>NC_055999.1:100948061-101272056 GCF_018446385.1 Zingiber officinale | reverse complement strand
GGATGGAAGCATGCGGCTATGCATAGACTACAGAGCACTGAATCAGGTCACGATCAAGAACAGGTATCCTCTTCCCAGAATAGATGACCTATTCGACCAGTTAAAGGGAGCAGCAGCTATTAAAATAAGCATAAAATTATGGAGTAATTTTTAAATAATAATTACAATCATATTTATATGAGTTTCTATTATGGGTGATAAATACATTGAGTTGTTCTTATTTGAAATAATAATTACAATCATATTGATATGAGTTTCTATTATGGGTGATAAATACATTGAGTTGTTCTTATTTGCAATATCTTAAAGGTAAATTTATAGAAAAGAAAAGAATAAATGATAGGGAAATGTCGCCTACCTCATAGCAGTACTTGAGAATTTAAGGTGACCTAATTCTGACTTTGTATGGGAGGAGGGATATTATGCATTGACGAGAAATGACTTCCTTACATGTGTCGATGGTAGCATATTTATGGACAGAGAAGTAATCAACGCATACATTTCAATACTCTTTAGGAATGCATCTTCATCTAGTATGGCATATAACCAATCCATTTATTGTTCAACCAAATATGAGGTAGAAATTTATTATTATATGATAACATATTAATTTATTTGTGATATTATTACACTAACTACGAATATATCTTGAATTTACAGTCATCACAGGAACACTTATGGGGAACTAGTGTGTTACACATAAAAAATCAAATTCGGTTGATCATGAAGTTAGGTATATTTTTATACCAATGAATATTAATCATGCTCACTATCATTTATTGGTCAGGGACACCGAGATAAAAATATTCTACCATTTTAGTTCAATGTCCTACAGTAGAAACAATATTTATCATTTTGCAGAGCTGGATAGTAAATATTCTTCAAAATAATCTTTATTAGACAATAACAAATAATTATATTTAAATAATTTATCTTAATCTTATGTTTTGTGACAGGTATATAGATTGAAAAATTTGGCCAACACTAAACTAAGACAAATGCATGACGGACTACAAGATTATATGTCGTTAGATGAATGAACCTCTACTAAAGTTGATTGTCCCTAACAAAAATTGTCGTAAGTAAATTTAAAACATCATTAATTTACAAATTTATATTACCATTTAACTAAGTTATTGAAATATTTGAACATATAGCAATGACTGTGACATTTTCGTAATGCAATATTGTCGTCATTTGTTGTTCGATATAAAGATGGATTTCACACAAAAGGATATTGATACAACTAGAGTAGAGGTTGCTTTGTCAATTTTGAAGGACAGGGGTAGTAGATTCAAACTATAATTAGGCAATCATCAATAGTGTAGGTGACAATGTTGAGTATGTATGTATATCTTGCATATAAAATGTAGTATGTTTATATTGTAAAAAGAGACTTGTTATACCAATTTGGTATGGAAGTATTTTAGTCAAATGTTAGTACTGATTGTGAATTTTTATTGGTGTAAATTGTGATTTCTTGTGACATATATTGTATAAAATCTCATTGGTATCATGTTATTATTGTGGTTATTGTTATTTACTTAATTGAGATTATGGTTTAGTACTAATTGTTGGTTAGTTTAAATTATTGAGCTCTTATTTGTTCTTTTTGTGAAGGTTTATCGACCACTTTTGTGACAAAAATGGATGATATAATTGCATTGTCTAAAATTGAAAAATTAAATTTATCAACATATTTGAGCCCCGAAAATTAAATTGTGTTGTCAAAAAGTGATATCAGACAGTGGATATTAATGTCTTACCACAAGAGACTACAATTTGTTAAAACATCATGGAAGTGATCCTCGTCTTGTTAATGACCACCTTGTAGGTGATTGTAGAAAGACCAGCAACATCATGTTGCTGGTATTTCCCACCATCAGACACTATTATATGTGTTAGAATAGTCTATTGCTAATACACCTAGAACAACCACAACATGTTGCTGGTATTTTCACATTAGCAACACACTATAATACATGTTAAAAACTCTGTTGTTGATCCTAGTAAGACCAGCGACACATTGTTGCTGATATCCTAGAACAACAACAGAGTGTTGTTGGTATTTCCACACCAGCAACACACTATGATACCTGCTAGAACACTCTATTTCTGAGTCTAGGAAGACCAACAACACTGTTTGTTCATGTTGCTAGTATTTTCATACCAATAACACACTACAATACCTGTTACACTCTCTTGTTGATCCTAGAAAAACCAACAACACGTCGTTGGTGATAATCGTAGAACAACAACAACAACGTATTGCTGGTATTTTCACACCAGCAATACTACAATACTTGTTACATTCTGTGGCTGATCCAAGGAATACCAACAACACATTGTTGATAAACCTAGAATAGCAACAACATGTTGATGATATTTCCACACCAGCGACATAATTTAATACCTGTTAGTACACTCTGTTATTGATCCTTGGAAGACCAACAACACTTTGTTGTTGATAAACTAAGAACAACAACAATGTGTTGCTAGTCTTTTTATACCAATAACACAATATAATACTTGTTACACTGTATTGCTAATCAAGGAAGACCAGCAATACATTGTTGTTGATAGCCCTAGAACATCAACACTATATTGTTGATATTTACACACTAACAACACATTACAAGGTGTGGGACCAGTTTGTTGCTGATATTCCAAAACCAACAACACAATAGAAAATCTATCATGACCATGATATCTTAAATTTAAACTACATCTTCAGGTTTGACACATTTGAAGCGGGAGGTATCTTCTTGTTAGAGGTAAGTGTGCGACGATCTTTTTTAGCGATCATCTTCTCGTGCATCCTCTTGGCCAATACAATAACTAAAGTAAGTTGGTGTGGAAATTGCTTGGATTTCTTAAAGTTAAGAAGAGTGTCCTCAATTTTTTAGTTCGAAGGTATGACACCATTGATTTCGAGACATAAATTATCATTTTGGAAATTTATCCATTTTAGGGTTTAGGACATAATTGTTGTTAGGGTTCTATACTTAATCATATTATTGTTAGCATTACATTTAAATGTTTTTCAGTCATAGTTGGCTTCGAAAACATCATTTGCAAGTGCCAGCGTTGTCCAACCCAGTTTCCTCAATAGAGGTCGAAGTAAAAAAGATAGATTGATTTAACAAACTACGCAGGTTCAGGAAGTTCATTAATACTATCAAACCAACTACTGAACAAGAAGTGTTGATTCAGAGCAGCCCTTCTACGTGGGTCCTGGACATCCTTGAGGATAAACACGTCAAAGGTTTGGTCCAAAATATGTTTGGCAATTGAGATCAGGAGGAAAAGTGTTTCATTTTTCATCAAAAAAGATTGAAATTCACCAAGTTAGATATCTCTGTTATTGTTTGCCCACCTAACAATGGAGTGGTAGTCCCAATTACGTTAAATGAGGCATCCATCCCACTATATTTGGAGTATTTCAAAAATTCTAAATGTAATTACAAAGATTTGGTGAATTACATAAAGATGACAAGATCGACTGAGAATCCAAACTCTGCCAAGCTATATTCTCAGTTATATATTCTCTATTTTTTTACATGTGTTTTATTCTGTGGTAGGAGTAACATCCCTAGAATACCTATGTCGTTTCTAATTAATTGTGTAGATATTTTTGAACAATTAGGTAGATATAATTGGTGCGATGCAGTGTACCAATTCATGGCTCCTCAAATGGAAGATATTGGTATGGTAGTAACCTTGCAAGGAAAACCATAAGATTCTATTAAAAGGCTAAAGTTGGGTGGCTGTCAAGATGATCCTCAAGTACTTAAGAAGAACTAAGGATATGTTCTTAGTTTATGGAGATGATGATATGACCATACGCGGATATACAGATGCTAGTTTCCAGATAGACAAGGATGACTCCAAGTCCCGATCTAGATTCATATTCATATTAAATGGAGGCACAATTAGTTGGAAAAGTTCTAAGCAAGACACTATTGTAGATTCTACCTATGAAGCGAAATACATTGCAGCTTCGGAAGCAGCAAAGGAAGCGGTTTAGATCAAGAAGTTCCTTGGAGTGATTCCATCCATTGTTGAAGCATTACATGTTTACTGTGATAACACTAGAGTCATTGCACAAGAAAAGGAGTCGAGGTCTCATCAGCGATCAAAACATGTGCTTCGCCGTTATCATCTGATTAGGGAGATCGTTAGTAGGAAAGAAATACAGCTCAAGAAAATTCCCACTAAAAGGATTCTAGCGGATCCTTTGACAAAGGCTCTACCACAAAGCAAGTTTGAGAGTCACGTCTGTGCTTACGGTTTAGGACACCGTGGTGATTGGCTTTAGGCCAAGTGGGAGTGTTAGAATTTGAGAGATGTCCTAAGGTAATTGCTTTACATTTGTTTTTCTATTTATTTGATAAGTATAGATTCATTATTTGAGTGCATATTATATGTTTGATTGTCTTAAACTCATTTACTGAATGTCCGTAATATAATTCATAGCATGAGAGAATTTGTGATTGGATCGCAACTAGTAATTATCTCTACATGTACAATTATGAATATATTGAAATTTCCCTAGTTGTCGAATTGATGTATTCGGACATCATCAATTCTGTAAGACTAGCACGGGTTATACTCCTTGGTTCAGCCAAACAGTTGTTTTCTCACTGGCTGGAGACATTGGGATGTCGAGAGTTAAATGTGGATGTTGGTTATGGTAACTAGTTTATTGGAGTGACTCGCTGTAAAACTTTATATGGTTCAAGACATATATATAGATATGTCTGTGAAGTTCTTAGTACAGCACGAGTGCAAGTTTCCTTCAACTTGAGTTATACAAGTCATCTTGGTCATGGAGACTTATACTTTGACATCTTAAGCATGCATCTCATTGAGGTGTCGACCCGGGATGATTGTGTATAAGTTAAAGTGTCCGAAGGTGTTTGGATAGCCCACAGAGGATTCACCGCTCCTTACAAGGAGACGTATATCTTATGGCCACTCATTAGGATTATTACTCAAAATCTTTGGCCAAAGCATCGCATATTAAGAGTGCGAGACTGTTGTACACATATATGAGTAATTTGAATCCGTGGAATGAGGAAGTATTACTTGGGTTAGGTGTGATATAGTCAACCTAGTGGGGACATGACTCATAGACCATGTCCTGAACCAAGTGGGTATAAGACAAGTGAGGAACGAGTCACGACTCACTGTAACTGCTGAAGGGTTTAGAATTAATTATGAGATCAACTATGATTTTCCAACTAATTGGGGATCATGATGTACTACTAGGTGTCACTCATGACCGTTCTATGATTAAGTAGTTAATTATGGACAGCCAAGATAAATCGGAAACCTATTAGGTCACACGCACTAAAGAATCTCTAAAAGACGTAAAATAAATTAAAGAATAGGATTCTTAGATCAAGAGATAAATGTTTAGTTGAACCATACATAAGACAAATATGGAAATATTTGTCACAATAAAAGAGCAGATAGGTCACATCTCTTATGGAAGAGTTGGATCATATTTGGTTTAATCATGAATTAGTCATGAACCAACTTTGTTTAGTTGTAAATCAAATTAAGGGGTTAATGGACTAATTTTTTGTTAAGGGACAATGGGTTTGATTTGGGCTTTCTAATCCAACTCATTAATGAGGGTTATATATTGATATGGTTAATAGAAAATTATATACATGAGATCATTAATTGGCTTGTAAGATTTTTAGAAAACCTTAACCCAATTTCTCTTCTCCTCTCCCTCTCCTCTCTCTCTTTACCTCCGCCAACAAGGGGAAGACTTTCCCCTTGTTGCCGTGACCACCACAAGGGAGAAAACTCTCCTTTGTATGCTTCTCTTTCTCTTCCTCTTGATCCCTTTTATTCGCTCGTGGCTAGTAACTTCCGAAGGAGATGCTTGTACTCAAGGAGTTGTCTTGAGGAGCTCGGTGTGGATACAAATAGAGGCGAGGTTCGACAACGTTGCTACGGGTAATGCCCTTCTCGTTATAGGTCATCCGTAAGGTACACTTAGTGTAAATTTACTTTTTGTAAAAAATTAATTATGCAATCATGTTTCGCATATTATATCCTTGTATGCGTGTGGTGCATGTGATGTAATAATTTAGGAATTATTATTGTTTTATTTTTCGTTGTGCATGTTTACGAAACATGTTTTAGCACACACCGCATCGGGCATATCCCAACACTTTGATAGCAGCTCTCGACTAGTATTGGACATCGTATTCACTGAGTTTAGTGGCCCACTTGATCAAACATCTTAAAGCTTCTAGATTGGTTAACACTCGGCCCAAGATGTTATTAGTGAGCACCTTGACGAGATGCGAGAGAAAGTAAGGACAAAGCTAGCGGGCAATCAAGACTAACAGCAAAGCCAACTTTTCCAGCATTGTTTAGCGGGTCTCGACATCCTTCAATAGATGGCTTGAGAAGTATATGAATTGTTGGGCATTGTCTTCCTACCAAACCAAAACCAAGCCAAGGGCTTCTTCAGAATATAACAAATACAACCATAGGTGTTCTCCTACTATAGGCTTGGACAGAATGAGCAGGTTTGCCAAGTATGCTTTGAGATCGATGAAATCTTGTTCACGCTTCTTGTCCCATGAAAATCAAGTTGCCTTGCATAGTATTTTGAGGAATGGAAGGCTTTTAATGGCTGATTGAGAGGTGAACTGTGACAATGGAGTAATTCACTTAACTAGCCTATAGACTTCTTTGGTGTTTCTTTGGGAAACCCCTAGTGGTTATTGTTGGTGCGGTCGTTGTTGCTCATTGATGGCGGTGACATTAGTTACAGGTTGTGGGGGCGCGAAGGCTAGTAGGTTGTAAACCAGAGGCATAGCGAAGAAAGTAAAAGAGGCTCGTGGCTTGGCGACAGAGTCAACGAGAGGCGACGAGAGTCCGAAAGGGAAAGGCTATGAGGGGTCCAAGGAGGAAGATGTGTGATAAGATGTGTTCTCATAATACGTTTACAAACAATTAAGTACCGAGCCTTCTATGCTAATGTAGTATAGAGATGACTTGAGTCGTCTCTCATAAGGAATGTTAGCAAGAATGAAATCTTATGATCAATTTATATAGACATAGAATTTGGATTTTAGCTGCTCAATCTAAGGATAGTAAGGAGAATACATAATTGGAAATTCACTACAGTATGAACATGAATAAAATGATGACAAACATAATGGTATACAATTAACAATGATAAAAGGAACACTAAGTTAACTACCATACATCAAAGTGATTTATCTTCCTTTACATAATTTAAGGGTAGACCATGAGGATGTGGATGAGCACAACATCAACTAGAAAATCAATGAAATTATCCTATGATTACAACCTAATTCATGCAATTGTAAAGCGAACAACCACACCTCGTCTACTCTACAACAATAAGGAAATCCAACGTGAAAAAAATAAAATTAAAGTCACCAAAACTATTAAACAATTGGAATTCAATTCTAAGTGGAAGGAAATGAACCTATGATCAATCTTTCAACCATTAGATCTAAAGAAAATGAAATCTTTTTATTTGAGTAATTTGGTTCGATTTCAGTTTTAAACTTTCTTATTCGGTTAAACTGAATAAACCCCCGCGCAATTCCTCCCTTCTCCTTTTTCTGCCCAAGTCCCCAAGCCCGCACAACTCCTCCTCGCTTATGCTAGACGTTGTTCCCCCTTAGCTTCGGCAACCATGGCATCAACCGAGATGTCTCGACACCCTTCCCCTTGTGGCTTCGACAACCACGACGTCGGCCTTGACACTCTTCCCCCCACGGCTTCGACAACCATGGTGCCACTCGAGACAAGACATTTTCCTCCAGCCTTGGCACCACCTCTTCAGGTATCCGATTGTTATGTCCAAAAGAAATTCACGTATCTCATAATGATATAATATTATCCACTTTGGGTTTAAGCCCTCATAATTTTATTTTTGGACTCTACCCAAAAGTTCTCATACCAATGGAGATATCTTACATCCTTTTAAACCCATAATCTTTTCCATCTCTTTCCAATATAGGACTTTGATATCCCTAACAATTCTCCCCTCAAACGAAGGACTATCATTACTTTCATGGTTCAGGCCTCCCCGTAAACATCCAGTCACTCTTGACCTGTATCTCCACAATAGTATGATATCATTCTTTACGCCTAAGCCTCATGATTTTATTTTTAGGCTCTATCCAAAAGCCTTTATGTCACACCCTGAGGGTAAGGTTGTATAAATGAATCATGTATACAAAGCCACAAGTAATAATCAACAGCCCACACGGCTGAAACATACACAACCACGCAGTTATATACACGGCCCATATGGTTGGAGAAAAAGAAATATAACCATACAATTATATAATACATAGCCCACACGATTATACTAAAAACCCAACGGAAGACAGAATAAACAATACATAGCCTACACGGCTGGTACAAACACAAACCGCGCAAGATAATACACTGACTGCATATCAGCATGACTTACACCACAATACAAACTCTAAACGAAAAAATATAGCCACAAGGCTCAGAACCATAAACAAAATCACATAACACAATATCAAAACCAAATACAAAGTACCAATAGCGCAATACAAAATCACATGAAAAACTGATCTTAGATGTGATGTGGGACTAGCAGCTAGGATCCTCTAAGAAACTCCATAAATCCTCTACCTGCTCCCTGGCGAAAGAAAAATGAGTACAATGGGTGGTGAGTGTGAATCACTCAACAGATAATAAGAACATGGTAGTGCATGGACAAAAGTATAAGGCGATCAAAGATATACAATCTCAGTATGGAAAAATAAGAACATAATCATATATATATGACATAACAAATATACATACCCGTACCGGTCTAACTCAAATAGTATAATGATCAGTAACTTATTAGGGATCAACAACAAACCTGCTTATAACACTTGGACAATATATATGACAGTATAACCATGTATGATAAACAGTAATAGATCATCAAATGTGAGGGCATCACTCCATCACAAAAATACGTCATATGTGGGAGCAACACTCTACCATAAGCAATCCATAGTACGTGAGAGCAACGCTCCACCATAACCAATTCACAATATGTGGGAGTAATGCTCTACCACAAACAATCCGTAATATATGGTAGAAACGCTCTACCACAACCAATCCGTAATATGTGGGAGCAACGCTCTACCACAAAAAATCCGCAAGTGACTAAGACATCTAGCTATCTAGCTAGGGACTGCGCGAGATCACTCTACCACAGATCACTGTGAACAGTCTGAAATGTCCGGGTCTCTGTCTGTGCGAGATCTCTCTACCACAGATTAATAGCTATCTAGCTACGGGCTGCACGAGATCACTCTACCACAGATCACTGTAAGCAGCCCAGAGTATAATAACCCGAGGATAAAATGATAAGCAAACAATCATATATGGGAGCTACGCTCCGCCACAAAAAAATACAATTGACCAAGACATTTAGCTATCTAGCTAGGGATTACACGAGCTTACTCTACCACAGATCACTGTGAGCAGTCTGAATTGTCAGGGTCCTTGTCTGTGCAAGATCACTCTACCATAGATCACTGTAGGCAGATAGGTAGTAGATATCTAGCTACAGGCTGCGCGAGATCACTCTGCCATCGATCATTGTTAGCAGCCCAAGATATAACACCCACCGTCAACTGGCTTTGACCTCATCCTACAACGAGAGAGAGCCTTGGCCGATAGGAGACATGTAAATCCAGAGGTATAACAATCACTGTCAACTAGCTCCACCTACAAGGGAGCAATGGTCGTCAAACTAACTTGTACCACATGGGAGCAATGGTCGTTAAACTAGCTTGTACCACATGAGAGCAATGGTCGTCAAACTAGCTCATATCACATGGGACAATGGTCGTCAAACTAGCTCGTACCGAAAGGAAGTAATGGTCGTTAAACTAGCTCATACTACATAGGAGCAATGGTAATTAAACTAGCTCATTCCGAACGAGAGAAATGGTCATCAAACTAGCTCATACCACAATGGAGCAATGGTCGTCAAACTAGCTCATACCACTAAGGAGCAATGGTCATCAGCATGTATATAGTGCAATGATGAACATGATGTAAATAACCATGATACCGATACAATAATCATCAATGCAACAACTCCCTCAACATAGGTACAATATAATCAATATGATCCTCCAATAGTACACACCAGACATATGTGTACACACCACACGAGTATAATCAACATGATACCTCTAATAATACACACCCAATATGTGTGGACATTCAATGTAGGTATAATCAGCTAGATACCTCCAATAGTACACACTAAACACGTGTACACATACCACAATATAGGTATAATCGACAGGATACCTCTAATACCACTCACCAGCCACCTGTACACACGACAACCATGTGTACACTCACAACATAAGTATAATCATCAAGATACTTCCAACTAAACATCTTGAGCACATGTACGCATAACAACAAAGGTATAATTGACAAGATACCTCCAATAATACTCACCTAACATGTATGCACACACACAATATACAATATATCCAGAATCATGATCCATCAATCACATACACCTATATGCATTAAAAGACCTAACATGTGTCTACTAACAACATTTACAATACATAGCAACATCTATACATGTGTGCACACTAATAATGCATAATCGGCATGATAACCCCTACGGTACACACCATACACATGTGTATACTATAGAGTAGGAATATCAAACAATGAGACTGTATGACAATAAAAAGATCATCTTAAAGATCAAGTATGGATAAAATATGAATAAAGTCAAAATATAACAATCTAATCCATCAAATAATCCATGTATTAAATTCAAAGAACTATAGAGGCCAAGAAAGAAGTACCTACCTTAAATGTAGGTCGTGTCAGGTAACTCCACACGTCGAGATGCTCGTCTCTAATCAAAGTCCTATAATCACATAATGTATAGTTTAGCTAATTAAATATGCCACTACTAACTAAACTGCATCCCAACAAATTTGGAAAAACCCTAACTAAAATGATCATTAATTAACCTTAATTAATTATCTACTTGAATTGATTCTAATTCTTTGATCAAATTGCTCTAATCCATCATTAACCCTAATCTAATCCATCCCAATAATTAGATCCCTCAAATAGTAATCAACCTCGACTAAACTTATTGTTAATCATGCATTTCACTCTATCAATTGAAGCAAGGTAGTCAAGTTTAGTTAGGGTTTACCCTATCTGATGATAGCTGATGGTGGCTCATGATCAAAGAGTGCCTCACAGCTGGAGGGATGGTTAGCCACAGTAAGGGACTGTCAATTAGGGATGGCAATGGGGCGGGGCGAGGGCGGGTTTGCCATTCCCATCCCCGCCCCGTTCTCATTTTTTTCGGGTTCGGGGATTCCCCATCCCCGCCCCATTTCTAAATTTAATTTATATTATTATTATTATTATTTAATAATAATTATTAATGATAATATTAATATTAATATCAATATTGTTGGTTGCTACTCGGAAAGCCTATAGGTTCCACTGTACAAAAATTTTGTACAAATATCTGAACCTTTTCCTAGCTACCATGTGTTCTTTTAAATTAAATTTTGGCTCTCCTGCGGAACTTAACACGTTTGATCCAAAACTTAATCTATTTGTTCTTTTAGGTTTTGACTTGGATCTCCTGCGGAACTTAACACGTTCGACCCAAGTCTCCTTAAGTTATTAATTCCATTAAATATTAATTTCCATAAAAGGTTCCCAGTACTGACGTGGCGAGGCACATGGCCTTCTTGGATATGGGAGCAACCACCACCGACTAGACAAAACCCTTAATAGAAAGCTAATATTTAATTTCCTAAAATAACTTTAGGTTAACCAAAGAGAACAATCAAATCACAAGGAAAAGAAAGAAACAAAAGAACACAACTTCGAAAAAACATATTCGAAATACTAGAACGTAAGCCTCTTGTATTTGGTATTATTTCCATAAATAACTAGCATGATGCGGAAATAGAAATTACTAGTTATACCTTGTAGAAAAACCTCTTGATCTTCTACCGTATTCCTCTTCTAACCTCGGACGTTGTGTGGGCAACGATCTACCAAGATGAGAAACCACCAACCACCTTCTTCTCCTCCAAGCAAGGTTCGGCCAACAAAGAGGAAGCTTCACCAAGGAAGAAAAACAAAATACTAACCAAGCTCCAAGAGATGCTAGCTTTCTCTCCTTCTTCTTCTTCTTCTTCTCCGAGTAGTATCCGGCCACCACAAGAGCTCCAATAGAAGGGTAGGGTTCGGCCACCACAAGAGGAAGAGAGGGAGAGGTTGGCCGGCCACACCAAGGAACAAAAGAGGGAGAGGAATAATAGATGTTGTGTCTTGTGAAGGCACCCTCACCCCTTCTTTTATATTCCTTGGCCTAGGCAAATTAGGAAATTTAATTACAATAAATTTTCCTTAATTTCCTTGACATGATTTAATTGAGAGAAATAAAATAAAATTTCCCCAATTGATTTCAAGTGGCCGGCCATCATTGGATAACAAAAGAGGACAAGTTTTAATCAACAATTAAAACTTCCTAATTTGTTTCCGGAAATTTTAAAAAATAAAATTTCTCTTTAAAATCTCTTCATGGTTGATAAAAGGAAATTTCTATAATTTTAATTTTATTAACATGTGAATAATTTTAAAGAGAAAATAAAACATCTCTCCAATCTACAAATAAGGAAAGAGATCTAATCTCTTTCTTTAATCTTTTGTAGATCTTTTACAAGAGAGATATTTTAATTTTAATTCTCTTTAAATTATATCTTCCACATAATAATAAAAATTAAAATTAAATTTCTTTTTTAATTTAATTTGGCCGGCCCCCACTAGCTTGGGTTCAAGCTAGGGCCGACCACCCAAAATTATACCTAGGCCGGCCCTAGCTTGGTTCCCAAGCTAGCTTGGCCGGCCCCTTATTGATGGGTATAGAAGGTGGGTATAGGTGGGTATAGAACTCTATAAATAAGAGGCTACGATAGGGACCGAGAGGAGGAATTGGTTTTGGTCTCCTGATAAAATTAAGCATCCCATGTTCGCCCCGAACACACAACTTAATTTTATCAATGATAATTCATTCCACTAGAGAACTATCATTGAACTACCGCACCAATCCCAAATTACATTTTTGGGCTCCTTCTTATTATGAGTGTGTTAGTCTCCCTGTGTTTAAGATATCGAATGTCCACTAATTAAGTGAGTTACTGACAACTCATTTAATTAATATCTAAGTCCAAGAGTAGTACCACTCAACCTTATTATCATGTCGGACTAAGTCCACCTGCAGGGTTTAACATGACAATCTTTATGAGCTCCTCTTGAGGACATTATCAACCTAGTATCACTAGGACACAGTTTCCTTCTATAATCAACAACACACACTATGGGTGATACCATTTCCCAATTTATCGGGTTTATTGATTCATCGAACTAAATCTCACCCATTGATAAATTAAAGAAATAAATATCAAACATATGTGCTTGTTATTATATTAGGATTAAGAGCACACACTTCCATAATAACTGAGGTCTTTGTTCCTTTATAAAGTCAGTATAAAAGGAACGACCTCAAATGGTCCTACTCAATACACTCTGAGTGTACTAGTGTAATTATATAGTCAAGATAAACTAATACCTAATTACACTACGACCTTCTAATGGTTTGTTCCTTTCCATTCTGGTCGTGAGCTACTGTTTATAATTTATAAGGTACTGATAACATCATCTTCTGTATGTGACACCACATACTATGTTATCTACAATATAAATTAAATGAACAACTACAAACAAATGTAGATAATTAGACCAAATGTGATTCTTTATTCATAATGAATGTTTACAAAGCTTAGGCTTTCAGTATACACTCCAACAAATATCAATAATATTATTATTATTAATATTTTCAAAAATTTTAATATTAATATTAACACTATTATTAATATTTTTTAAAAAAAATCATATTATTATTTATTAATATTAATAATAATAATATTCAGGGCGGGTTCGGGGATGGGGATAGTATTCCCATACCCGTCCCAAACCCGCCCCATCCCCGAAAAATCGGGGATCCCCATCCCCATTTCGGGTTTTCCCCGCGGGGAAAATTGCCATCCCTACTGTCAATGTCTTCCCATGATCGTAGCAACCTCCAATTGGTAGTGAGGGAAGTAGAGAACACCCCAGCCTATGGCTAACCACTAACCACTGAACTACCGACAATAACTCAGGTCACTGTGGTCGCAAGTGGGTGGAACAGCTCTGACTATTAGGATGGTGTCGTTTGGTGACGATGGCATCAGCTTAGAGAAGAGGAAGACAATGACCCTACCAGGTTGGGCTTGACACCGTGAGTGGGTGATGTTGCTTTGGTGCGAAGCGGTGGTGATTGATCGGTGTTGGCCCTCGACGATGTGGCGGAGCAGTGGTGGCGCGAGGCGGCTGTGAGAGATGGTCGCTGCTCCTATCATGGCCGCAACCTACGCTAGAGGTTGTGAGGTTGAGCTGGAGGCGTCCGACCCCTTCGTTGTCGTCGGCGTTGATGCCCGATGCCCGATTCGAGTCGCGCGATGCAGGAAGTCAGAAACTAGGGCGCAACCGAAAAGGAAACTCGTGTGCTTGGTTTCCGGCGAGTGTTCACTGCCAGGAATGAAAGGATGATGGCCAGATCAAGGCTTGGGCAGTTGGTGCTGACGAGAAGAGGTGGAGGTTAGGGCACCGGTGAAGAAGATAAAGAGGGGGATCGAGTGAGGAGGTGTGCGGTGGTGAGGGAGAAAAGGAAAAGAATTGGGAGTTTGCAATTAACTCTTTAATTAATTCCCACTTAAGTTATTCTAAACCAGCATTCTCCTACCCTAATTGATTCATTCCTTTAAATGTATCATATGGATTTCGTTTAAATCTTAAAATTTTTCTAAAATTTCCTAAAAAATTCTATAAGGTTATTTCTCTAATAACACTTATTATAAAAATTCTGTATCTTACACTTCATATTCAGATATCTTATATCCTTTTAAACTCATAATTTTTTTATCTCTTTTTAATATAAGACTTGATGCCTTCTTCCCCTTCTCTATGAAAGCATCGCCTTGCTGTTTGAGTTTGGGTTGGACAGCACCGCCCCTAAATGAATTATGCCTGACTCTAAATTAAGGTTTGAGTTTTTGCCAATATAATCATTAATTAATTATAGCCATGCTCTACTACTTCACCTGAGAGGCATCTGTTGGTGCAATATTCCCTAAGTCAAGGCTGACTTGGTTGACTGAGCTTGAATTGGTTCAAGCTCGAGTCTTGATGTATGAGTTTCGATGTTTAACAATACATGGAGATTGCAGGTGCAATTGTTCATGTGGGGAGATTGTGAAGGAGAGTCGAGTAGGTCAAGGTTGACTGGATACTTGACTAGAAAATCATGGTGAGTGAAGCCAGGTGAAAGTCCTGGTGAGTGAAGCCAGGCAAATGAGAAGTCCTAGTGAGTGAAGCTAGGCAGAAAGAAAGTCCTAGTGAGTGAAGCCAGGCAAATGAGAAGTCCCGGTGAGTGAAGTCGGGCAACTGGAAAATCCTGGTGAGTGAAGCCAGGTGAAAGACCTAGTGAGTGAAGCTAGGCAGTATGGAAAGTCCTGGTGAGTGAAGCCAGGCAAATGAGAAGTCCTAGTGAGTGAAGCTAGACAGAAAGAAAATCCTAGTGAGTGAAGCTAGGTGAAAGTACTGATGAGTGAAGTCAGGCATAGGAAATCCAGATGGAGCAAGTTTGATCAGACATCTAGTGTTGGGAAGCCCAAATAGGTCAAAGGGATTGACCGGACACTTGGCACAGGAAATCCAGGTGGATCAAGGTTGATCAAACACCTGGTGGAGATAAGTCCAAGTGGGTCAAGGGTGACCGGACACTTGGCACGAGGAGAAAAGTCCAAGTGGGTCAAAGGGATTGACCGGACACTTGGTGAGGGAGTTCTAGCAGGTCAAGGGTGACCAGATGCTAAGCATGATGTACCAACAGGTCATGGTTGACCGGATGTTGGTCTAGGGGACTTTAGACTTGTTTTTGGGCAAAAACAAGAGTTGGATCGATCAGCCTGAGCCAATCGATCGGCTGATCGATTGGGCGAGTCCCTGCGACAAGCCTCCTCCCAATAGATTAGTGGATCGATTGGGAGAATCGCCGATCACACAGAAAGTCTCCCAATCGATCGATTGGGAGCCTCCAATCGATCGGCTGATCGATTGGGAGCTGCGATTTCGCGCGATAAGCCCTAGATTGATCGGTCGATCGATCCAAGCAATTCCCGAGAGCACAGAGGTGCTCTGGATCAATCGACCGATCGATCCAAAGCCTCCCCAATCGATTGGGAGCAATCCAATCGATTGGGATCCGACCATTGGCGCAGGATATAGTCATTGTCGAGCTCTTTCTTCGCCAACGCTTGCACTGTTCATCTCTGATCTTCACAACGATTCTAGAGCTTCTCCATAGAGTTCTCACCGCCAGATTTTGAAGGTTCTTGGAGGCATTTCCAAGTCAAGAGGCGGATCTACAACAAGAAGAAGAAGCTAGGGTTAGAGTTTCATTGTCCAAATCTTGTAAGCTTTCCCTTGTATTTGCTTCTCTTTATTTCTTGTTGTATTGAGAGTATTGTAGGGCTTCTCCACCTATGGTAGTTACCGAAAATGAGTGTTTATATAGTGGAGGATGCGTGAGTGTGTGGATCCTTGGATTAGCCACCTCTCCTTGAGGTGGATACCAAGTAAATCCCTAGTGTTAGCGTTAAATGTTGTTTCTTTGTATTTTCTGATGCATTTCATTAGAAGAAACAAGCAACGACGAGCACGAGATCGCGCCGAGCTATTCGCCCCCCCCCCTCTAGCTACTTTTCGGTCCCAACAAGTGGTATCAGAGCAAGGTTGCTCTTCACCGGAATCATCGCCGGAAGGGGCAAAAAGTTAGAGGGTGAAGAAGTTGGAGCAATTCTACAAGTCGAAGACTTCATCAAAAAGGCTCAACTTCAAGATGGAATTCCGAGATGGACTCGGATTCGACACAAGGGTGCATCCACCATATGTATCCATGAGTTTCGATTCTTGGAAATCAAGAATTGAAAATTTTCTTATGATGGAGATAGAGCAATGATTTGCTCTAATGGAAGACTTCGAAGCTCCAAAGAATTCAAAGGGCAAAATTCTCAAGAGGAGCAAGTAGAGCCAAGAACAAATCCAAAGATGTGAGGCTAATGACAAAGTGACCAAGCTTTTGGTCAATCTATTGCCGAGCAATATCTTGGAGAAAATTGGAGAATTTGAAGATGTCAAAGAGCTATGGAGCAAATTGTCAAAACATCATGAAGAACCCTCCGCTGTACCAATCCAAGAAAAATCAAATGAGGGTGATTCATTGAATCAAGACCAAAAAGAAGAAGAGGACTCCAAGGTTGAGAGGTGCTCAACACCGAAGGAAGAAGAAGAAAGTCCATCCTCAATAGAGCACGAAGGTAAAGCCAAAGGAGTTTACTCCTTATTTCATGAGCATGAGGATTCGGAAGTTGAGATATACTCAACGTCCGAGGATGAAGAGGTAGAAGCCTCCACCTTTAGGATTGAGGGGGAGTGTGGATCATCATTGTCGGATCAAGAAGAAGCCTCTACATCCGGATCAAAAGGAGAAAATGTCATCCCTACACATGAAGGTATAAATGTTTCAATTAAGAATAAAAATTATATTATATGTTTTGAGTGTAGGGAACATGGGCACTACAAGAGCAAGTGCCCCAAATTGGCCAAGAAGAAGGGCCAAGTGGCACTAAAGGGCAAGGTAAAGCCCAAGGAGACCGTCCCCACAACAAAGAAGAGCAAGGAGCACATTATGTGCTTCTCTTGCAATCAAAAAGGACATTACCGGAGTCAATGTCCTAAGGGGAAGAAAGCGGTCAAAGCTAAAGGAGGCAGCACGAGTCAAGGGGGAGCCTCCAAGGTAAAAAGAAAGGTATCATTTATTGAGACTATCCCTTTAAATAATGGTAAAAAGCATGATAGTTCTAATTTATATCATTTTAATGCTATTTACCATAAAAATAGGAAGCATGATAACATTAAAGAAAAACATATGGCTCTTCATGCTAAAACCACTCAATCTAGGGCTAAGAAGGTAGATAACCAACTAGGAAGTAATCCTAAGGATTTTAGGTATTTACCTAAGAAAAATAAAAATCAAGGTTTTAGTGAAAAATCCAAGGTTGAGGGATTATGGAGAGAAAATCAAGTCTTAAGGTCAAAACTTGATAAATTGGAGAGGGCTCTTAGAAAAATCACAAATGATACACAAGGATTCAAAAGTCAAAACCTAGGTCTAGGACAACAAGGGTCATCCAATGGTCATAGAGGTTTGTGATACAAACCTAAGGCTAAGAAGGATGTACCTTCTTATCATATGGTTTCATATAATTATGGAACCAACCCTAGGTCAAATGGTCAAGTCAAAAATACTAGGAAGGTTATTCCTAAGAGTATTTTTGAAACAAAAGCGACTAAGACTTCTAAGAAGTCCAAGAAAGTCACAAAGAATGTCACAAGGGAAGAAATCCCTAGAGTTGATCTAGAAAATGTGACCAAGACTTCTAAGAAGCCTAACAAGGTCATTAGGAAGGTATCTAGGGAGGCTATTCCTAGTGAACACCTAAAGCATCCAAGGAGCACCAATAGATTTTGGGTTTCTAGGAGCATTTTCTCTACCCCTTAGATGGGTTAGAGAGTGTCAACTCTAATTGAAAGGGTAGTTAACCCAATCATGATGAAGTTGGCACTCTAAGAGCATTTTCAAGATTAATGTTAATCTTTGAAAATGATAAGGATTGGTGGTTTACTCTTGGAAAGTGTAAGATGTGCCATAGGTTGAGAAATTTGGATATAATTTTAATTGGCACAAGAAATCAAGTCTAAGGAAATGCCAAGTTGGGAAGTTAGCATTTTATTGGAAAGTTAAATGCAAATCTAAGCCTTATTTTAATTTGTTACTCTTTAAAAGAGTAATGTGTGTCAAAATTTGAGTAATATGCTTATTTTAAATTGGCACAAAATCTATAAAATCAAAAGAAATGTCAAAATAGGGTTTTGACATTTTCTTGGGAAGTAATGAGCAATCTAGGCTTTAAATTTAAGTTAGCTAAGGTTTAAGGATACTTAGATAGTTATTCTAGGTATTTTATTTATGCTAATTTGTCATGCTTTGTTTGCCCATCATATGTCATGATATCATGCTTTGTATTCATGTTTTATTATGAAAAACATAAAAATACCATGTCATGTCATACATACATCATATAGTCATAGGAAACTTTCTTTTGAAAATTATTTATCTTTGATGTATGTCATATCGCATCATGCATAATTTTTAAATTCCTTGAAATTAGAGACAAATGACATTTGTTAACAAGTAACATCCTTGGTGGATGTTCATAACCTCAAAATGCCTAGATAGATATGCATGATCCCTAAATTAGGGCAAAACTAAAATTTTACATCTCACAAAGAACTATAAGGTAACCTGTATGTGTTTTCGTGCACATTAGATGCAAGTGAGATGTTAGGATGATGAACAAAACTCAAGATGTTGATTTAGTGCATTCCTTTGAGTTTTGAATTCATCAAAACACATAGTTATGTGTTTTCCAATCATTGGGAAAGCTAATGTACAAGTCATGTGCATTGAGCCCAAAGAACATGGTTGGAAATTGGTTTGGAAAATGGTTTTAAAATAATTTTGGAAAACCCTGGTGAAGACTATCTTTTGATAGTAATCATCATTGAATAGTTAGGCACAAACTAGAAAAAAAATACTAAAGTTTTTACAAGTTTTTAAGTTTTTGTCAATCTTTGAAAATAGAAAGTATTTTCATAGAAAACTATTTTTCCTTGATAGTATATGCCCTAAGAAATGTCTACATGAATTTTCATGATTTTTAGAATTTTGTAAAATTTTCTAGGGGTTTCTGAAGTTGACTGAAATGAAATTTCAACAACTTCAGACCTTCAATATATCACCCGATCGATTGAAGGGTCTCAATCGATCGGGCGATCGATTGAGAGTGAGCTTCTCGCAAACAGAAGCTCACTGGATCGATCCACACTAGCTGAATTGATCAGTGGATCGATTCAAGCAGGTTCAATCGATTGGGACCCGACTCCAATCGATTGGGGATGCTGATTTTGGCTGGGAAAGCTTATTTTCAGCATCTTGAACCATTTTTAGTCTATAAAACCTTTCCTAACCCCTCAAAACACATTTATATACATTTAGGAGAAGTTTTCATGATGAAAACAATGATGAATTGGTTAAGGGAGACTAAGTAGAGGTTTAGGTTGAGGTTTGTTTCAATATTGAATTTTTGAACCTCAAAACTTCTAAATATGAGTTTCCTAAAGGTTTAGGGATTCCAAGTCATTGTTGGTGCAATGACAGAAGTTACGTGCATGTCTTTAGGGGGAGTTACTCTTTAAGGACATAAAAATATATTTTTCATACACCTTGGAAGGTGGTTAACCTTCTTTAGCGAAAATGCTCAAGGTTGGGCATTTGAATATCATAGAAAGTGGATATCTTCATTATTCAAGTGGTGTATGCTCATGGATGAGCATTTGATGATAATGAAGGGTATGAGACCTTCATTTAAATCGTGTGTGAATATACCAGGTGGTATATGCTCAAGGGTTGAGTGTTCAGAATAATGAAGGGTATGTGACCTTCGTTATTATGTTGTGAACAACGAGTGAAGTTGTAAACAACGTTGGGTAACTCTTCAAAGGGGAGAGTTTTTGATGTGTGCGGGGGAGAATGTGTGGTTAAGTTAGGCCTTTATTACCTAAGAGGGAGTTTGCCCTTTAGAAAAGGAGGAGAATAAAGGAAACCATCATTCTTACATTGGCATGAAGGTGAGTTGAGGCTATAAGACTAGTCTAACTTAAAGGTATTGTCAAAAATCAAAAAGGGGGAGATTGTTGGTGTAATATTCCCTAGGTCTCTCTAGGTCAAGGTTGACCTAGTTGACTGAGCTTGAATTGGTTCAAGCTCGAGTCTTGATGTATGGGGTTCGATATTTGACAATATATGTAGACAATATATGGAGATTGCAGGTGCAATTGTTCATGTGGAGAGATTGTGAAGGAGAGTCGAGTAGGTCAAGGTTGACTGGATACTTGACTGAAAAATCCTGGTGAGTGAAGCCAGGTGAAAGTCCTGGTGAGTGAAGCCAGGCAAATGAGAAGTCCTAGTAAGTGAAGCTAGACAGAAGGAAAGTCCTGGTGAGTGAAGCCAGGCAAATGAGAAGTCCCGGTGAGTGAAGTCGGGCAGCTGAAAAATCCTGGTGAGTGAAGTCAGGTGAAAGACCTAGTGAGTGAAGCTAGGAAGTATGGAAAGTCCTGGTAAGTGAAGCCAGGCAAATGAGAAGTCCTAGTGAGTGAAGCTAGACAGAAGGAAAATCCTAGTGAGTGAAGCTAAGTGAAAGTCCTGGTGAGTGAAGCCAGGCACAGGAAATCCAGATGGATCAAGTTTGATCAGACATCTGGTGTTGGGAAGCCCAAGTAGGTCAAAGGGATTGACCGGACACTTGGCACAGGAAATCCAGGTGGATCAAGGTTGATCAAACACCTGGTGGAGATAAGTCCAAGTGGGTCAAGGGTGATCGGACACTTGGCACGAGGAGAAAAGTCCAAGTGGGTCAAAGGGATTGACCGGACACTTGGTGAGGGAGTTCTAGCAGGTCAAGGGTGACCAGATGCTAAGCATGATGTACCAACAGGTCATGGTTAACCAGATGTTGGTCTAGGGGACTTTGGACTTGTTTTTGGGCAAAAACAAGAGCTGGATCGATCAACCGATCGATTGGCTCATGTCCAATCGATCGGCTGATCGATTGGGCGAGTCCCTGCGACAAGCCTCCTCCCAATCAATCAGTAGATCGATTGGGAGAATCACCGATCGCACAGAAAGCCTCTCAATCGATCGGCCGGCCGATTGGGAGCCTCCAATCGATCGACTCATCGATTGGGAGCTGCGATTTCGGGCGATAAGCTCTGGATCGATCGGTCGATCGATCCAGGCAATTGCCGAGAGCACAGAGGCACTCTAGATCGATCGACCGATCGATCCAAAGCCTCCCCAATCGATTGGGAGCAATCCAATCGATTGGGATCCGACCGTTGGCGCAGGATATAGTCGTTGTCGAGCTCTTTCTTCGCCAATGCTTGCACTGTTCATCTCTGATCTTCACAGCGATTCCAGAGCTTCTCTATAGAGTTCTCATCGCTAGATCTAGAAGGTTCTTGGAGGCATTTGTTGGTCTCCGTGGGTGTTTTGATGTGATCAACCAAGTTGGTTAGGTCCTGCTATGTTTGATCCCTATGTCTGAGTGTGCAGGAGCTTAGGAGCACAGGAAGTCGAGCGGAAGACGCAGCTAGCGAGAAGGACGGCACGGGAAAGGAGCCGACGGGCTCGGTGTGTCCGAAGGACAAAAGAGCTGCGGAAGAGTACTCCAGTGGGCGTGAAGAGTGTGCACGACGTTCGAGGGAAGTTAAGTCGGGACGGAAGGCTGCTCGAGGAGAAGGCCGAGAATTGGGTTCGGGTGAGCCCTATTCCGGTTGGCCGCAATCACCCAAAAGAATGGAGCAAAGGAAGCCAACGCAAAAGAGCTGGAAAAGAAGCTGTGCTGGATAAACAGCTCAAGGCGCCTTCAGCTTGAAGGCGCCTTCAAGGCTGATGAAGGCACCTTAAGCCTGGTCAAACAGACCGTTTGCGCAGCGGATAAAGTTTTATCCGCTGACCGAGCTGAAGGCGCCTTAAACCTTTTTGAATGCGCCTTGGACCCTCGGGATAAGATTTCCAGGATCTATATAAAGGCTCTTGGAGCTAGGAAATAATTAACAACTCAAGCAATCAATCGTGTAGCCATTCCTAGCAATAGTTCTAAGTTTCCAAAGTGTAAAAGACTTCTCCGCCTTCAGTAAAGGAGATTCTTTTTAGTGCGCTTCTCATTGCCCTGGATTAACAACCTCCTTGGTTGTAACCAGGTTAAATTCTTGTTTCCTTTTTGTTTACTGTTTTAATTTCTTTACTGCTTTATTTACTATTGCACTAATTGAGTTAAAAGCACGAGGAGGGTATAGTTTATTTTTGTTTTCAGCAATTCACCCCCCTCTTGCCGGCCTCCGCTGCAACTACAGCATTTCCAAGGCAAGAGGCGGATCTACAACAAGAAGAAGAAGCTAGGGTTAGGGTTTTATTCTCCAAATCTTGTAAGCTTTCCCTTGTATTTGCTTCTCTTTATTTCTTGTTGTATTGAGAGTATTGTAGGCCTTCTCCGCCTTCGGTAGTTACCGAAAAGGAGTGTTTATATAGTGGAGGGTGTGTGAGTGTGTGGATCCTTGGATTAGTCACCTCTCCTTGAGGTGGATACCAAGTAAACCCCTAGTGTTAGCGTTGAGTGTTGTTTCTTTGTATTTTCCGCTGCATTTCATCACAAGAAACAAGCAACGACGAGCACGAGATTGCACCGAGCTATTCACCCCCCCTCTAGCTACTTTTCGGTCCCAACAGCATCTCCAACACTACAAAGAAAATCAGGGATACTGACGGAAATATCTGTCGGTATTCAGTCAGTATATGTGACTACAGACGAAATACCAAAGGAATATCCGGTGTCGAAAAGTAATTTGATGGAACATATTTACCAACAGAATTACATATTTTCGTTGGTAAAAATTTGCCGACAGAATACATATTCCGTCAGCAATGATGCCGGGATAGGGTAATCCGACATACTGAAGTTTACTAATGGAAAATTATTTCCGTCTTTCCGTCGGTAATTACCGACGGAATATGCATATTCCGACGGTAATATATCAAAACACCAATGGAATGGAATGTCCCGTTGGTGATTCATTTCCGATAATCACCGACGGAATGCACATTCCATCGGTATTCTGTCTAAAATAAAAAAAAATTACCAGGAACATCTTGATTTTGCTACTTACCATGTTTACAATTTTCAAATATATAAAATCCATCACAAACGATGGCATTATACATACAATCCACACATAAACAAATCAAATATATTCACACACATACATCATATAACAATCACATGTACATACAAACAATCACTTGTAAAATCCACACATAATACAAACAAACAAAACTAAACAATTCTACATGCATGATACAAAAGCAAATATCCATATATAAATCCAAGTTTACCAAATACATACCGTAATAGAAAGTACTCTAAATAATACAACACAGATAATAAAGAAAATCTTGCAAAGAGTCAAATATCAAATAATCATGTTGATGTATAAATAAACATTTTTACATATATGTTTAATGAATTTTGTATGTAATAAAATGATACCTGAACAAAAATGAGCATATGATGATATGAAGAGCCAATATGTAAATAGAACCAAATGTGACTCATGAAACACATAATAATAAAATATTTATAAGTGAGCATATTATAATATTAAAATAGAATAAATATGTTACCATGATCTATGTATGATAAATAAAAAAATAAATTGTAATTGAACATACCTCAGAAAAAGCTAATCATCACCGTCTGATGGATCTTGAGTCTCCTGTGACTCAGAACCATGTGATGCTTGGGTGAAAGAAGCCACGATCGCCTGCATTTGGGCCATGAGAGCTTCATTACTCTTGTCACATTCGGCTCACTTCTTTTCCTCATCAGCCCTCCATTGATCCATATCGACCATCCTCTGATCCATTAATTTCAATTGAGTGCACAATTCTTGATTTTCACGTTTTAAAGACTGCATCTCCACTAGAAGAAGAGGAACTAGCATGACCCACTGGATTCCTTAAACAATCAAATTCCTCCTGATAGGCTTGGGCTTCCTGTGTTCGGCCCGATCACCCAACCCAAGTCCATCAATAATAACGCATACCACTAAAGGGTTATTATTGAACTACCGCATCAATTCCATATTACAATATGGGCTCCTTTTTATCATGAGTGCGTTAATTTTCTTGTGCTTAAGATATCGTATGTCCGTTAATTAATTGAGTCACTGACAACCCACTAATTAATATCTGATTCCAAGAGTATTACCACTCAACTTTATTATCATGTCAGACTAAATCCACCTGCAGGGTTTACATGATAATCCTTATGAGCTCCTCAAGGGGACATCATCAGCCTAAATAATTAGGACATAGATTCCTTCTATAATCAACAACACACCATATAAATAGTACTATTTCCCAACTCATCGGGTCTATTGATTTAATGAATAAATCTTACCCATTGATAAGTTAAAGAAATAAATACTAAGTATACGTGCTTGTTATTATATAGGGATTAAGAGGACGCACATTCATAATAACAGAAGTTATGTTCTTTTATATAGTCAATATAAATCGAACAACCTCAAATGGTCCTGCTCAATACATACATAGTGTACTAGTGTAATTTTATAGTCAAGACAGACTAATACCAAATTACACTACAACCGTTCCAATAGTTTGTCCCAATCCATATTGGTTGTGAGCTACTATTTATAATTTATAAGGAACCGATAACATGATCTTCTGTGTGGCACCATACACCATGTTATCTACAATATAAATTAAATGGACAATTGCATTGACATATATATAAATATAAAATGTAGACATTTGATCAAAGTGATTCTCATTTCAAAATATTTCAAAATAGATGTTCATATAAAAGCTAGGCTTATAGTATACATCCAACAGAAGTCTCAGAGAGTGAAGTCGGGCCCTAATGAGTGAAGCTAGGTGGTGGAAGTTCCGATGAGTGAAGTCGGGCCCTAGTGAGTGAAGCTAGGTGGAGGAAGTCCTGGTGAGTGAAGTCGGGCTCTAGTGAGTGAAGCTAGGTGGAGGAAGTCCTGGTAAGTGAAACCAAGCAATAAAAGTCCTAGTGAGTGAAGCTAGACAACCCTAAGGGGAGATAACCCTAGGTTATACTTGAATTCTGTTAACACTGTTTTTATCTGTTGAGCTAACTTAGTGTTGCAGGGAAGTTCAGCTAGGTCGATGGGCTAACTAGATAGTTGGCACGAAGTCTAGATAGATCGAAGGACTGATCGGACGTCTGACAGGTAAGTTAAGGTAAGTCACTGGAAAGGAGTGACTGTGAGGACGCATTCTTGGGAAGGGAACATTAGGCGTCGATCCAACTTAGATCTATTTCGAAAATCTAAGTTGAGGTCATGATTAGATTCCGATCTCGAGGAGACGCAATCTAATTACTGCTTTTATTACTCTTATAACTTAACTGTGCTAACACTTTATTTTGCAGGGTAATTTTGCATTTTGCCTCAGACTAATGTTTTTTGCAGGTTGCTGAAAAAATAAAGGTCCGGGCGCCCGGAAGGGATCCGGGCGCCCGGAATGCAAAAGTTATCCCCTACGCACGGTGCCACATAGAGCACTCTGGTTGGACGGGTTACGTCACACTTCAGGCGTCTGGAAGGGATCCGGGTGCTTGGAGCCTCCTATATAAGGAGGATGCACCCTAGAGCAAAAAACAACTAACAACAAGATCTTCCAACGCTTGCTCTGTCGTGTCGTGCTCCTGCGACACTGCGAAGCTCCTCCGACAACACGCTTCTTTTTCATTCCTTATTGTTGTCGGTATTTTTCCTTTAAAACAATTGTAATTTCACTTGTAATATTTCGAATTGCTAGTGGATTGCCTAACAAAAGCACTCAACGAGTGCGGGCCTTGGAGTAGGAGTCGATGAAGGCTTCGAACCAAGTAAATTGGGTTTTGTGTTAGCGTTGTTATGTTCTTGTTTTTCCGCTGCGTACTTACTAAATTTTTTAAATCGCTATTCACCCCCCCTCTAGCGAATTTCTCGATCCTATAATTGTTTCGCCTTGTTCCTGTTGGTTGCTACTCGGAAAACCTATAGGTTCCACTGTACAAAAATTTTGTACAAAGGTCTGAACCTTTTCCTAGCTACCATGTGTTCTTTTAAATTAAATTTTGGATCGCCTGCGGAACTTAACACGTTTGATCCAAAACTTAATCTATTTGTTCTTTTAGGTTTTGACTTGGATCTCCTGCGGAACTTAACACGTTCGACCCAAGTCACCTTAAGTTATTAATTCCGTTAAATATTAATTTCCATAAAAGGTTCCCAGTACTGACGTGGCGAGCCACATGGCCTTCTTGGATATGGGAGCAACCACCACCGACTAGACAAAACCTTTAATAGAAAGCTAATATTTAATTTCCTAAAATAACTTTAGGTTAACCAAAAGGAACAATCAAATCACAAGGAAAAGAAAGAAACAAAAGAACACAACTTCGAAAAACATATTCGAAATTCTAGAACGTAAGCCTCTTGTATTTAGTATTATTTCCATAAATAACTAGCATGATGCGGAAATAGAAATTACTAGTTATACCTTGTAGAAAAACCTCTTGATCTTCTACCGTATTCCTCTTCTAACCTCGGACGTTGTGTGGGCAACGATCTTCCGAGACGAGAAACCACCAATCACCTTCTTCTCCTCCTAGCTAGGTTCGGCCAACAAAGAGGAAGCTTCACCAAGGAAGAAAAACAAAATACTAACCAAGCTCCAAGAGATGCTAGCTTTCTCCTTCTTCTTCTTCTTCTCCGAGTAGTATCCGCCACCACAAGAGCTCCAATAGAAGGGTAGGGTTGGCCACCACAAGAGGAAGAGAGGGAGAGGTTGGCAGCCACACCAAGGAAAAAAGAGGAGAGGAATAATAGATGTTGTGTCTTGTGAAGGCACCTCACCCTTCTTTTATATTCCTTGGCCTAGGCAAATTAGGAAATTTAATTACAATAAATTTTCCTTAATTTCTTGACATGATTTAATTGAGAGAAATAAAATAAAATTTCCCAATTAATTTCAAGTGGTCGGCCATCATTGGATAACAAAGAGGACAAGTTTTAATCAACAATTAAAACTTCCTAATTTGTTTCGAAATTTTAAAAATAAAATTTCTCTTTAAAATCTCTTCATGGTTGATAAAAGGAAATTTCTATAATTTTAATTTTATCAACATGTGAATAATTTTAAAGAAAAATAAAACATCTCTCCAATCTACAAATAAGGAAAGAGATTTAATCTCTTTCTTTAATCTTTTGTAGATCTTTTACAAGAGAGATATTTTAATTTTAATTCTCTTTAAAATATATCTTCCACATAATAATAAAATTTAAAATTAAATTTCTTTTTTAATTTATTTTGGCCGGCCCTACTAGCTTGGGTTCAAGCTAGGGCCCATCAACCAATCTTTGGCCGGCCCTAGCTTGATCCCAAGCTAGCTTGGCGACCCCTACAGGGTGGGTATGAAGGTGGGTATAGGTGGGTATAGAACTCTATAAATAAGAGGCTACGATAGGGACCGAGAGGAGGAATTGGTTTGGTCTCCCGATAAAATTACGTGTTCGCCCTGAACACACAACTTAATTTTATCAATGATAATTCATTCCACTAGAGAACTATCATTGAACTACCGCACCAATCCCAAATTACATTTTGGGCTCCTTCTTATTATGAGTGTGTTAGTCTCCTGTTTAAGATATCGAATGTCCACTAATTAAGTGAGTTATCGACAACTCATTTAATTAATGTCTAAGTCCAAGAGTAGTACCACTCAACCTTATCGCAAGTCCACTGCAGAGTTTAACATGACAATCTTATGAGCTCCTCTTGGGACATTATCAACCTAGTATCTCTAGGACACGCTCCTTCTATTATCAACAACACACACTATAAGTGATATCATTTCCCAATTTATCGGGCTTATTGATTCATCGAACTAAATCTCACCCATTGATAAATTAAAGAAATAAATATCAAATATATGTGCTTATTATTATATTAGGATTAAGAGCACACACTTCCATAATAACCGAGGTCTTTGTTCCTTTATAAAGTCAGTATAAAAGAAACGACCTCAAATGATCATACTCAATACACTCTGAGTGTACTAGTGTAATTATATAGTCAAGATAAACTAATACCTAATTACACTACGACCTTCTAATGGTTTGTTCCTTTCCATTCTGGTCGTGAGCTACTGTTTATAATTTATAAGGTCCTGATAACATCACCTTCCGCATGTGACACCACATACTATGTTATCTACAATATAAATTAAATGAACAACCACAAACAAATGTAGATAATTAGACCAAAGGTGATTCTTTATTCATAATGAATGTTTACAAAGCTTAGGCTTTCAGTATACACCCCAACAATCTCCCACTTATACTAATGACTAAGTCGCCATATCTTCTACCATACATCCGATTCCCATTCCCTCCACATGCCGATCGAAAGCTTTTGGAAGGGCCTTAGTGAAAGGATCGCCAGGTTATCCGCCGATGCAATCTTGGCGATGACAACTTCTCCTCGCTCACGATATCTCTTATCTGGTCGTGCCTATATGTTTACTTGCCTTATGGGCTCGTGGTTCCTTCGAGTTTGCAATTGCACCATTATCACAATAAATTGTGATGATTTTGGGCAAACCAGAATCACATCTAAGTCCATTAGAAAGTTCCCGAGCCATACCGCTTCTTTAGCCGCCTCAGAGGTGCTACATACTCGACTTCCATGGTTGAGTCGAAAACATTTCGCTTAACACTCCTCCATGAAATGGCTCCACCTCCAAAGTAAACACATAGCCCGATGTAGACTTCTTATTATCCCTATCCGATTGAAATCCGTGTAACCCACTGGGAGCAGATCATCTGCTTGTAAACTAGCATATAATCTCTAGTCCTTCTCGTGTACTTTAATATATGCTTTACCGCGGTCCAATGTCCTTGTCCAGGTTACTCGATATCTGCTGACGCCTAACAAAAACAGATATCCGGTCTCGTACATAGATTGCATACATTAGGCTTCCTACACCAAGCATAAGGAACCGCTTTCATGTCCTCTATCTCTTTCGACGCCTTTGGAGACATCTCTTTAGATAGAGCTACTCCATGTCTAAAAGGTAAGAAACCTTTCTTGGAATCCTGCATACTAAAACGAGCAAGGATTGTATCTATATATGAAGCTTGGGATGACACAACATTCTTTTCTTACGATCCCTTATAACTTTGATCCCAAGAATGTGTGCACAATCTCCTAAGTCCTTCATATCAAATTGTTTGACAACCATACCCTTACGTCCGATAATACCTTGACATTGTTGCCAATTAACAAAATATCATCTACGATAGTACAAGAAATACCACCACATTTCCGTTACATTCTTATATACACAAGACTCATCCGGACTTTGAATAAATCCATATGATGGATTACTTCATTAAACCGGATGTTCCAAGACCTGAAGCTTGCTTCAGTCCATAAATGGACCGATTAAGCTTGCACACTAGATGCTCTTTGCCTTTTCAATGAACCCTTCGGTTGCTTCATATGGATGTTCTCTTCAAGACTTCCATTAAGGAAAGCCGTCTTGACATCCATTTGCCAAATCTCATAATCCATATGAGCAGAATGGATAAGAGTATCCGGATAGACTTAAGCATGGCTACCGGTGAAAAGGTTTCTCATAATCGATTCCCTCTTTCCGAGTGTACCCTTTCGCAACAAGCCTAGCTTTGAAAGGTTTCTACCTTCCGTCTGTCCTCTTTTCTTTTGTAGATCCACTTGCATCCAACGCTTTTAAACCATCGGTGGTTCTACAAGCTCCTGCACCTTATTAGAGTACATGGACTCTATTTCGTAATTCATTGCCTTTTGCCAAGATCTGCATCTATATCTTGGAGTGCTTCATCATATGGGGATCAGGTTCATGTTTACCCGGATCAAGTCCCAAGACTCTCCCAAAACATGAATCTTTCAGTCGCCTCACAACCCTCCCACTACGACGAGGTAATGCGTGGTTGTGCATCATGTGTGACACGTGTTGCGCCTCTTGTGGTACTTCATCTTGTATTGTTGGCTGAAGTAGACATGTCCTCTAAGTTCTTCTAAAACAACTTTACTCTTGGGCTTGTGATCCATTATATAGTCTTCTTCTAAAACGGGCATTGGTGCTAACAATGACCTTCGGTCTTAGGACTATAAAATAAACCACCTTCGTTCCTTTAGGATATCCTACAAACACGAACTGTACGAGATTCTAACTTATCAAGATCTGGTTTCAAAGACATGTCTGGACTACCCCAACCGAATATGTCTTAGACTGGGTTTTCGCCATTCCACAATTCTATGGGAGTAGAAGAAACTGATTTAGAAGGTACTAAGTTCGGAACATATCACTTTTCCGGAGCATATCCCCAAAACAAATTTGGTAATCGAATAACTCATCATCGATCTAACCATCTCCATAAGAGTCCTATTCCTTCGCCTGCCACACCATTCTCATTGGGTGTTCTAGGTGCGACAATTGGGATTGAATCGACCTCGATAAGTAATTCCTAAACTCTCCTAAGAGGTATTCGCCACCACGATCGATCGTAGTGTCTTGATACTTTACCTAATCGCTTCTCCACATCAGCCTTGTATTCTTTGAACTTGTCAAAGCATTCGGACTTGCGCATTAGGTAAATGTATCCATATCTTGAATAATCGCCCATGAAAGAGACAAAATATTCAAAACCTCCTCTTGCCTGGACAGAGACCACACAAATCGAGTGAACCAACTCTAACACTTCTTTGGCTCTATACCCTTGGCCTTGAACGGCCTCTTGGTCATTTTACCTTCTAAGCAAGATTCACAAGTTGGAAAATTTTCCAACTCTAATGAACTCAAAAGTCCATCGGCTATAAGCCTCTGAATCCTACTTAAATTAATATGACCAAGCCTTAGATGCCAAAGATATGCTTGGTTCATTTATGAAGGTTCTTTTCTCTTATTAGAATTAGAAGATGAATTATAAATTTCCATGTTTTGCTTTGTGGAAGAATTTGGATTTAAAATATACAAATTGCCAACTAATGCACCAGAACAGATAATCACTTTATTTCTTTTAATAACTACATCGTTACTGAAAGAAACTGAATATCCATCTAAAAACAGTTTAGAAACTGAAATTAAATTCTTTCTAAAACTGGGTACATAAAGACAATTTCTTAAAATCAAATTTCTATTTCTACTAAAAGATAAGTAGACGTCTCCCACTGCAACAGCTGCCACCTTAGTAGCATTGCCCATGTAGACGGTAATCTCCCCTTCAGATAGTCGTCGGGTTTCCTGGAACCCCTGCAAGGAATTGCAGACATGATCATGGCTCCTGTATCTACACACCAAGTCTTGGTAGATAACACCGCTAAACATGTTTCAACAACTAGAGCATGAGATATACCTTTGTTTTGGTTCTTACGAGGACATCCGCCTTCCAATGACTGTTTGCAGATGAAGCACTTGCCCTTGACTTCTTCACTCCTTCTTAATCCTGTACACTGAGATTTATTCACTTTCTTTGCTAACCAGCTTGTTTCTTCTTCTTATTTCATTTCGGTTTAGAAGTAGAACCATTTTCAAGATAGTGAATTTGAGCATTGTGACGAAATAATCCTTGAAGTTCTGTCAAGAGTTCCCCTAATGAATAAATCCTTTTATTCATATTATAGTTCAGGCGGAACTGCAAACTTCTAGGTAGCGTTTGGAGAATCATATCGATCTGGGTTTCCCCATCAATTTCTCCTCCAAGGATCTGTATTTCGTTCAGATAAGCCATCATCTTTAGGATATGATCTCTTACAGGAGTACCCTCTTGCATGGTGGCTATCATTATCTTTCTCATGGCTTCTTGCCTAGAAGCCCTATCCTGATGACCAAAGAGTTCCTTGAGATTGTTCATAATATCATAAGCTGTTGGTAAATCTTTATGCTGATGTTGCAATACATTTGACATTGAAGCCAAAATGTAACACCGCGCCATCTCATCTGCCTTTACCCATCTCTTATGATATTCAATCTCCTCTTGGGTAGATTCACCAGTGGGTGCATCAGGACAAGGTTCAGTCAGTACAAATTTATAGCTTTCAGCAGTCAGAACAATATCCAGGTTTCTTTTCCAATCTATGTAATTTGGTCCAGTAAGTCTATTTTGTTGAAGTATGATGGACAGTGGGTTGAAAGTCATCCTAAGAATCACAAATAACTTTTGGTCAGAACTCTAAATTTAGGATAATATTGATTCCTCAAACAATACTATTTTAAATTAACCAACACCTCATAACACCGTGAATTTTGTATGTCACGTTAGTGTGGACGTATACAATTTCAACATTTGTAAAAAGGAGGGTTTTAACCCATTAATTTTATTATCTTGTCAACCTAACTTTTTGACAAATAAAATTAATAGTTGGTATTATTTGGTCACACAAATAATAGCAGTGACTCCGTTGGGGAGGATACTATTAGATGTGTCTAAGTGTACACCATTACTTGACACTAAGTCCATTAATAAGATTATGCCCCTTCCGTTGGGGAAGATCACACGCTCTTAATTAACTTCCTATAGTCATCCAAAAATGGAAGTCTGTTCTAGTGATCCGCAAACAAGCTCATCCGTTATGGAGGAAGGCACTCAGAGCCAACGCGCAAGCTTGTTTGCATCACTTACAAACCAGTAATGGAGACCATGGGATTTACTTAAAAATCCCTCTCCCACTTAGTTATTTATAAATGAGGAATTTTAACTATGCTAGCCTACTAAACTTGTAAACTAACATGCACACACAGCACAATATAAAAGCAATAAATAGAAAATCTAATTTTCAACTATTATGGCTTTTATCTTTAATTGTCCTCCGTGTGTTGTCATCCTGCTGCCATATTTGGCCACCGGGTCTAACTGTCGCATCCATCTTGCTCCGAGTTCCGCTGCGCCTCTGGTCCTTAGAAGGTTCCACGCTTTGCAAGATTCGATCCGCGACATAAATAGAATTTTACATTTTGATCCTATATTCCATAAAAGGAATGTACATGTATCTAGATCAAAATAAAATCCTAATAAAACTAAATACAGACCTCTGCTGTATTTTAATACAATCATGCACTCACATATAAATTGCCCTTGACATGTCCAAGGGTCCAATCACACACATAATTAACTAAAAGCCATAATAGTTGGATCCTGCATCCATAGAGTTAGCACATCCTACTATTAACCTGCCTAAATTATGTATGACATGTGCATAATTAAACTAAATACCAAATACACAGAGGCAAAACCCTAGCTCTGATACCAATTGTTGGTTGCTACTCGGAAAACCTATAGGTTGCACTGTACAAAAATTTTGTACAAAGGTCTGAACCTTCTCCTAGCTACCATGTGTTCTTTTAAATTAAATTTTGGATCGCCTGCGGAACTTAACACGTTTGATCCAAAACTTAATCTATTTGTTCTTTTAGGTTTTGACTTGGATCTCCTGCGGAACTTAACACGTTCGACCCAAGTCACCTTAAGTTATTAATTCCATTAAATATTAATTTCTATAAAAGGTTCCCAGTACTGACGTGGCGAGGCACATGACCTTCTTGGATATGGGAGCAACCACCACCGACTAGACAAAACCTTTAATAGAAAGCTAATATTTAATTTCCTAAAATAACTTTAGGTTAACCAAAAGGAACAATCAAATCACAAGGAAAAGAAAGAAACAAAAGAACACAACTTCGAAAAACATATTCGAAATTCTAGAACGTAAGCCTCTTGTATTTAGTATTATTTCCATAAATAACTAGCATGATGCGGAAATAGAAATTACTAGTTATACCTTGTAGAAAAACCTCTTGATCTTCTACTGTAACGTCCACCCTTCTTACTACTACTATTCTCTAAAGATGACCGTTACTTAACTACTAACTCTACTTAACTGGTGTGATTAAAAACCACATGGAAACCCTATCGAAAAATTTCGACAGAATCTCCCCTGTACCGGTGACTATATTCAACAATACATGCAGTATATATACTCAGCCACAAGCGGCTGGAACACATAACTAACAACCACGCAGTATAATAAATCTAACTCAGCAACAATAAAGGAAAACTAATCCACAACCACAACTAAATAGCAAACACAGTATCAAGTGTCCTTATAAACAGTTATCAAATTTCCTTAACACATAAAAAACTTAATTAACTCAAAGAACAAATCATAATTCAACTTATTCGCAAGGATCCCTAGAACTTCCATAGTGCAGTCATCACACACCCCTCTTGCATCTCCTTGTCGCCTTCCTTCATATTAGCTTTCCTTTTTCTTTATCTGCAGTAGGAGAAAGTGCAGTCTATAAGCGTAAAGCTTAGTGAGCGCTATTTAACTCACAAAAACTCGATATGCATGTATACAAATAAAAACATGCTAAAACTGAATGCTAATATATAAAGCTACTCATGCTCATAAATAGCAAAGAAATCAACTAACAGAAAAGATAACAGGTATAACTACTCATGCTCATAAACTAATAAAGAAAGCAAACTAACTGGAATGCTAACATATAAAGCAAAACATGCTCATCAACTAGCAAATAAATAACATGTAAGAAACTAAACATGTAAAAGCTGCTAGCATAAAAGAAAGCTAAACTTGCTGATCTTTAAAACAAAGTGAAACTTACTTCTTTTACTGTAAACTTATTCTTTTATTTCACTTGTTTAAAATTTATACTTTAATACTTGAAAATAATAATCAACTTCTCTTGGGCCCAGGCTTAGTACCAATTATGCGCGTTCCCTAATAGGTTGGGGTAGCGAGCCGCCAATCCTAAAAGAGCAGACCTTGGTCTACCAGGGCCAAGACCTTGGAATTGGACACCTGGATTTGTTTAACGACAACCTTGGAAGTCGGGTACTAGCCTCTTCTTAAAAGTAAAATACTTATTATCTTAATTACTTCTTCTTTAAATGCCTTGGCATTTTAATAACATCTTATGTGCCAAAATCCCTAAAGTCTTGACTTTGGGATTTACTTAAGGCCTTGGCCTTTTCTTTCTTTTCTTTTTCTTTCTTTTTACTTGTTAATGCTTCTAAAAGAATTTGATAGAACTCTTATTTTCCCACTAGAATACATGGTTGTTCATGCTTATTAAAATAGCAAATGAAAACTAAAGAAACTGCTCATGTGTATCTAGTAATAAAGAAAACTGATCATGCTCAACTTATAGCAATTAAAAACTGCATAATAAATTGCAACATAAAAGAATCAAGCTTGCTGAATTCTTGCAACAGAACACTTGGAACAGAATACTAGCAACATCAATAGAATACTTGAAACAGGATACTTGAATCAAACTTGCTAAATTCTTCCACTAAACCTGTTGGAAACTTGGAACCTATATAAAGCTTGTTTCGTTCCAAAATCAAAACCCATATCTAGCAATAGGATACTAATTCTAGCTGCCACAGAATTTAAAAGGAAGAAAACCAAGAATGCATGCTACTAAACTTCAATTAAACAGAACCCTAATCAAAAGGGAACAACTTGGGCGGAATTAATGGTCATGGCAGCACCCAACACAAGCAACCCGAAACTACAACTCTTCCCCTATTCAATGTCAACTGCCCTATATCTAAAGGAACAAGAATGCCTAGTTCATACAATTATTTCCCTTCTTTAAAGTGCACGGCAGCAAACACACAAGTGATTTCACAGCATACTTCAAAATTCAAAAGACACAAGCATAATCTTTACAGCATGATTCAAAATCAAGAAGAACAAAATCCGAAATCCCCTCCTACCACATGCTTCAGAACTCTATCTCACGGCAAAATCATAAAACCAAAATCCCTTATCACGGCAGCAAGGAAAATAAAACTCGGAGCTATCCTACTGCAGGTGAGTAGCAACTCACCTCGCTGTTTTGAACTTACAACCGGAAAAGAGAACTCTAAGGCTTCTAGGTTTCGGGTGAAGATGAAGATCTCGGCGATTCCTTCCTTTCCGCGTGTTCCCCTTGACGAGGAGAGCTCGGTTCCGCAAGAGCTCGTGGAAATTCCCTTCGGCCGGCCGTCGGAGACGAAGTTGGCTTCGTTTTTTCCTCCGCTCGACAGAATCGGCGCACGCACGGGAGAAGAGATGGGATTAGGTCACGGGAAAACACTTAACCCTTTATAACCTAGATTTTATTTTTGCCCTTTACAATAACTTAAATACATCTCGCTACATACTTAATTAACAAATCACGCGCAGCCCAGTTGGTTGGCCAGATTTTAACCAAATCAAAGGTTTGGGCTTCGATTCCTCTGCCGCGCACTTTTATTCCAATTTATTTTAAACGTTCCAGCTATAGCTTAAATCTATTTCTCTTCATACTTGATTAATAAAACCTGCGTAGCTCAGTTGGTTGGCTGCGTCCGATTGGGTCAGGTCCGACCGGAGGTCTTGGGTTCAAGTCTCAACTTCCATATTTTTGGTCAAAACTTCTTTCTTTTTGTAAACATACTAAACGACTTCCAAAAATTACGTAAAAATACTCTAAAAATTCCTAAAAATCTCTAGAATATTTTAAAAGTATTTCTAAATATTTTTATGGACTTTTAGAACTTGAAATAGGGAAAATTGGGTTGTTACATCTACCGTATTCCTCTTCTAACCTCGGACGTTGTGTGGGCAACGATCTTCCGAGACGAGAAACCACCAATCACCTTCTTCTCCTCCTAGCTAGGTTCGGCCAACAAAGAGAAAGCTTCACCAAGGAAGAAAAACAAAATACTAACCAAGCTCCAAGAGATGCTAGCTTTCTCTCCTTCTTCTTCTTCTTCTCCGAGTAGTATCCGGCCACCACAAGAGCTCCAATAGAAGGGTAGGGTTCGGCCACCACAAGAGGAAGAGAGGGAGAGGTTGGCCGGCCACACCAAGGAACAAAAGAGGGAGAGGAATAATAGATGTTGTGTCTTGTGAAGGCACCCTCACCCCTTCTTTTATATTCCTTGGCCTAGGCAAATTAGGAAATTTAATTACAATAAATTTTCCTTAATTTCCTTGACATGATTTAATTGAGAGAAATAAAATAAAATTTCCCAATTAATTTCAAGTGGCCGGGATAACAAAGAGGACAAGTTTTAATCAACAATTAAAACTTCCTAATTTGTTTCCGGAAATTTTAAAAATAAAATTTCTCTTTAAAATCTCTTCATGGTTGATAAAGGAAATTTCTATAATTTTAATTTTATCAACATGTGAATAATTTTAAAGAAAAATAAAACATCTCTCCAATCTATAAATAAGGAAAGAGATTTAATCTCTTTCTTTAATCTTTTGTAGATCTTTTACAAGAGAGATATTTTAATTTTAATTCTCTTTAAAATATATCTTCCACATAATAATAAAAATTAAAATTAAATTTCTTTTTAATTTATTTTGGCCGGCCCTACTAGCTTGGGTTCAAGCTAGGCTAGCTTGGCCGACCCCTACAACATGGGTATGAAGGTGGGTATAGGTGGGTATAGAACTCTATAAATAAGAGGCTACGATAGGGACCGAGAGGAGGAATTGGTTTGGTCTCCGATAAAATTAAGCATCTCGTGTTACACACAACTTAATTTTATCAATGATAATTCATTCCACTAGAGAACTATCATTGAACTACCGCACCAATCCCAAATTACATTTTGGGCTCCTTCTTATTATGAGTGTGTTAGTCTCCGTGTTTAAGATATCGAATGTCCACTAATTAAGTGAGTTACCGACAACTCATTTAATTAATGTCTAAGTCCAAGAGTAGTACCACTCAACCTTGTCATGTCGGACTAAGTCCACCTGCAGAGTTTAACATGACAATCCTTATGAGCTCCTCTTGGGGACATTATCAACCTAGTATCTCTAGGACACGCTTCCTTCTATAATCAACAACACACACTATAAGTGATATCATTTCCCAATTTATCGGGCTTATTGATTCATCGAACTAAATCTCACCCATTGATAAATTAAAGAAATAAATATCAAATATATGTGCTTGTTATTATATTAGGATTAAGAGCACACACTTCCATAATAACCGAGGTCTTTGTTCCTTTATAAAGTCAGTATAAAAGAAACGACCTCAAATGGTCCTACTCAATACACTCTGAGTGTACTAGTGTAATTATATAGTCAAGATAAACTAATACCTAATTACACTACGACCTTCTAATGGTTTGTTCCTTTCCATTCTGGTCGTGAGCTACTGTTTATAATTTATAAGGTACTGATAACATCATCTTCTGTATGTGACACCACATACTATGTTATCTACAATATAAATTAAATGAACAACTACAAACAAATGTAGATAATTAGACCAAATGTGATTATTTATTCATAATGAATGTTTACAAAGCTTAGGCTTTCAGTATACACTCCAACAGTTCCAGCTTAATGTTGTGATCTGGTTTCTAAGCAGATTCTGTCTTGCAAGTTTCTCCTTCGAGGTTCCTTCGTGTAGTTCCAGGAACTTCTCCCAGAGCTCCTTCGCAGATTCGTAGACTCCGATTCGACTGACTTCTTCTGGCGGTAGAATACTTAGCAGATGAAATTCTGCTTTTCCATTTTCCATGAAATCAGTTTGCACCTTCTTGGTCCAGTGATATTTATCTTTACCTTCGGGTGCTACAAAATCAAACTCCATTATTAAAAATAAATCAAAACCAGTCTTGAAAAATACCTCCATTTTCTTCTTCCAGTTGGCGAAGTCCCTCTCGAAATTTGGTGGATGGATGCTTGAACCAACCATCTCGTGTGCTTCATTTGACGGTTAGTCCTCCTAAATCTGTTAGGCTCTAATACCACTTGTTGGACCGGGTAGGCTGGCTGGAGAGGGTCGAGTTGCCTTAAACACAAAAATAAAACACCTTCTCGATCTTTCGACTCAAATTAGTATTGTAATTATAACAGAAATAACAACTTAAAGAAAAATAGTAAAAAACACCAGAGTTTACTTGGTTACAACCTAGATGGTTGTTAATCTAAGGCAAATAAACGCTCACTAAGAATCTCCTTCACCGAAGGTGGAGAATCCTTTTGCACTCATTAATAGCTCAGAAAAGACTAGTAAATTGAATACTGAAGTTGTTGTTGATTTCCTAGGTCCAGGAGTCCTTTTATAGCCCCCGAGAAATCTCACCCGAAGCTTGAAGGCGCCTCCCAAGGGTTTGGAGGGCGCCTCTAATGAGGTGCCAAGGGATAAAGTTTTATCCCTTGGTAATGGTAAAGTTGACTGACTAAAAGCGCCTTCCATAGTCTTGGAGGGCGTCTTCACATTGTTCATCGAAGGCGCCATCCAACCATGGAAGGCGCCTTCCACAGAAGGCGTGGAGGCGCCTTCAACAGCCCTTGAAGGCGCCTCCAGCAACACTTACAGCTCCACTTCGCTTCTTTGCTGCTGTGATTTCTTGGGTGATTTCGGCCACCAGAATAGGGCACATTTAAACTCACTTTCCGACCTTCTCCTCGAGCAGGTTTTCGCTCCGGCTTCTCATCCCTCGAACGTCATGCACATCCTTCTCGTCCACCGGCGTACTCTTCCGCAGCGTCTCGTCCCTCGGACACACCGAGCCTGTCGGCTCTCTCCCGTGTCGTCCTTCTTGCTAGTCACATCTTCCGCTCGACTTCTTATGCTCCTACGCTCCTGCACACTTGGACACAGGGATCAGAAAATAACATGACTTAACCTAACTTGGTTGATCACACCACCAACAACCTTGGGGTTCCAACAATATCTTCCATATTTGCCCTTTGTCTGTTCTAACCAAATATCTTATCTCTTGATTTGAAAATTGAATTCTCAAACTTGTTTTATGTCCTTTAGATACTCGTAGTGTGTGTGACCCAATAGGTTTTCAATTTATCTTAACCGTCCATAATTAATTATTTAATTATAGATCGATCATGAGTGACACCTAGTAGTACATCATGATCCTCAATTAATAAGAAAATTATAATTAATTCCAGAACTAGTTCTGAACCCTTCAGTAGCTATAGTGAGTCGTGCCTTATTCCTTTACTTGTCTTATACCTACTTGGTCTATGTGTATGTCCTTACTAGGCTGACTACGTCATACCTAGTCCAAATAATATTAACTCGTCATGTGGATTCAAATTGCTCCAACATGTCTAAGAATCTCATAGTCTTAACATGTGATGTTTAGTAAAGACTTTGAATAACAATCCTGACAAATGGTCATAGGTATATGTCTCCTTGTAAGGAGTGGTGAATCCTCTGTAGGCTATCCAAATTCCTTTAGGTACTTTGAATTATACCCATTCATCTTGGGTTCATATATCTACGGAGATGTTTTACTTAAGATGTCAAAGTATAAACTTCCATGACTAAGGTGACTTGAATATCTCAAGTCAAAGGAAACTTGCACTCGAACTGCAATAAATACTTCACAGACATATCCATATGCGTAGAAAACCATATAAAGTCTTACAACAGGTTACTCCATTAAACTAGTTATCATAACTAGCATCCACGTTTAACTCTCGACATCCTAATATCTCCAGCTAATGAGTAATAGCTGTTTGGTCAGACCAAAGAGTATAACTCGTGCTAGTCTCACAGAATTGTTAATGTCCGAATATATCAATTAATTGATTATAGAATATTTAAGTACTTCCATAATTACACATGTAAAAATGCTTACTAGTTATGATTCAATCATAAGTTCTCTCATACTATGAATCGTATTGCGGATATTCAGTGAGTTTAAGACAATTCAAACACATAAGCAAAGTGCACTCAAATAATGAATCTTTATTTATAAAAATAGATAGTACAAATTATAAAATAATTTACCTTAAGACATCTCTCAAACATATCACGCTCTAGATCTATCAATTATTATATGATCGTCTTTAAAAAAAATAAAAAAGATGCTATATTTTTAAGAATATTTCTTCTTTCAATACTATTACAACATCACAACTAATTATTATAATGTGTAATACTTCATAAAACATTGTTATAGTAGTGTAGCGGTTACTATAGTATCTACAATTATGTAACAACTATTTAAATTAATTTAAAATAATTTTAATTAAATTTAAATAATTTTGATTAAGATGCTAAAGAGTATTTTGATAGAATAGTTTTTAGGGTTTAGAATTTAAAATTGTAGGATTTAAAATTTAGAGTTTATCTGCAATATATAGATCCTTAATAATTTCTATAATTATTTTAAAATGATTTTCATAAATTTAAAGTGATTTTAATAAAAATTAAATAATTTTGATCAATTTTATAAAAAATATTTTATATAATAGTGTTCAAAATTTATGATTTATGATTTAATGTTTAAGATTTAGTTATAATTGTGTAACAACTACTAGAAATTTTTACCATCGTGTCTCAGTTACTCAGGAGTTTCTATAATTTTTTTTAAATTTTTTTTATAAAGTTTAAATAATTTATACCAAGTTCATAAAAAAAAATTTAATATAATAATATTTTATGTATAATCATTTTGATTAAAATATTTTTTTTTGATAAATTTTAAATAATTTCTACCAAGTTTATAAAAATTATTTTAATATAATAATATTTTATGTATAATAATTTTGGTTAAAATAAAAATAATTAAATCTTCAGTGTACAGTTCGTCTATAACTATTATATGTTATAGACTTATAGTGGTTAGTTATAGAGTTGAAGAGATTACTTTCCTTTTAATTTTTGCCCTTAAAAATATATTATTTTAAATTTTACCCTTAATAATATATTATTAAAGATATTGGAAAATAAAAATGTAATATGTTGGTTGCCCAAGCTTTCGTCTCCTAACCAACTTCCTACTTGTAAATCGCATTACTGGAAACGGAGACCGAGAAAAATATTTTAAAAAAAAGGATATTGGGAATAAAAAGGGTATATAAAATCAAGCGCCGTGCTTGTGTTATCTCCTCCATTCCATGCCATTCCATTTCCATTCCACTTCTGCCGCCTTCTCGTCAAATCTCCAACTCAACGGAGAGGCAGAAGTAGAAGCGGAAGCATGGCTCCTTCCTCCTCCTCCTTTCTCCCGTCGAATCTTTTGGTGCTGCTCGGGCTGAGCCTCGCCGGCGTAATCCTTATGACGCGGCGCCTCCGGCGGCGCGTCCCGAAGGAGGACCTCGGCGCCTTCGTCCAGCGTCTCCAGATTCTCCCACCGCCTCCACCCCCGCCACCCAAGGCCCCCCACCCATTGACCGGCCTCACCTTCGCCGTTGCCGACATGTGAGCATCGGATTCATCTCCTGCCCTTTTCTTACTAGTGCTCTTCTTTTTTTCTAATTGCCCTTGATCGTGCCGAATCTCGTCGTTTAGGTTGCGGAGAATTCTCCTTACTGTGCGTTTTAGGGGTTCTGTGCGACCTAGCGGTTCATGCGGTTTCTTTGAGACTGGATATCTAATAGTATAGAGGTCTTGTATGATTACTGCGATATCAAATAGTGAAGTGAGACTATAATTAATAGGATATGAATAGTATAGAGAGCCCGTGGCAGATGACTTTTGAAGTATAGAGAGTCTATGGGAGAGACTTCTTGAATGCAATTCTGCAGGTGGTAGACCAAATTGTAGAGAAATCTCTTAATGTGATTTATTTTTTTGTTGGATCTTTATCCACAATCTGCTGAAGGTACAGAGGTCAAGATGGCTTGAGCTGATTATCTCAAACTGTTGGCCTAGTAGGCCGATTGCCAACTTCATCTAGAGCTGCCCAAGACTGAGTGGGAGAGGGAATTTGCCGAGTCACCAAGTTGCCGAGTCAGTACATTTTTCTGTTAGATTGTCATCATCATCAAGCCGTGTTTTCCCAAATGGTGGTGGTTGTCTAAGTTTTCATGCCCATAGGTTTGAACAAATTAATGTTATCGTCAACCTTTTCATCCAGTCTTGAGATAGTCGTTTTTAATTTTTGTTTGATGTGCTAAATGGATTTTCTGGTGGTTGTAGGTTACCTATAACCATTTGGCCTTCAGGCTATTGGTCTTGTCATTTTAAAATATTTCCATCTACAAAATGCAGACCCTAGTATTTTTCTTCTATTCTTCTTGTATCTGTCATTCAATTTTCAGATTGAGTGTGCTTTTTATCAAATGAAGTTAGTTTAAGCTCACAGGCACTCTTATTTCCTAATAAGAAAGTTATTTTTTTATGAATCAATAGCTAGATGTGCTTCAGCCAAAAGTTTAAATCCATTTACAAACTCAGTGAGATTCTGATTATTTGGTTAATTAACAGATTTGATATTGAAGGATATGTGACTGGGTTTGGCAACCCGGACTGGGCAAGGACACATGAATTTGCAACGAGAACATCTCCAATTATTTTGACTCTTGTGGATGGTGGCGCTAGTTGTGTTGGAAAAACTGTCATTGATGAGTTAGCATATGGGTATAAAAGTTGCATTTCACATCCTCATTGATATTCATTCATATGTGTTCTATTCATGTTTCCAGTCATATGTGCCAATATTTTCTTATGAGCCATTTGATTTTTTTTTATGTTCACATAAAGTTTTGTAGTCCATCATTTTCATCCTCTCTAAGGTTCTTCCTTCACTATAGTCATTCTTAGTTAATACCTCGGTAATTTTGCCAGCATAAGTGGTGAAAACAAACATTACGATACTCCTGAGAATCCTTCATCTCCTGAGCGAGTACCAGGAGGATGTTCAAGTGGGTCAGCTGTAGCTGTTGCTAGTGGCTTGGTAGACTTCTCCTTAGGTGAGCTTTTATATTTCCTATTCTTTTGTGAATGAGCTGTTAAAGTTTTATATAAAATCTCCTTAAACTAGTTTCTTATGCTTCATTTTTTCCTCTCAATTTTGTAACTGTTCTTCATGTGCTTTAGTTTGTATCTCTGAAACTGACAAAAGATCAAACAACTACCAATAATCATGTAGTTTATGTATGTTTTTCACTATTCTTTAGAAATGATTTACAATGATGACGATGAAGTTATCTTGCATAATGAGTTAGCAAACTAAGATTGAGTGTGGTTTATTGTATGATTGGGTAACAGACCTAGTGACAGTGTGTCATGCCCTAAATGAGCACTTCTTGATTGAACATATTTCCATTGACAATGTCCTTTGTGTCAGTTATTGATCCACGTGAGATGGTAGATAATACTCACAACACACTTTTGCACAAAATCATCAACAAGCAAAGATGAATATCACATAAGGACAATCATAACATAATATATATCCAAACAAATCTTATACCATGCCAAAGTGTTGCCAAATGCTGCCAATAGCAAATTGGAGGTGGAGGTGGGAGGTAGGAGATGAAGAAGAAGAGAATATAATTGCATATTTTGGGACAAGGTTTAAATTACTTTTTGGCACCATGTTATGTTGACACAACATGCTTTGGTATCAATGGAAGCATGTGGAGATGAATTTAGATGGATTTATTCCTTTAATATCCTTTCACTTTTTATTGGTATAAATACGGTTTCGGTATCGTGTCGTGCCGATATAGTTTCGGTATTTTTTTATTTATATATAGTAATTATTAGATAAATATGTTTATTGTGTATAATTTAAAAAATAAGTTGTATATTGATTTTATATAAGTTGTTTGATCAATTTAATATGGTTAGAAAAAATAATTAAATATAGTTTTCTTTAAAGATATTAATTACTCGAATTAAAATTGATACATCATGATTATATAAATTAATTGTTTATTCATTTAATTAATTATTAATTTAAATCTTATATATTTAAAATAGTAAAAAAAATCAAAATATCAATTAAACAGCAAAAAAGTAAATAATAATAATAATAAATTATTAGAATATAAATATGATTTATTAGATTTTTTTAGAATTTTTAAATAAATTAAAACAGTAAAAAATAATTTTTTATAATATCAATTAATAAATTTTTATTTTTAAATTATTTTTTTAAATTTTAAATATATTTTTATATATTTTATAGAGATAATTTAATTAGGGTTTATAAAATCCTATTCAAAATATCACATTTTTAGTTAGGAATTGTTTAAATTAATTAAATTTTTTTTTCTTTTGCAACAGTAGCCATACAACACCGCGATCCAGTGAGCAGCGCTCGCGCGACGCTTCCGGTGGCAGCGGAGGATTTGCGTGACTCTTTCGGCACTGGCGGAGGCGTCGTGCACACTTCTGGCGCCGGCGGAGGCGGCGATTGCGAGCGGATGACGAAAGCGAAATTGGTTCGCTGCTGTGCCGGTTTCGCTTCCTCACCGGAATGGTAAATTTCGGTGGTTTCGGGCAGCATGGCTTCAAACCCTATATATATATATATACAAGAATGATACCTTACACAACTTATCCTGCATAACCGTGGCCGATATCCAATGTGGATGCTCTGACACGACCTTCACTCATTTTTTTATTTCCCTCTCTCATCCACATTCAATTCTCTTCTCTCTCCTGCATGCAAGGTGGTGTTGGTCTTTAAAGACCAGTATCAGCGTATTGTTTTAAAACCAGCACCACGTTGGTGCACCAGCTGCTGGTTAGCGCACCACGTTGGTACTGTCTTTAAAGACCAACAACAGTGGTTTCAAACTAGCAACACTATGCTGGCCTTGGTTCAAACCAGCAATACTGTGCTGGTCTTTAAAGACCAGCACCAATGCTGGGTTCAAACCAGCAACACTGGTCTTTAAAGACAATACCAACGTGGTGATGGTTGGTGCTGATTTTAAAACAGTGTTGGTGTTGGTCTTTAAAGATCAGCATCACCTTACATGCAGGAAAGAGACTTGCATGCAGGAGAGAGAAGAAAATTACAGGAGAGAGAAGAAAATTGCATGAAGATGAGAGAGAGAAATAAAAAAACAATGAGTAAAGGCCGCGTCAGAGCATCCACGTTGGATGTCACGGTTGTGCTGGATAAGTTGTACATGGAATCATATATATATAGCACTGATACTTGACATGTTTCAGCATTTTTAATAAAACAATAACACATCTCATAAATACAAAATATAAAATACACAAAAAAAAACTGAAGGAAAGCAGAAAACATTGTGCAAAATTCTAATTCCAATTTTCTGACCCTGATAATAGGTATTGAATGTTTATTATTTAGTATGCAGTCAAGTAGCTATCTCTGAGCTCTGTGATTTAAGTCGTAGGTATAATAATATGCTTAAAATTATTGCAATTATTAATAACTTAACTTACTCGGGCTTGTGCATGAGTATCTGCTGAGGGGGTGGATCCAAGCGCAAGTGTCTCACACAACTATTACTAAAATTGTGACACTGACGTATAAGAATAGAAATGTAAGATATACACTCAGAGTGTCGGGGTTCTATTGTTGGTAGCTACAACTATGAAGGGATGAAGAGTCCAAGTATCGAAGTTGATAAACAATTTTGAAATTCTTCACCACCTTTTTGTTTCTTTTGTACTTTTTCCATATGATCTGGCCATGTTCCAACAGTTCTTTTTCTGCTTCTTCCGCGTTTATAATATGCTTCTTTCTACTACCTTCCCGTGGACAGGTGTTAGTCTCGGCTATTGGGTTAATATCTGACATTTTGCAAGACTTTTCTTTTGGCAAAATGAATTTATGCCAACACTTGAGCTTTATTCTACATCCATGTTTTGCAAGTTATGAAAATAGGTGGGCACTGCACGATATTGAAAAAAATGAAGATATTATAAGATCTCAGAATATTTTCTTATTTTTTTATATTTGCAGGTGTTGACGCTGTTGGTGGAGTGAGAATACCCGGGGGATATTGTGGCATTTTAGCTTTCCGGCCTTCTTATGGTGTTATTTCTAATATGGGTGTTATTCCTGTTTCCCCTAGCCTGGACACAGTTGGTATGCAAAGTTATTCCTGTTTCCCCTAGTCTTGAAACAATTGGTATGCAAAGTTATTCCTGTTTCCCCTAGTCTTGAAACAATTGGTATGCAAAGTCTTTCTAGCTCTTGAAATATTACATATTCAACTGAACATGTGTGCTTTAGTGTTTGCTAAAAATTACCATAAAGGTTAGTCATATTTCCAAATTTTTTGATATGGTGCTAAACTTATAAACTTAGGTGTTAGAATGTAGTGACTATTTATTAGACCATCACATGAGATAAGTTTTTCCATGGGATTAATGACCTAATGCAACATTGAGATGAGTCGAGAACACAAGAACATATTATTTCTTGATTCCATTAAAAATTTTGTATGTTTGATATTGTATCTTATCCTTTATTTGCTTTTATCTTTAAAGTTTGTAACAAAATAGTAGTCTGTGATGTTTCATTTCTAACCAATTATTAACCACAGATATTTGCGTCTGTATCTCTGGTTTCAGGATTATTCTCCAAGGATCCTAATGTGTTGCATCGGGTAGCTCATATACTGCTCCAGCTTCCATATGGCGGTTTGCGCCAACCTAGAAGTATAATCATTGCAGATGACTGTTTTGAACTGTTGAAGATACCAGCGAGTAGAGTGACTCAGGTGCTGGTCAAATCTGTAGAGAAGCAGTTTGGAAGTAACTATCTTGAGTTTCTCCTCCAAGGAGATGCTTATATCTCCCTTTTTTTTAATATTCATGACTTTGTTCTAATAGTAGCTTGCTAATTCATTGGCGTAGGGCGACTTCTAAAGCATCTTAATCTTGGAGATTATTTGTCTTCAAGAATCGATAGTTTGAAGCATCTTCAAAATGGAAAAAAGAATGACGAGTCAACAAGCACACTCTTATCACTTGCAAATGCTATGCGATCACTTTACAAGTAATTCCATTGATACTTGAGCAATATCTAATTTCCTCTGGATATGTATGTTTAAATGTTTTAGTTGAGTTTTCTCTTTGGGTTCGTGATGATAAAGTTTTTCCTTAGAAATTTTTGAATAATTTGAGAAACATATGTTTCAAAAGTCGAACCAAAATAAGAATAAACATTTTTCTGCAATTCTAATTTAACAAATCCTTCCTGATTAAGGAGATTATGATTTTTTTTGTCTTGATTTTTCTGCTAGCTTATGGATGGTTTGGTGTTAATTTCTTGTCTACTTCATCTTGTTCTTGTTGGGTACGCCGTACACTTTACCTCATATATTTTTTTTCTGTACATTCAAAAAAGAGCTTTGCCTCCGGCTTGGTGAACTTGGTCAATTCCTGTGATTGGGGAGTTATCTTTGCAGCATATGTTATGCTGCTCACTATTTGGTATATCATGCGCATTTATGCGCTGGCTCCTTTGCACAAATGCATGATGGCACTACATGGGAAATTAGAAGGAAAGAAATTAAAATAGATGGGTTATGAATTGTACTCAGAATCTCGATGTACATGAGATCTATATCAGCACTGAAAGTTTAAAGAGAAAGGGAACAACTTCATATGGTTGTTGCTATGATCTCTAAGGACGTCAAATTGGTTCTATCAAACCAAGATGAACTGAATTAAGTAATTATGGTCTTGCCACTGCAGTTTGATATCTTATTGGAGCAAAATGTGGATTGTGCAAGTCATATGCTGATAGGTGTGGTATTGACAACTCACCAGCATTTTTTTCCTTTTTGGTAAATGTCCTGTTATTTTCTTACCTAATCAACCTATGTTTTTTTATGTGCATATAATTGGCCTGATAAAATGTATTGGAATTTTATTTTTTATACCAAATCTTTGTTTAGTAGCAAATTCTACCGGTGCTTTCACATTCTTCGTATTGCATACATTTTCTTTACGGCATTGCTGAAGCTTAAATTAATAAGTTTGTCCTTTATTCACAGCCATGAGTTTAGGAATAGCCATGATGAGTGGATCAGCTCTACTAAGCCTGTCCTAGATCCTTTTATATCAGCACAAATAAATAGATCGTCAGACAATACACTTGCACTTGATTGTTGCCATTCTGCAAGAGATAAGGCACGCTTGGCCCTATATTCTCTTCTAAAGGTACAAGAGATAGAATTATTCTCTATTCAATAACATATGTTTACAATGGAAGTTCAAATGTAATAAGAAATTTTATGCAACTCTTTAGTCTGATAAAATTGAAGCATCAAAGTTTACTTTAATATTGTTAGTTTGTCCATTGTTCTAATTCTTTCTCATTAACAAAACAGCTGACTTGATTTTTTTGGCTTATAGTTAATTGAATGTCCATACATAGAATTAGTACAAGTATATTTAATCAATAAATTTGTGAGAACATCATCATTAGAAGTAGTTTATATCAAAGTGTTAGGACTATGATGCCTTGATGTTGTGAGAACATCAACATTACTGCTCTTTTTAACTATACTGTTATTTTGTCTGAGTTGGTGGTTCTGCAAACAGGATGATGGCATACTTGTTCTCCCTACAGTGTTAGGACTTCCTCCAAAGCTTAATGCAAAGGAAATATCATCAGAAAAATATCTTTCTTATACATTTTGCCTGTCTTCTGTTGCTAGTATGTCAGGTTGTTGTCAGGTACAATGCCATTAAATGGAAGCTCAGTGAATTTATGTTGGCAGATTTAACTTGCATGACTCATGATATCTCCAGTTATTCAATCATGCTAATAATGATTGTTTTATGTGCTAATTCCTTACAACAGGTCACTATACCCATAGGAATACATGAAAAAACTCCAGTCTCACTTTCCTTCATTGCCAGGCATGGAGCAGACTCCCTCTTGCTAGATACTGTCAAGTCAATGTATGCTATTTTACAGGAACAAGCTAATATAGCATCCAAGTCCAGCTTTTCAAAAAGCAGCATTAGCAAGGAAGAATCTGCTGAAATTGCAAAAGAAAAAGTCAGTTACAATCTCTTTATTTCATGTGTTTGCTTCTGTAGATTTATAGCTAATCTTTACAATATGGAACAGATTATTAATATTAATTCTATTGACATTTAACTTTTATAGCTAATAGGAACACCCGCATAATAACATGGAAAATCGGAGAGAAAAAATGAGAACGGGGATAGGGTGATCACTTCGAGAGGATCAACCTCCAATAATCAAGTGGAATTGATTAATCTAAGAAATTACTTATCTTCTCAAAGGTTACATAACATCTCTTTGAATAGACACGTAAGAGTACCTACAAAAAGTAGAAAAATCTAATAACTTATCTAAAGGAAAATTAAATATAAATTTATCCTAAAAAAAGAATAAATAAGGATAATGTTTTCAAGGGTTTATTTGAATAGGTCTATATGGGGATTGTATCATTCCACCGTACCTCAAAACAACCTTGTCCTCAAGGTTGATCTTTTTCTTTTTCTTTTTCTTTCGATGATTTGCATGAAATAACTTCTTATTATGTGCCAATTGAAATCTCCTTTTGATGCAGACAGATTACCTTGTATGATTCTTTCTTAAGTTTGAAAATTTCCTTTGATAATGGAATATATTGTTTTGGGTCTTTGTAGAAAGTTTATGAGCATGCTGATACTTTCTTTTTCTTCACTTAGCTTTGCATTGAGTACTCATCAAATTATGATAAAAAAATATTCCATGATTTGTCGGATGTTGTTGAAGGTGACAAAGCATTATTGCTTTGTTCACTTGAATGATAGAAGTAGTGATTGGTGTTGACGACTTCAATTACGGGTGTCACAAAATTTAGCTACTCATGTATATTGTCTTTGTAACTATCTTGTTGTTGTTCAATGAATCCTTTTACCTTTATTGTTTGTGGAGGTTGTTATCCTTCTAAGTCATGAATTGAGTTGGTCATAGCAACATCTTGTATTTCTTCTTCATTGATATCATCTTTTTTCTTTAAATCTTCTATTGGTTCCTCCATCAAAACTCTCTTTTGTGTACATTGATGACTTCGGTACCACTTATTATTTCTTCGCGCTTCCTCATTGACTTTCTCTTCTTGCAATCATGCAAAGGATAATGCAGCTTTTACATTGCGAGGATAGTACACTTCACCTCTTTTTGGATGTTAAGATGAAGTCCTTCAATAAAGGTATTCAACAATTTTCGTTCTCACCAATCACAATTTTGGTTAAAGAGTCGAAGAAAACGACTTATATTCTGCTACCATTATGATTTGTTGAATTTTAGATAATTCCTCATTTGCATTATCATACTCTTGAGGTGTGAAACAAGTGAGAAGACCATCGACAAACTCCTCCCATATTGTAGATCCATGGCATGACACAAATAATTGATACTATCGAAGAGCCTCTCCATGCAGATGCAAAGAAGCTATTTCCACCTTCGAATCATTTGGTGTGTTGTGTAGGAGAAAATACATTTCTGCTTTAGAAATAAAGCCAGTAGGATCTCTACTTCGCCAACAAGAGAATTCATCTTCATAGAATCTCCAATTTGTCATAATATGAAAATCCTTGCTCTTACCAAATTGATAGGAACCCTTGTCCTATCATGTGGAAAATCGGAGAAAAAAAATGAGAACGGGGGATAGGGTGATCACTTTAAGGGGATCGGCCTCCAATAATCAAGTGGAATTGATTAATCAAAGAAATTACTTGTCTTCTCAAAGGTTACATAACGTCTCTTTAAATAGACACGTAAGAGAAAAAGTCAACTACAAAAAGGAGAAAATCTAATAACTTATCTAAAAGAAAATTAAATATAAACTTATCCTGAAAAGGAGAATAAATAAGGATAATATTTTTAAGGGTTTATTTGAATAAGTCTATCTGGGATCATATCATCTTTATTTCATGTGTTTACTTCTGTAGATTTATAGTTAATCTTTGCAATATGGAGCAGATTATTAATCTTTTTGCTATTGACTTTTAACTTTTCTGCTGATTGTGCTGTGCTTTCTTCATGGAGGTGGCCGGCTGTAATTGTTTTAAATGCTGTATTGTTTGTTCAAATTGGAGAAAGTGCCACCAATTTCTTTTAATATTTCAACTGTGTTTGTCTTTATGGATTTTTTTTTCCTCTCTTGATTGTGTTGCAGGGTAATGCTGCTTACAAAGATAAGCAATGGCAAAAGGCTATAAATCTATACACCGATGCAATCCAACTTAACGAAAAGAGTGCAACATACCATAGTAATCGAGCTGCTGCATATCTTGAATTGGGAAGGTACATGTTGCCTTTGGCATCTTGCTCTATGATGTTCATTGATGTTCTCTATAACAAATTGAATTACTTTATTTCCTTGATTTTCCAATCAGTTACCTTCAAGCTGAAGCGGATTGCACTGCTGCTATCAACCTTGACAAAAAGGTAAGTTTTTTTTTCCTTTAAGTGAAATTACAACAAATTTTGTTTTAGATATGGGGAGCTTGGAATTAGTATAGTCCCTCTTTTCCCTTCAATATCATGCTGTTTTTTGTCATAAAATTGTCATGACTTCTAATAGTTATATAATAGACATTTGGTTCGACTTCTATAGTTGCTTTTTTGTTGTCTTGTGTCAATCTTGGGTAGAATCATGTTACAAGGCAAACGTTAGATTGTGACATTAGGCACATAATTTTGGTTTACATGTACTTCAAAGATTATTTATCAGCTGAGTGTTGAAATGTATACTTCTGCATTTGGTTTATAGGAATAACCATTCTATTTCCTATCAATTCCTGTAAAATTATTTCTATGCATGCTTACAAAAATGAAGATTTTTATTGGAAAGAACCCATATGAGTAAACTGAGAGTTCACTCAGTTAAGCATTAAATAGAAGAGTACCATACAAGAACTACCACAAAGCTACTGACCAAAAAATAAAAAAAGCAGCTCTCGTGACACCGTACAGGGATAGTAGCATAAGTTAGGATATAATTAGTTCTTGTTGGAATCCATCAAGTTGTAGCCAAAGATGCTGAAACATCTGAATAAACTAACCACCCTCTCTTCAAAATAAATAAGCCTGCCCCATAGGCTGATCAAATTCCAAAGCTCCAAGCGTCTGTCAGATTGTTCAGAGACTCCTGTAGCTTCCTATTAATGCCTCCACTGCCGCCTCTCACTTTCCAACTAGCGGCATATCCATCCATCTTTAAACCATAGCTCTAATGGAAACATTAGACCCTGGAAAATTTTCTCGCATCCAAGGAATATATGTAGATTTGTGATTCCTCAATCATCCTTCTTAGCTATTCCTTCATTCCTAGGAATAGCTATTTTTCCTCTTATCCACTCTTCAAAGAATATCTATTTCTATTCTATTCAATTTTCCAAGTAACACATTTTGAATAGGTTGGGTGGGCCTAATGGACTGATCAGGTTGGATGGGCTGGGCTTCTGTCTACATTAACATACTTAAGCAACCATATTTACTTGAGCAACCATATTTCTGTATCTAACTTTGGAATATTTCAAATTACTAGTTGGCCGGTTTGTCATCGTCAATTCTTGTTTGTCCCAAGTGCCAACTATTGGAATTGGCTATATGAAATCCTCTTGCACCATTCAACTCTATAAAAGGTTATCTCACTGGTAAAATTATGTTGAGTTTATTGGAATGCTGCTAATTTTCTCTTGTTATCTTTTATGCAGCATACTATCGGCTTGAAATATTTCCCTTGAATTGGTCAATATTCATATTTGATCAGTTTTTGAAAGCACTTGAATAATTATCTCATTTTCAGCAGCATGTTTTTTTATTTTGCTAGAATGTTAAAGCATATCTACGAAGGGGAACTGCCAGGGAGATGTTGGGCTACTATAAAGAAGCAATTGAAGGTCTCTCTCTCTCTCTCTCTCTCTCTCTCTCTCTCTCTCTCTCATTTTATGAATCTCCAACTATTTGGAATTGACCGTAGAATCTTATTCTGTAATTGAAACCTCACTATATACATATTCAAGCTCTCACACAATATACATAATCTACATGAATGCATGTGAATTGACTTATTAACATCTGTTTGTATTAATTGCAACCTTTCCCCTGCTTTGACAAAGATCACCCGAGGCCTATGTGAAGTCTGTTAAGTCTAATTAGTACCAAAGAATTGTGACCCGCTTATATATCTTCAATTTATTTCTAATTTATGATTCCATTCCTTAAATATGCAGATTTCAAGTATGCTCTGGTTCTGGAACCAACAAACAAAACAGCAACAAATGCTGTCAATAGGCTAAAGAACGTATTTCCCTAGTTCTTAGACTACACAAATTTCCAGCATTTGAAGTACTTACAAATTTTGATAGCCCGCTGTCGATGAATGATACGGGTTCTAGCTGTGCTCCTTGCAAGAGTGCTGCACCAGTCATAACATGAATGCACATGAAATGTGCCCCAATGGTACAGTGCTATAGTTGTGCTGGTGGAGGTGCCTCAGTTTTGCAATAGCTCTGTTGTCCGATGACAGTAAATATTTTCATATTATCTGCCCTTTTTGATGAGTATCTCTTTGTTTTTTGAATCTAGACTCATTTTTAGCTGCTGTTAAGTGGGAGCACTATAGTTGAATAAAATTTAAGACTTATTTCTTTTACTTATAATTGCAATTTCTGTGTAACTAATCTTTCCTTCTTTTGTTTTTTTTATTGAGCATTTTATCTGAGATCTATTTTTTTTAAAAAAAAGAGCAGCCCGGTGCACGAAACTCTCGCCATGCGGGGTCCCGGTGAAGGATCCATTGTACGCAACCTTACCTTGTTTTTTGCAAGAGGCTGTTTTCAAGATTTGAACCCGTGACCTTTTGATCACATGGCAACAACTTTACCATTGCGCCAAGGCTCTCTTTCTATCTGAATTCTATTTCATGTAAAATATTATGATCAGAATCCGAAAACAAACAGGTCGCGATAACATGGTAATGATTTCTGGCTTGGGTGAAGTTGAAGTAACCTTTACAAGTTTGATTGTTTCCTTTCCACCTAAATTTTGATTAAATTTTTAGTTGATTGCTGAACATTCTATTGTCATACTGAATTACATTGAAGAGAGGAGTTGAGGGATGCTGGCGATGATGAATTTATTTGGGTTGATGATGGCCAATGGATTTAGGTGAGTTGACATAGATTGTGTTTGATTAGCCTAAACCAGAAGCTGATTTGGAACAAGTTCACCATTACATTTTAATTGTTGTCTAATGTTTTTTTTACTTGGCGCTAGGTATCAATTGTTGTCTAATGAACATTATTTTCGAAGCATATAGCCATTATTTGATGGTGATTGTTGTAGAAGATCATGCCATTATTTGTTGTTTTATGGTAAATGATTATACTGTGTTGCTTGAAGTTCTTGTCATTCATTGATTATTGTTGTGATAAATGGGTATACTTGCTGTTTGAAGTTGAAAGGTTAAGATGTTGGCATTAGTGCTTGTCATTTGAGGTGTCGTGCTATCATTCAAGAGTATCTAATCAAAGTGTTCCGTGCTATCATTCAAGAGTATCTAATCAAAGTGTCCCCATGGGATGCACAGTCGTTAACTACTTGAGGTCAATTTTTAGTGGTGAAATGTTTCTTGACTTCCTTACCTTCCTCATGCAGGTCCACTATGTCAAGAGCAAAGTCTGAACTCCAGGTGAACATATGACCTTTTGTCTATCAAAGTAGTTCCATTGTCTGTTTCAAAGTTGAAGATTTCAATGCTAGAGATCAAGTGTTGTATTATTCGGATTAAAAATTAATAATAAAAAAACGGAGGTGATGATGCGAGAATTAGATTAATCATTCTAGTGCAGCCCTGGTTATTTTTGTTGCGATTCTTCGCTCCAGCAAAGACGGTGCATGCCACATTTCACATTTAGAATTAGGCCATAGTTTGAATATAGTGAGCACGTTTGTGTTCATATATTACCTATCCAACAAAAAAAAAATAATAATAGCAGTGAGTTAAAATCATCTAAAAAAATCCACATTTTTTGAACTTGTTTGTGTTTACCAAACATTCTTTGGCGAGTAAAACCACAATATACTTCATTAGCGGTAAGAGAGCAGCAGCAAGGCAATGCCAGTGATGCGCATTTTGCAGCACTATAATTATTTGGGCAAAGTCAAAAGAAGGTTTTTATTTTTACCGAATTGTATAAAATGATTTTCTGGCCTATATCTTGGGTCTAAATTTTAAATTGATCGGATTTGTTGTACTAATTATAGTATCTAAATTTTGAACGAGTCAAATGCATTATAGCAATTATGATTTTGTAGTCACTATAATATAGGGAAAAAAAAGTAAAACTAAAATTACTTGGAGCCTTCGAAAAAGATTTAAACGATATTTTTTTATTCTAAAATTGTACTGTTACGGGTTCCAATCCAAGATAAAAGTTATAATCTTTCAAAGTTTAGGATTTAACATTCACATTATAGTAACTACGAAACCATAGCTGTTACATAATTATAGCAGTTACAGTTTCATAACTATTATAATGTGAATGTTAAATCTTAAATTTTGAGTGGTCATAACTTTTGATTTGATTTGAACAACATGATGTACAATATATTAAATCGAAACTTGTTTAGAGATATACAATTGGTCACAGGGTGGAACCCATAACAGCCTAATTTCAAGTTTAAAAAATATCATTTAAATCCTTTTCAAATGCTCTAGATAATTTTAGTCATAAATTATTTTCTATATTGTAACAGCTACGGAATCATAGTTGAAACAACTATGTGTCGCTCAATTGCAGCAACTACAAATCGTAGCTGCAATAACTACGTAGCATTTATGATTTTGTAACTATTATAATATGTTCAATCAATTTAGGATTTAGACAAAAGATAGATAGTACTTGAAGATAGTTATAGCAATTTATAGAAGTAAGACACCCTTTTATAAAAAAAAAATGAAAATGGAGCACTTCATCTTATTTGGATTTTTTTTTAAAATCAAACGGGCACCCCACCTCCTTAAAAAAATGACATAATTGTTCTCCCTTTAGAACTATTTTTATTATTATCCTACCTATATCTCTTGCCCAAATCCTGAATTGATCAGCACATTGTAGCAGCTATAGTTTTGTAGCTGCTACATTATGGGAAGAAACATTAAGAATAAAATTGTTCAGAGCCACTGAAAAGGATTTAGACGAGGTTTTTTTATTCTAAAATCGTGTCATTTCCCACCCTATAATTAGTTGTAAATCTATGAATGAACTTTGATTTGAAATATTGTGTGTCATGTTGTTCAACTTGAGTCAAAAGTTATGATCTATCAAAATTTAGAATTTAATATTCATGTTGTAACAACTACTAAATCGTAATCGCTATAATTTGCGTGGTAAATCAGTTGTAATAGTTATGAAACCTTAGTTGCTGTAACTGTGTGACAGCTCAGTTATAGCAAATATAAAATTATAGTTGTTATATAGTTGTAGCAGCTTAGGTTTTGTAATTATTAACTTTATAAGAGACTGTTACTTTTGACTCGAGTTGAATCACATGATGTACAATATATTAAATTGAAGGTCATTTAGAGATCTACAATTGATTACGAGATTTCATAACAGTCCAATTTTAGACTCAAAAAATATCATTTAAATTTTTTTCAGAAATTCTAAACAATTTTAGTTTTGAATTTTTTTTTCATATTATAGCAGATACGGAACTGTAGATACTATAATTGTGTGACAACTCAGTTGTAGCAGCTACGAAATCATAATTGCTATAATTGTATAGTAACTACAATTTTGTAGTTCAGGATTTAGGTAGGAGATGAACAATACTGAAAGATAGTTATATTATTTTACAGGAGTAATGTATCATTTTGATATAAAAATCGAAAATGGAGCGTTTCTTTAATGATCGGTAAAAAAGCAAAAGACTCCCAAGGCGTAGCAAACATGGTAATCATGTGGCATATTTATAACATGGAGAGCAAGCAGGGGCAGATCTAAAAATTTTATCAAGGGGGCAAAGAGCTAAATATCACAAATACATATATAAAAAAATCATTCCATAATAAAAATTAATTGATGAAGATTATTGACAAAGAGTATCTATGAAGAAAAATAATTCCTTTTAATTCAGGTAAGAAAAATGATTCCTTTTGTGATAATTTTAGTTAGCCTCATTAACTATCTTGGAAATGATCGGTTCGGCTCTATGGAAGTTTTCCACCAGCTACCAAGATAAATCCAAAAGTACACTCGGTGGCCAATCCAAAAGTCCAACATCCTTTAATTATGCTCTCCAAGAAAAATTTCTATAAATACGTCATAACTAAAAATTAAATCATAAATATTTAAATAATAATCTAAATATTCTATCATAATATTATTATCATGGGACATTCTAAATATCCAATAAAGGCTCATGGTAGACTCAATATATTATTTTAAGTTCATTATTTTACCTTGTAGACCTATCAAGTTTCAGAACTTATCATATTGAGGGTTTGATGTTTCTTACGAAGGAAGGAGACATTATACTCCCTTACATGTTTTCCATGCTCGTACTTTAATGCCTCCCCTCCAATTAAATTTAATGCAGTGACGTGGACTTGAGTTTGATGGTTTAGGATTTGATCCAATTCCGCTCCCTTGCCAGCTCATGCATGATTTCATCTCAATCCTCTGTCGCTATCCTTCCTTCAGTCTTGTAAGGTTAGTTCTATTGTCGGATTCGGGTAATCGGGTTTTGCCGAGGTTGGACTCCTCCCGTTGTCCCCACACACCCTCGCACCCCTGATCCATGATCCGTCCGTACGCTCGCCTCCCCTCTCCCTCTGCCCTGCAATCGAGCGGTCCAGATGCGGAGGCGATCGCCACGTCACCCACCAACCGTCCGATGATCTCGTTCCTATATATTTACTCGTGTTTCGTCACCCGTCTCTCTCTCCTCCTCCTTCTTGCAGCATTTTAATCGGCGCCATGGAAGTAGGGCGCTCCCTTCTCCTCCATTATTCCTTCTTCGCCGTCTTCCTCCTCCTCTCTGCATCCCTCCTCTACCTCAACCGTGCCTCCGAAGCCTCCTACCACCGTCTTCTCCTCGCCTCCGCCTCCGCTTCCCTTGCTCTGATCTCCGTCCTCCTCGCTCGGTCGCGCCTACTCCGTATCCGATCCGCCGGCGCAAGCCTCCCCGTCCGATGGTTCATCGGGTCCGTCGAAGAGGACCCCGAGAGATTCCCGAACACGCGGGGAAAGGTCGCGCGAGAGGGCGTGTTGCTGTTCGGCAATGGGGATGTCTACGAAGGGGAGTTGTCCGGGGGGCGGTGCCATGGGGGAGGCGTGTATTGCTTCTGCGAGAAGGGGCGGTACGAAGGCTGTTGGATCGACGGGAAGTACGAAGGGCACGGGATCGAGAGCTGGGCCCGAGGGAGTCGGTACCGCGGGCAGTACCGTCAGGGTATGCGGCACGGCTTCGGGGTGTACCGGTTCTACGACGGCGACAGCTATGCCGGTGAGTGGGTCGGAGGAAAGAGCCAAGGGTGCGGAGTGCAGACTTGCTCCGACGGTAGTTGCTACGCCGGCGAGTTCAAGTGCGGGGTTAAGCACGGCCTCGGCCTGTATCGCTTCAGGTGACGAATTGGTCTAGTTAACAATTTAGTCACGACGCTTATTCTCCCTTCTCGGTTCTACTTCTTGAATCGATCCATGAATCAACGAATTCGTTGTATCATCTTGACGAATCGAACCACATATGTTCCGTGGAGCTGGTTGAACTCATCATCTGTTCCTGATGATAGAGTTCTTAATGCATCAGACACAAATTTCTTTGTCGATTTCATTTTTCATTTGGTTTGATCTCGTTGAATATGTTATGGAATAATGCATCAAACCACTATAGATCTGTTTGCTCTCTTTTACTCCTTCAATTGGCATGATGGAAGAGCGATTGAGAATTCAATTTCTCTGTCTACAATTGGGTGACTGGCCTTTCCTGTTGCAGGAATGGTGACAAGTATGCCGGCGAATACTTTGGAGACAAAATCCATGGATTCGGGGTGTACGACTTCGCCAATGGTCACTGCTACGAAGGTTCATGGCACGAGGGAAGGAGACAGGGCTTCGGAAGATACACCTTCCGGAATGGCGAAACACGACCTGGTGAGTGGGACTATGGCGTTTTGAAGAACAGCCTCTGCGCCTCAGATCCTGCAGTCTGGCGAGCTGTTGAGGTATGCCTCCCAATCCATCACACTACTGTGCTATTCTCATCAATTTGAAATATCTTTCATTGGTTTAGGCTGCAAGGACGGCCGCAGAGAAGGCAACTAAAGTTCCTCAAGTGGAGGAACAAGTTAGGCAGGCTATCTCAGCCGCAAACAAATCCGCCACCGCCGCTCGAGTTGCGGCAGTGCGAGCCGTCCAGAACCAGAAGGAAGACAAATTCTGTTGCATTTTTGTATAAGTTCAAACCTTGCAATCGAAGATTTTGCCAGGAACGACACAGACATCTACCTGATCCCAATGGAGAATGAGCTATACGCTCCAGAAGCTGAGAGCAAACGTCAGAATTAATACACCATTTAACACTGTAGAAAAGTCCATAGGTTTGCATTGATCTTCATCTGGTCAGCATCTTCTGCTCCATCCACTAAAGAAGAAGTATTTTGTAGGATAATGTGACAATGTGCTGGTTGTCAGTGTACCCCAATCTGCATTTGGATTCTCACTGCAGTCACTGGATGCTCGTTTGATTTACTTTGCAGGCTTCTCTTCTCAGCAGACAGATTTGCTTTATTGTTTTTTTTTTTTTTTATTTTATCAATTACTGTATGGCTTGGAAACTTAGTAGGGTAACATCTTGTTCTGTTGCAGAATCTTGGAGCAAGCTCCAGCTACTCCCACCTGCAGGCTATTAAGTAAGTGGTGCTGGCAATATTAGTCATTACATGACCGTATTCAATTTTATTTGTTTGGCACGGTTAGTAGAGATAAAATATAAAAAAGGTGTGGTACCGGTACGATCTAATAGACAACTTATTTTAAAAATTAAAAAAAAAATATCTTTCATAACATAAAATAATTTATTCCTATATGTTTAATAGCAAAAATGAATATAAAAGTATAATTTTTACTTTTTCATTTTCTATATTTTATACCACGTTAGGTTGGTTAGCCAGGTAATTTTTTTATTACACATGTAAATTTTTTATTTAATTTATTAAAATATACTCCTTCGACCCTCAAAACCTAGCCCACCTCATTAAATTCAAAGTCCCCTGGATGGTCTATACGAAGCAGAGGTGATTTAAGCAATTTGGTCCATCCCAACAGAGAGAATAGTCTAAGCTAGCCTAGACATATAGTTCGAGAGACTGGTGCGAGTAGGTCAAGCGAATTGGGCATGCTAATAGATCTGGACAGACTTGTAGGTTTGACAATTTGGGTAGGCCACTTAGACGGCCCAAGCATTGAAAGGTGGTTTGGATGGTCCATACTAGTCGATCTTTGGGTTCCAAACCTGTGCATCTATACACATTCAATTTAGACTTGTTTTACGTGGGCCTTTGTTATTTCATTTTTTTTATTTTTATAGCTCTCCGAAGGATTAGCCCGGAAGATGACTAGTTCAACCCTAAAAAAATATTCCATCACTATCAAATTAAATTCAGGAAGCGCTTGCATCATGCATTCAGTGTTGAATGCATAGGACGTTCACTATCCATAATCTCACCATAGACAATTGCTTCCTGGGCAGGATTCAAATTGTGATACTCTATTTGCAATTGAAGTACTTTTCTGTTGCACCATGCCTCGAGGGTACCTTTGTTGTTTCATTTTTTTTATACTAGGCATCTAGATCTTATAACTATGCTAATATGGGATAAACGGTATCGCCTCACATTCTGCCTACCAAATAAATCTAGGAAATACGCTAGCTCCTGACGGGGCACCTAACACACTAAAAATTTGATCGCCACAAGTGTTCTCGCAAGGGATCAAACCTTCACTTCATGTGAAAAATGCCCAGTTGTTGCCAGCACGTGACACTTTGGGGAGCACCTTTATTGTTTCATTTATTTTTAGTTGACATTAGATATCCAGTTTACGCCGACTAATATTGGGATGACTAACTCAGCTCCACGGAAGCTTTCTACCGACCAATAGAGTAAATCGGGAAGTACTCGTAGCAGATGGTCCATCAACCCAACATTCTTAATTTAACCATTCATTAAGAGACATTCATCCGTTAATTCGCTGAAGTTGGAACTCAATCCTTAGATGTTTGGAAACTGAGAAGGTGTCATGTCGCTGCACCATTACCTAGGGGCACCTTTATTATTATTTTTAGTTGGTACTAGATATCCAGCTTATGCCAACTAACCCTAAAAGATCGGTCTGATCTCACAAATGTTTTCCACTGACTACTAAGGTAAATCGGGAAGTACTCACAGCGGCGACCCATTATCCTAGCATTCTTAAGTTAACTTCCCATTAAGAAAAATTCATCTATTAATTCGTCAAAACTAAGACTCGATGCATAGATGCTTGAGAAACTGAGAAGGTGCACTACCTTCACCTTTATTATTTTATTTTTTTTAGTTGACGCCAAGTATATAGTTTTTTTAACCGACTAATTTTGGAAATGACCCGACCGGCCCGACCCCACAAAAGTTTCCCACCGCCATCAAGGTAAATCGGGAGGTGCTCGTGGTCGTCTATGCAGACGACTAACTTTCTCAGAACTTTTATTGTTTTATTTTTTTTAGTTGATATCAAATATCCTGCAGCTTACGCCAACTAATCCTGGGGTAACTGACCCAGCCCGATGGAAATTTTTCCACCGTCCAACAGGATAAAATAGGAAGCGCTCGCATCGGGTGGCCCATCAACCCAGCATTCTTAGGTCAACTGCCCATTAAGAGAAATTCATCTGTTAATTTGCCAAGGTATGTTTATTATTTCATTTTTTTAGTTGACACCAGATATCCAGTTTATGAAGACTAATTTTGAGGATGGTCTATCAAAACGACCAGCTTTCTCATGACCTTCATTGTTTCATTTTTTTAGTTGACGCCAGATATCTAGGTTATGTTTACTAATTCTCGTGATGATCTATCCAGATTGCCCGTTTTCTTAAGACCTTTATTGTTTCATTTTTTTAGTTGACACCAAGTATCCAACTTACGCTGACTAATCTTGAGATGATCGGTCCGACCCAACGGAAGTTTCCCAGCGGCTACTAGGGCAAATCGGGAAGCGATCGCAGCGGACACTCCATCAGTCTAGCGGTTCTTAGGTTAACCGCATATTAAGGGAGATTCATTCATTAATTCACGGAGGCACCTTTATTGTTTTATTTTTTAATTGGTATTAGGTATTCAGCTTACACAGATTAATCTCGAGGGTGACTAGCTCGGTCCTACAAAACTTTTCCACCGGCCGCTAAGATAAATCGGGAAGTGTTAGCAGCAGATGACCCATCAACCCGACATTCTTAGTCAATCGTTCATTAAGAGAAATTCATTCGTTAATTCGCCGAGGTGGGAACTCGATCCTTAGATGCTTGAGAAACTAAGAAGGTGCCCTGTCACTGCACCATTACCTGAGGGCATCTTTGTTGTTTCATTTTTTCAATTAATATCAAGTATTCAATTTATACCGACTAATCCTAGGAGTGACCAGTCATGTCCCACGGAAGTTTTCCATCCGCCACCAGTAGAGCCGTCAATTTAAGTTGGGCACGTCGAGTTAGTCCACCCTTGCCAAATAATTTAAGCATGTTAAATTGGAATTTTATCAACTTATTTAAAGACGGGTCTAGGTGGGCTGACCTTCTTGGGTCTGTGTCACGTGTGGGTCGACTCGCGGTGAGATTGGATTGACCCAGGGGTTGAGAAGAAAAAAAATTGTCTAAGTAAATTTTTTCTCAAATAAATAGAAGAAGCAACAACAAGAGATTTAGGAAGTGTTTCAGAAAACTTTTGCTTATTTAAAAGTGATTTTATAGAGATTATTTTTAAATTAATGAGAAGTTAAAACATGGAGTATTTAGAAATAGAAACCAAAAGCTAATATAAGGTAAATTTTGAATATTTGATAAATAATTATTTCTAACCTTAATCTTTAGTTAAATGATAACAATATCCTTAAACTATATAAATTAATATTTTTTAATTATCTAAATATAATTTTGATACACTAGTGTTTATATAATTATTATTATATTTTTAATATTGTATCAAAAATAATTTTTTTATAACAGCAATGTTTAAAAATATATATAAATTAATTAAAATATAAATATAAAAAAAGATAAAATTTATATAGATATGCAAAAATATGTATAAAAAAATTTAAAAATGCAAATTATATAAAAAAACTAAAATATTATTTAAAAAATAAATACTTATAATAAAACATGATTGAAATTTTATAAATGATTTGAGAAGTGATATGAGGAGAGAAATTAGGTCAAAAGTGTAACAGTAATTATGTAAAATGATAAATTTATTAAGGGCATAAATGTCAACTATTATACCATAAATAAAAAAGCAGAAGTAAAAAAAAAATCAAATTTTTACTTCTAATTTTTGAGTAAAAGTTATAGAAGCTAAAGTAAAGTAAAATTTGATATTCATAAATACTCAAAAGTATTTCCATTTAGTTAGAACATGATAAAAGCTTAATTGAAACTCTACCAAATACTCCCTTAACTGTTCTCCTTTTGTAGAATTAAATTTTAGATAAATAAATACGAGCTCTACTCTTCATTAAAGAAAAATAAATAAACCATAACTAAACAAATACTCCAAATAATCATTTCTTCCACAATTTCTGTATGGATAGGAATCTCCAAAGACAATAAACACACAAAAACCTACTAGATTGCAATTCTATGAAAGTCATAAGCATTAAATCCACCTAATAAGTAATCCAAATTTAAAATTTTAATATATATATATATATATATATATATATATATTTTTTTTTTTTTTTTTTTTGACAGGCTCGTGAGTTGATCCACCTAACCCACAACCCAATATGAGTTAGATTGGGTTGGGGATTTTCCAATCCACCAAAATGATGGGTCGTTTCGCCTTGCCCCTCCCTGCCTAGCTGCGGGTCGACTCGTCTGACAACCCTAACCATTAAGGTAAATCTGGAAGCACTCGTAATGAGCATTCCATCAGCCTAGCATTCTTAGGTCAACTGTCCATTAAGAAAAATTCATATGTTAATTCATCGAAGTTGGGACTCGATTCTTAGATTCCTAAGAAACTGAGTGTACTCTGTTGCTACACCATTGCCCCGGGTCACCTTTGTTGTTTCATATTTTTTTAAAAAAATAATTTATTTTTTTAGTTGATACTAAGTATCCAACTTACGTTGACTAATTCTCGGGATGACCAACCAGATCCCACAGAAGTTTATCACCAACCGCCAGAGTAAATCCGGAAGCGCACACAGCAGGAGGCACATCAGTCCAACGTTCTTAGGTCATTCACCCATTAAGTAAAATTCATCCGTTAATTTGTCAAAACTAAAACCCAATCCTAGATGCCTAGGAAATTGAGTAGATGCGTTGTCGCTGCACCATTGTCCTGGGTCACCTTTGTTGTTTTATTATTTTTTTTAGTTGACATCAAGTATTCAGCTCTTCAAACTAACTAATCCTAGGATGATTGGCCCGACTACACAAAAGTTTTCCACTTTCCACTAGAGTAAATCGAGAAGTGCTTATGGAGGCTTATCCAGAAAGCCAACATTTTTAGGCCAGTTTTCACTAGAAGTAAAATACATTGTAATGCACCGTAGTTGAGATTCAAACCTTAGATTCCTTGATTATACGTTGGAAGGTTTAACCATTGCATCATTGCCCGAGGCCACCTTTGTTGTTTGATTGTAGTAAAAAAGTGATTACGCTCACCACAAACGCCCCTCACAATCTTTCCCTCGGTTATACGAAGGGAGGTAAATCACAGAGTCAATTTATATCCAACCGCCAAGTAGCTAGGAGATGGGAGGAGTTTTTTCCTCGAGGGCATATGTTCGCTGAGAATTGATCTCTACCCCCATTGTAATAAATATGTCACTCTCTAGTTAACTGGGCTTTCCGTGGGGGCACCTTTGTTGTTTCATTGATTATATTGATTGCACATTGAATTTTCTAGGTTACGTGAGGGAAGATAAATCATAAAATTAATTTATAACCGACTGTCAAGTGTTTAGAAGATGGAAAGAGTTTTTTTGATTAATTTATAACCGACTGTCAAGTGTTTAGAAGATGGAAAGAGTTTTTTTCTCAAAGACATGTTTGTTCAAATTAATCCTTATTCTATTCTATTATAGTAAATCTATCACTATTTAATCAACTCGAGGTCAGTGGCGGATCTAGGGGGAGCGGGGGTGTGCTTGAGCACCCCCTTACTCCCGAAAATTGCTACCAATATGTTGTAGTCCGAGGGACAATGAAAAGGAAGATAAGCTCCAACTTCTTTCTTTGAGTACCCTTTTTCTTTTTTGTTTGGATCCACCACTAAGGACTAGGAGTGTCAATTCAGGTGGGTCAGGTAGGGTTGATTTTTTTTTTTTTAACCCAACCCGAACTCGACCCGAACCCGAGTTCAACCCAAAACACCTCAATCTGAACCTGAACCCGACCAACCCGAACCCGACTCATATAACATGAAAATCTTATTCAAAACGATTTTTTTGGGGCTATTTTCCCTATAATTCTTCACTTTTATCTCAATACTCCATCATTATAATACAAGCATGATATTAATATACATAAAAACATCTAAATTTTTAAAATAAAATTTGATTTAACCCCCAAAAAATTCACAAAACCCTATATTTAAATCAACCCGGGTCAACCCGAATCCGACCCGACCCAATCCGAAATTTTTTTACTCTCCAACCCGAACCCAACCTAAACCCGAAAATATCCAATCCGAATTTGATTTTTTTTCGAATCGATTCGAATTGAGTCATCAGGTCGGGTTTATTTTTGACATCCCTACTAAGGACATCACTGTATATTGTTTCATTGATTGTACATTGAATTAATCGCTGTTCTGATTTGTATTATATGAGTGCAGAAACCATATTTAAAAACTTTGTTTTCATATTTCAATTTTATGTTTAAGTTCAGTTGAGAGAAAACACTCAAGAGAAACCTCGTTTACTTTCTTAAATTATGATCGAAATTAAATTCAAAAAACTTCCTTTTGATCCCACATAAAAAAAACAAAATCTGATTACTATTAATATGACGGTAAACAACCCGAACTTTTAGGTATTTATATATTTTTTTTTTATAAGATAACTGAGTCGAGCTGAATTGAGTCGAGTCAAATTTAAAATGAATTAAATTTTTAAAATGATTGTTCAAGCTTGATTTGATTTATTTATTTATTTATTTATTTTTGAACTTGAGTTTATTTGAAGCTTGGTTTGACCTTGGTTCGTTTAGATATTATCGAGCTCTTAATTCAAGCTTGGTTTGAGTTTGGTTCGTTTAGATGTTATCAAATTTTTAGTTGTTTAATTGGTTATTGAACTTGATAATTTAAATTTATTTATTTATTTTATTTAATTATTTATTTAACATAATGAAAAGAATTTTATTAATGAATATAGTTCGCAAATAGTATTCATGAATATTGTATTCAAATTTATTTATTTAATTAATTTTATACATATTAAATAAGTATAAATAAATTTTTATCAAACTAAACTTATCTATTCGATTGATTTACCGTCTAACTATCATCCTGAGAAATTGAATATGAAAGTATGTGCAACGGTTACGGTGTCTCTCATCCATCTCTAACTATGCTTTTCTTAAAAAAAAATAAAAAAAATAAAAAAAACCCAATTCTACAAAGTGATGCTACGTTTGATCTGAATATGCTGATCCATTCCTAGTGGAAGATTTTTCAAATTTGAATGAAAAAGGAAATCAATGAAGCTTTTCATTATTTTATTTTATTTTATCAAGAATCAGTACTACCGCGTGATAAAAGTTGGGAGTTTTCAATTAGAAAAAAAAAAAGTTGCAACTTTTATGCCTTTTTTTTCCATCCTCATGCATAAATTGCCGATGCTTGCCTTCTTCCTCTCAGTGTAGGCGTAGCACATTTGTCTGGGCTATTTTGGACGCCCCTTCTCTCCCCCGGCGCCAGGTGTGCTGCTCAACGCGCACGCAGAAGTCGGAGGGGAAAGAGAGGAACGGATTGGTTGTCGACGACGACAGAGAAAAGCAATGGCAGCTAGTGACATTTTGAGAAGAAGAAATAAATGCAGTTTTCCAGTTTCGAACAAAAAAGGGATTTTGTTAAGGGCGAAAGGGAGCGCCTTGTGGCGTCTATAAGCAATGATGTTTGCTCACGCGGTCTTGATGAGCCAGGCAGAAGAGGTCGAAGCGACTGAAGCTGTTGATCCTCATCTTCCTCTCGCCTGCTAGAAACCTCGCATTACCAACAACAAAAACAAAAGTGGTTTTTTGGAATAGTTCATAGAAGAATCGAAGAATAGGTTGCGGAAAAAAGGACATGATGGTGGAGGAGCGGTGCTTCTTCAACAAGGTCATTTCTCTTTCTTCCTGCTTGTTATTTGTCTTTGTTTTTCAAATGAAGGGTAGGGGGAAAAAAAAGAGTTTCAATCTTGCTCCTTTATTTTACTTTTCTCTTTTGAGCATTTCATTGACTGCAAATGGAGTATGAGTAATTGCTTTCTACCTTATTTGTCTCCCCTCTCGATCACCCAAATCTTCTCTAGGTTAAGATTATATTGCACATTTTTGGAGGTCCACTCCCTGCTTTATCTTGGTAAAAATCCAGGAAGAATGAGGGTAGTCTCTTCATTGTCTTTCTCCCCAACCCCTTTCCCTCTTTCTCCTTTCTTTATCCAGAATCTCCCTCTCCTTTTCTGCTATCACTTGCTCTGGTTTCTGTATTCGTGTGTTCGATATAGAGCATAGTAAAGAGAATAACTAGTGTGAAATTTCTTGCAGGACACACTTGTTGTCAAGGCACCAAAGAAAACACACATTGCATTGAAGATGTTTATGTTAGTTACTGTGACAATATGCGGCATCTATATTTGCTCGGTATGTACAAAGCAGATAAGAATGCAAAGCAGACCCAGAATTTTGAAATTTGAGATAATCAAGCCACCTTGCAAGAATTCTTCAGTATCACATCGAGAATTTGCGTATTTGCACTATCCATCACCAGTCACTCATAGCAGGCATGCGCGTTGGCAATTTGTTCTCTTGGCTTTCTTTCATCCATTTTTATGTGACCAACCAGTCATTGTCTTATCAGGGAGGAATGTGCATGTACACCAGTTCATTTTTTTTCTATCGTGTCGATGCAGAGGTCTGGAAGTGGGTGGTTCGAGACTCTCTTAAATAGTCATGTTAACATTAGTTCTAATGGGGAGATCTTCTCTCCCAAAGAAAGGAGAACTAACATATCTACAATCATAAGGGCATTGGACAAAGTGTATAATCTCGATTGGTTTAGTAGTGCTTCGAAAAATGAATGCACTGCAGCTGCTGGCTTCAAGTGGATGCTTAATCAGGTAAATCGGTTGAATTCTTTTTGTCTTAATATGCCTATTGAAAGTTTATAAGTTTGCATGGTTTGAAATGATGACAAAGTGATTTCTTTTCAATTTGGATGCAATTGAGAGTTTCTTGAACTCCTATTTTGATTTGAGTTAGGATGAGCTTTGTATGGATGCTCTGGCTGAATCGAAACGAATTGTTGCTATGTGTTCATACTTTTAATGCTGCACATAAGATATGGTTCTGTGATTTGCCAAAGGCAAAAGAATGAGGTGCATGAATAATGTACGAGGTTCATGTATAATGAATGCATGGGCACAGGTAAAAGAGGGTGAAACTTGAGATAAAAACTCCAATCTCTTCAGGGATCCACATGCTTTATGAGACCTTTGATAGCAAAGCGTGAGGAAACGCCGATCATATTGTACAAAGTCGTAGCATCTGCAGATAATTGTTTGCTCACCTACTATTGGTTTAACTAATTTCTTGCAAGAGTAAATATAATTCACTTCTTCTTCATCTAAGTTGACAAGTTTAAGCTTTGAGTTATTAGTTAAGCATAATTTCTCAATGTTACTAGTATTAAATGAGAGATAATTCTTGAATTCCAGCCTGATCTTACTGCATCAATATGATTCTCACATCGATTAACTGGGACTATTTCAGGGTCTGATGGACAATTGCATAAAAGTCATCCAATATTTCAGGGAAAGAGGTGTCTCTGTAATATTCCTATTCAGAAGGAACTTACTTCGTCGTTTAGTTTCACAGCTCGCAAATGATCATGATCGCAGTACTAAGCAACTAAATGGAACACATAAAGCTCATGTACATTCTGAAAATGAGGTTAGTCTCCTTTGTCATACGGTTTCAATCTCCCGAATTTTATGTCACACCTGTTGACAACATTCAGGCCAACATTCTCGCAATGTACAAGCCAAGGATCAATACCTCGGAGTTAATCTCAAATCTTAAAAATGCTGAAAAGTTTGCGAGTGATGCCTTGGAGCACTTCAACAATATCCGCCACATCGTTCTGTACTACGAGGATCTTTTGCAAAATAGTACTGTGAGTTCAGCTTATCTATTGACTCGGGTTCTCATTTATTATTCTCAATAATGAAGTTAGTAAGTTATTTATAAATAGAGCACTTGTGGGTGAAGTTCGAAAGGAAAGATTTTGTTGTTAAAATGCAATGCCCTTTAGTATACCACTTACATTCTTTTGTTTATTTTCTTCCCCAGAAGATGATGGATGTCCTGGAGTTCCTCAAAGTACCTCACAGAAAACTAGTTAGTCGGCATGTTAAGATACACACAAAACCACTACCCAGTTTGATCGAAAACTGGGATGAAATTTACACCAGTCTCAAAGGAACAGAGTATGAGAGCTTCTTGAAAGCTGATTATGTTTCATAGATAATCTTGCCTCTGCACGAATTCCTGTTAGCCGGGTTTTCCACGGCATGGTCATGGCAAGGTAGAGAATTATTTATTTCAAATTTTTCGGATTGATTGCTTATCATTTTAGTGAACACAATAAAAGAGTTTTCTAACATTTACTGACCCCAAGCAGCCAAAACATTTTATTGCAAGTTAGAACTACTTACTATGTCGACAAGGATCCCCTGGTACCAAAACAAGGTTTCAAAAACAAAGGGGGATCAACAGAATACAGTGTTGGTAGTCAGTCTTGTTTTAATAGCTTCTTGTGTGAGTTTGTGAGAGCATAGGTTACTTGATCTCCTCTGCCATTTTAGCTTCTATTGTGAGTCTTGTTTTAAAAGATTTCCCTGGCAAATAGGAGGAAACGAGGCTATGACCCGAACAGTCCTGGCAGACAGTAGGGAATCTCCAAGTTGTGATGTTCCTATCCTCCCAATTCTATGACATCTTTCCATAACTTAGAGCTGAGATCAAGAGAAATGTTAAGTATCGCTTGAAATGTCGGTGTCCAACTGTTAGTATTTGGCACTGGTACAAAAGGGGTAGACGACGAGGTCAAGTATCAAGGGAATGCCTTTTCAGTTTAGTACCCTTTGAAATTTGAGGGCTTTGGCAGCCCTTCAATACTATTGAGTTTGCGAGATACATTCTTGAAATCTTTCCCCAAAGAAAAATTCACCCTTCTGTGTGCACTGTCTTGATCAGGTCTGTTAAAGCCTTCTATGTTGGAAATGGGGATAGTGGGGAACGTGGCCCATGTTCCCCACTACACATAATGGAAAAGTCCATTATGCCCCTAGTGTATTTCCCTATATAAAGGGGGTCCGTCCAAGGCTCAGCGTGTGTGAAATCGCGATCGTGCGACGAGAGTAAGAGGAGAACATCCAAAGCGGCGAGATTTGGTTTGTGGAATTGCGGAGGGCTTTCCGATCCTGTGATCGCTCTTCCGATAGCGAGCTTTGTCATTGCCGATTGTGGATCTGCGGGAGATCGCTATAAGTTTTTATTGCATTTAATTAATTCGTCTATCATGCATTTAGAACATATTTTCTACATTGGTATCAGAGCGCGTAGTTATTTCTAAATGCTTAGAGTCGAATTATAATATTGCCGTTCGAATGTTTCCTCGTTTTGTCATTTCCCGTCGCCGTTTTGCACGACTAATGTGTCGAAGCATACACGTTTTGCCCAATTTGTAAAATCACTATCGCTGGATTTACCGGCGATGGCAGTCCGTGGCCGTCGTTGGCGTCCTGGCTGGCCGGTTATGTGTTGGTGGCTAGGACAGTCAGGACCACTGTCGACGATTTCGTTGGGCCTAAAGATGACTGATTTATGGTACCGGAAAGGACCGGTTGTCACCGGCAGAAGGCTGGCATGGCCGGCGACTGTGTTTGTCGCAGTTGCAGTGTGGGCAGCATGATCAAAGTGGGCGGCTTGGTGGCGTGCGTGAGCGACGTGGGTGTGGCGGAGAAAACGACAGAAGACGTGTTCGGGTTTTTTTTTCTTTAATCTTTTTTAATAGGATAAGTTCTATTTAAAAGAAAAAAAGGAAACTTTTTTTTTTTTTGTTCGAACAGAACAGTGCAAACTCACGTGCTTTAAAAACTATTTATATATTAATATATATAAATAATGCATGTTAGAATTAATTAAAATTATGATTATTATTCTAATTTTAATTAATTAGGTGGGTTTAAATTGGTTGGTCCAATTAGATCCGGTTTAGATTAAACCATTGAGTTTAATCAAACCAATTTGATCCAACCCCAAATCAATTTGGGTTGATTAATTGGACTTGGACCAAATATGATCAAATGACCAGATTTGTTCTATTAGGTCAGATTTGATCAAAACAATTAGATTTGTTCTAATTGGTCGGACTTAAACCAATGGATATTGGTTTGATCAAACGGACCTGAGTTTAATTAATAAGTCTGAAATTGATAGAAATGGACTTAGAGAAAAAGTAACAGAACATAGGTACAAAAATTCCTGTCCAATTAGATTAGTTCTAATTAAGGACAAAGAACTGAGCTTAGGATCTGGATCCCTAATCAACCGATCCAATGGGTTTGACCAATTAGATTAGTTCTAATTGTCGACTTGAACTCCTGAAAATCGAGAAGATTTGTTTTTCTTGATTTATTATATTGGTACTATGCCTGTATAAATTGAAATAAGCCGATTTTGTACTGGTTAGTCGGTTTTGTACTGACTTATTTATTTTCAATTTTTCATATGGCACGGACGATTACCACATTGACTCGTCGCAAAGTGCGACGAAATCAGCTCAGGGAGGAAATTCAGGAGATAGAGTACAACTCTGCTTATGGAGTCGACGGACACATTGGACGACTTGATGATCTATTTTGGAAACTTGAGCGAGAAGAGTTTCCAGTCCTGGACAGTTATAGGATTTGGGCTTTGATGGAATCATAGCCAGAAAATCCTAGGATGATAGCGGACTATATTTGGGGGCGTCATCAAGGACGCGTCACATATTCTGTACTATGTGAGGAGTTGCTTCATCATATGACTGAAGAGGATCCGGAAGAGTTCGAAGAGGACCCGGAAATGATCGAGGAGGAACTAGAAGAGGATCCAATTGTGGATCCAATAGAGAACCTTGAAGCTGTCCTGCCTGTGATTACCCCAAATGAGTCCAGGCTGAGAGTGATTATTTTGGCCACTGCACTAGTGTCTGTCCTAGTGGGAGTGGTAGTTGCCTATCTAGTTTATTAGAGTTCTGTTATTTTTATTGTCGTTTTGTATGAACAATAGTTAGTCCATTTCATTCATGTCAGTTAGTTATATGTTAACAATTTGCAGCATAATTTTATATTAATGATATGTTCATTTAGTTATGTTGTTTGCTTGACATGATGCATGATTAGTTCATGATGTATTAAATGATTAGTTCATTTAATTAAAAAAACATGATATATTAAATGATTAGTTCATTTAATTAATGAATTCATGATATTATAAATGATTAGTTCATTTGTTGGGATGTATGTAATAGAATTGATTAATATTAATTTGATTGGTCATACGGATGATGAGTGAAAACATAGTTGTCACTTGATTTTGTAAACCAACTCAAAGTAATATTAAGTCAATCATAAATTGCATACATATGATATACACTGAATACTAAATAATTTATTTATTTATGATAGATTATGGCAACCAAAAACATAATAGCTGAACTCAACAAAGGTGAAAAACTTAATGGGGATAACTACAAGATCTGGCACCTCAAAATATAATATGTACTTGAGGAACAAGAAGTTCTAGAGGCTGTAAATCAGGTTATGGAAGTACCTGTAGATGGTCCCACTGCACAACACAGACGAGATCTTGATGCCTATAAGGCATGGAAGAAAAAGGACTCCACTGCAAAGGGTATATTGATTAGTTCAATGGTAGACGACCTAGCTTTTGAATATGAGTCATATCTTACGGCTCATGAAGTCTGGGTTGCCCTTAAAGAAAAATACAGTGGAGTAAGTCTGAGCAAGCTTCGACAGCTGACAATTAAATTTGACAGCTACAAAAAGCGTCCGAACGTATCAATGGTTCAACACCTCAGGGAGATGTCGAACATGATTCGGGAGCTTAAAACTGCTGGTCATGAGTTGACTGATGAACAACAGGTTCAAGCAGTTATACGTTCACTTCCAGATTCTTGGGAAACCATGAAGCAGACCTTAACTCACAGTGAGAGTATCAAGACTTTCACTGATGTCTCACGCCATGTAGAATTGGAGGCGGAGAGAGTTGAATCCGCAAGGATTTCTGGACAAGCCTATGTGGCTGTAGGTTCTGCAGGATCATATGGATCCAAGAAAAAGAAATGGTTCAAGAAAGGGAAGGGAAAGAAGAGGGAAGCTGCTGTTGTGGGACAAGGCCCAATCAAGAAGATAGTCAAGAAGACTGGAAAGAAACCTAAAAACAAGTTGACTTGTTTTAACTGTGGCAAAAAGGGCCACTTTGCTCGGGAGTGCACTGAGCCGAAAAAGGTAAATCCAAGTGTGTCTTCTTTTCAAGAGCATTTTGTTGCTAGTTCAGTGTTGTTAGCTGATTCTTATCCTTTGTGGATTATAGATTCGGGAGCAACCAACCATGTAGCTCGGGAACGAGTTACATTTGTTGAGTACCGTCGGGTACCAGCTGGCAACAAGTGGATCTATGTGGGAAATAATGCAAGAGTTGAAGTCAAAGGAGTCGGCACTTGCAAACTCAACCTACGTGGTGGTAGAGTTTTATTTCTACATGATGTCTTGTATGCTCCTGAAATTCGACGGAATTTTGTTTCCGTTACGTGTCTTCTTGATTTAGGGTATTGTATTAATTTTTACAGTCGGTCTGTTGAACTTAAGATTGACTCAGTGTCAATCGGATATGGTTTTTTAACAAATGGTTTTATGGTTCTTGATGTAGAACCAGATGCCAATTATGCTATTGATGGTTGTTTTTCAAACATTGCTTTAACTAGTGATGCAGATATAACTGATGAGGTTTGGCATGCTAGATTAGGACACATAGGACAAGAACGTATGAATCGATTAGCTAAAGAGGGTCTATTGGGCACTCGAGCTAAGATTCAATTGTCTATATGTGAGCATTGTCTTGCTGGAAAAGCAACTAGGAAACCATTTGGTAAGGCTATTAGATCTGAATCAACATTGTAGTTAATTCATTCGGACATTTGTGGTCCAATGAATGTGAAAGCTAGACATGGAGCTTCCTATTTCATTACATTTATTGATGATTTCTCTAGGTTCGGTCATGTGTATTTGATTTCTCACAAATCCGAAGCATTAGATTGCTTCATTCGTTATATGAACGAAGTTGAGAATCAAACGGAACGTAAAGTTAAGACTTTACGCACTGACCGTGGTGGGGAGTATTTGTCTGATATGTTCAAGACAATATGTAATGATAGAGGGATTATTAGACAGTTGACAATCCCTGGAACTCCACAGCAAAATGGGGTAGCTGAAAGAAGAAATAGGACTCTTCTTGAAATGGTTAGGTCTATGATGACGCAAGCTAATTTGCCAATCTCCTATTGGGGAGATGCATTATTAACTGCAGCCTATATACTTAACAAAGTGCCTTCAAAGTCAGTTCCATCTACCTCATATGAACGTTGGACAGGTAGAAAACCAGATTAATCTGAGACCCTGGGGGTCAGCTGCTTATGTTCATGATAGTTCTCACAAGTATGGAAAACTGGGGCCTAGAGGTAAGAAATGTATCTTTATAAGATATCATGAGACCTCCAAAGGTTATGTTTTCATAGGTGAGCAACTAGATGGAACCATCTCCGAAATAGACTCGAGAGATGCGACTTTTCTCGAAACAGAGTTCCCAATCAGAGGTGATGTTGATAAAAATGTTCCTCTATTTGAGGAGGATGAGATATTATCAACAAGAGAGGTGTCAAAAGGGATACCTGAGTCTAGTCAACCGAGTGGGAGTGATATGCCGAGTCATGAGTTGACTTCTCAACAGCCCAACTTACGGAGAAGTGTTCGTAAGATCAAACCTAAGAAGAGGTTTGATATTGAGAATGAGGCATTGGTTACACTTCCAATTGACGACGACGAGCCTCAATCCATTGAGGATGCATTGGGATGTAGAGTTAGAGAAAAATGGAAAGCTGCAATGGTTGAAGAGATGGAGTCCATGATTCAAAATCATGTTTGGGACTTAGTCGATCTTCCTCCGGGCCGAAGGGCTATTGGGAATAAATGGATTCTCAAAATAAAGAGGAAAGCAGATGGATCGATTAACAGATACAAAGCTCGTTTAGTTGCAAAAGGATATACCCAAATGGAGGGTATTGACTTTGAAGAGACATTTTCTCCCGTAGTGAAATTTGTATCAATAAGAGTTATTTTGGCCTTTGTGGCACATTATGACTTAGAATTACATCAAATGGATGTAAAAACCGCTTTCCTTAACGGTGATCTTGACGAAGAAATCTATATGGTTCAACCAGAAGGTTTCATTGCTGAAGGCCAAGAGCAAAAAGTATGTAGACTTAGAAAGTCTATATATGGGCTAAAGCAAGCGTCAAGACAATGGAACATAAGATTTAACGAAGTCGTTTTATCTTATGGTTTCGAGATGATCAATGAGGATCATTGTGTTTTCTTGAAAAGGGAAAAAGGAAAATATGTCATTTTATCATTATATGTTGATGATATGCTGATAGCTGGAAATGACATAGGATATGTGAATGAAGTCAAGAAGTGGCTGTCATCACAATTTGATACAACAGATATGGGAGAAGCTGAATACATCTTAGGGGTGAAGATCATAAGAGATCGTCCTAAAAGACTTTTGGGTCTGTCACAAGAGTCTTATATAAAGAAGATGTTACATCATTTCAGCATGTCTAATTGCAACATAGAACATACACCTATTGTGAAAGGTACTGTGTTGAGCAAGAGTATGTGTCCTAAAACTTCAGAGGAAATAGCTGAGATGAATAAAAAATCATATGCCAGTGCTATTGGTAGTTTGATGTACACTATGTTGTGTACACGTCCCGATATCAGCTATGTTGTGGGCTTGGTCAGTCGCTTCCAGTCAAACCCAGGATCGAGACATTGGAAGGCAGTAAAAAGGATATTCAGATATCTGAAGGCGACAACAGATTATTGTCTCTGTTTTCAAGGATCAGATATGAGTCTGAAAGGTTATTCAGATGCAGATTGGGCTGGAGACCTGGATGATAGAAAATCCACATCAGGCTATACATTCTTGCTGAATGGTGGCGCCATCTCCTGGAACAGCAAGAAACAAGCTTGTGTAGCTTTGTCGACTATGGAAGCTGTGCAAGAAGCAGTCTGGTTGAGAAGGTTTCTGAAGCATCTGAAAATTGCTGAGGATAGTGGGAGTCCAGTAACTGTCTACTGTGACAGTCAAGCTGCAATAGCTTTTTCCAAGGATCCCAAATATCATAGCAAAGGCAAGCATATAGAAATTAAATATAATTTTGTAAGGGATATTGTGGCTAAAAAAAAAGTCATTCTTGAGTATGTCCCTACACGTGTTATGCTTGCAGATCCTTTTACTAAGACAATGACTAAAGAGTCATTTAAAGAACATGTAAAATCTTTGGGACTTCGTAGAATGTAACAATATTGAAATAACAATCAGACTTTGTGTTATGATTGTGTCATTTGCCATAATTTATTTCAGTGTATATGTTGTATTTGTTACATTCATGTAAGATCTCGGTGAGCATGTTGGCAGGTGAAGATTGGTCCACTCACATGGACAATCATCTCTGTTTGTTAAGTACAAATAGGGGTAAGACCGTTACTTATGAAACAGCTTACGTAGCTGAAATTATGAAATTAGAGACAGATTCATAAGTTGAGGTCGCCTTGATAATTGTGTCAAGATGAGATTATTTATGTGTAAATAATGATCGAAGTAAATGAATCCACCATTTACTAAACCTGTTGAAAGCCAGATTAGAATTCATATGTTGAATTCAGGATTAGACGTTAGGTATGTCTAGATCGAAATCTGTACGATGTTAAATTTAAAGACAACATGCACTCTTTTTAGTAAAGAGAATAACATCGTAGCATGTGATTCATACCACATGTGCTATTGCGACAATAAAGGTAGTAGGAGAATGAATCCCTGTTTCTCTACTATGTGAGACCTTTGAGATTATATGTTAATCTTAATTTTTGCCTTAGTGACTATTTAGCTGTCTACTTGAAGTTTTAATCAGTGTCTGCTACTTTAGCGTGTATCCTATGGCTATGGATGATTCGGTCTATGGAGCATAACTAGGAAAGCGACTGATTAAAATGAATTGATTCTAGCTAAAAAGGAAGATTAAATATATTTACATCTTTTGTTGTTATTCACTGGTCGACCCATTTCTGTTATGTACGGAAATGAATGTGAATATAGGATATGGAACATGCTCATGACATAGTGGTCATTATAAGGGATTAGAGATGTTCATATCGATGTAAATGAAAATTATTTAATCTGGGTAAATAGCAAGACATGGATATCTTCAAGATAATGACTGTGTGTCACTTGAAGATTAGATGGATCCTAGATAATGGCTATGTGCCACCAGGAAAGTGGCTAAGTGCCATGAAGAGTGTGTCTCTAATTTATTTGAGCAGCTAAGTAAAGTGTAACAACTTTATTAGTATTGATTGCTCAAAGAGCGGCTAAGTCAAGGTGTAACAATCTTCTTAGCAACTATCGCTCAGTGTGCTTGCTGTCGCACGAACCATTTTCTCTAAGTATGGATTGGATGTTCTCATATGGTCTATGTGACCGAACTCTCTAATAGTCTATGTGACTTATTAAGTCTTTGTGACTTACCTGAATGAACTAGTCTTTGTGACTTACCTGAATGAAAAAGTCTTAGTGACTTACCTTGGACGAGTGGGAGATGTTGGAAATGGGGATAGTGGGGAACGTGGCCCATGTTCCCCACTACACATAATGGAAAAGTCCATTATGCCCCTAGTGTATTTCCCTATATAAAGGGGGTCCGTCCAAGGCTCAGCGTGTGTGAAATCGCGATCGTGCGACGAGAGTAAGAGGAGAACATCCAAAGCGGCGAGATTTGGTTTGTGGAATTGCGGAGGGCTTTCCGATCCTGTGATCGCTCTTCCGATAACGAGCTTCGTCATTGCCGATTGTGGATCTGCGGGAGATCGCTATAAATTTTTATTACATTTAATTAATTTGTCTATCATGTATTTAGAACATATTTTCTACATTCTAAACTTTGTTTGGAATTGGGAAGTTCCTTCCCTTTATAGTACAAGTGAATTAGCACAGGATTCTTGATTCCCAATGAAATTAAGTCAAAATATTTTTTTTTTACTACATTTATTGTTGCATTTACAGAATATGTTTGCTGCTCAGCTATACAAATCTCCATTTTGTTTTCAGCAGATTTTATATCAAGAGGCTCGAGACAGAAAGACACAAGAAACACTGAGTAGACTTCTTGCACACGGTTATTCCTTGTTAAAGATGGATCATTGCAACCTACAGATCTTTTATTTTATTTGAATATATAATATCTATATATAGTTCATTGTGTTTTTTAATTTTATTTTTTATATTATTTCTCCTCATAAAACTTTCTAATCCGTCCTGTATAAAAAGCAAGCTAGCAATGTTCATATTTTTGAGAGAAATCTAAGCTTTAGCACATGAGTTCAATCATGCTCTTACATGTCCTCCATTAATATGAAGTTTGGTCCTTCAAAATCAAATCTTTTGAAGTTCAATCTTGAAGAGTAGACTTCAAAAAAATTTAAAGTTCATTGGCTCTTCTTCCTTGGCTCGTGAAAAGGATTCACGTAAAGGGCGTTGGGTGAAATCTTCATGATTTATCTCCCTTCCAAATCGTATGGGATAGTTTTGGAAGGCCTCCTAGTGAGGGTTGTCATATTTTTCTGTAATAGTGAAAAGGATTGAAATCTCCTATCTTCTTCTATTGTAACTTGAGGAGGCATTGAATTGTTGGTTCCTGAGGCATCATCTGGCTTGCAGTTGGACTCCACACTCCCCTCTACTTGCTCCCTCTGGCAGAGCCACTGAGCTGCCAACATGACGCTGCTGCCACTCCCAACAGCCCTCATCATAGAGTGATCGCTCATCCAGGATTGTTCACGTTCCACGTAAACCAAGAACGATGTCGCAACTGCAGGTGGGATCCTGTGCGAGTGGAAATTGTTTCCGCTGTCACTGTCCAAGTCACCGCAAACTGCTGTTTGTTCAATGAAGAATGATGGAAGAGGGAAAGGGAGGATGAAGTTGAAGGACTCGTTCATGATTGCAGGTGCTGAGCAAGAGCAGAGTGAGATTCAAAATTGCACACAGGACAAGAAGAACAGCAAAATGCAGCCCATTAGGAGAGGCACAGCACCACGGATCATGAAAAGAATAATAAACTGTGTGATTTCATAAACAAGTCTCAGAATTCTCATGAAATGAATATTTTGTTTGCCCCTCCTTATTTTAGCAAGGTATACAGAGGATGGAATAGACTCCACAATAAGCAAAATTATAATAGATTAATACAACCTACTCTACCTACACATATACAGCTGAGATTTATCGATAAGAAGAATCAGATGTTCTTCCCCAAAGGGTAGAGCTTCTTCTCAATACACTGGACTTTAGTTTAGTTTGGATAATCACATCAGTCTCTCTACTCCTACGTCCTGTTAGTTTACTATGATTAATAGTGTGGGAATACAAAAAGGAAGATGCTCCCTCATCCAGACACTGCTCTCTGCCATCATCCCATATCCTATCAGCTGCAACACTATCTACATTCTGATTTGCCGCTGCATATGAGTGGGTTGAGTACAAGGGGGAGCCTCCACTGCTGTCCGAGAAATCTGAGAATCTCGAAGGACTCTGCCGAGCTTGTTGATCCAAGTTCCCAAATATGAAGTCTGAGAACTCTTCAGTGCTTGTTGAGTTTCGCGTGCTCCCTGTACTGCAGGAAGCCTCATCTGAGCAGCTGAATAGGGAAGAACTGTCACTCGAAGAATCTCTGTCTGGGAAATGAAACATTCCATCAATGGAATTACAAGGTTTAAGGCTGAAACCATAATCAACCATCTGATTTGGTTCATCATGGTGTTGATTAGGCGTCGTGGTTATGGGGTTATAACTTGTTTCTTCTGTGTCATAACCAGAAGAACAAGCTTCTCTTGACTTGCTCCTCTTAGTCAATACTTGGTCTAGGGACAAGGTCTTACTTGTCAAGCTTGGACGATGCGGTGAACATCTATCATGAGGAAAACGTTACTAAATCACATTGTGAAAAAAATTAAGCACATGGCCATCTAAACATTTACCTTGCATATAAAAGCATGTATGCATTTTTTGACATGACTTGTTCAAGCTCCACGGATTTTACCTGCACATGTGATCATGTTTCCATGTTCAGTTGTACACATGGTAAATGTTGGCAAGGCGACTAACAAATACAGTACTATTATATATTAAACCTATTCAAACTTACCACAGCATCATCCGTCTTAAACCATTTCCCTTGTATATTCTTCACATAACACACATAGTGGCCAGAAAAAGCAGCATTCATAACATCCAAGTGAACCACCACAGAATAAAGCTTGTACCCCAAAGATTTATCAGTTGTTTCGCGCATATAAGGAGCTAAATCCAGGTATTCAGGAAAACGAACAGCTTTATTGAGCTTACCAAATTTACCAGACTGTATCAGGATAGATAGATACATGTAAACAAACCAATTGCATTACTATATTCAAGGAAAAACAAATTATACACCATTGTTTCTCGCAAGAATTACCTGAAACCGTTTCAAGGCAATTGTAAGGATATTAGGGGCATCAACTATTGCCAATTTCTTTTTCGCTCGCTCATACGATTTGCAACTGAGGTAAACAAGTGTACAATCACATGGGATCAATTCATGACTAAAAATAATCAGTAAAAAGCTCATTCTTAGGATGTTACATCACATGAAGGGTGAATTAAAAGACAGACACAATGATTGAGAATAGCACATCTAAACATTCCATCATCTTAGTTGCTCACAATACCATATAAATGTGTTTTGCTTCTTGAAAATGATAATAGATTCACCGAGTAAAGATAACAGACTTGAAACTTTATTGTGAAGTGAGGAATCATCAATAACAGGTTATAGAAAGAAAAAACATTGCACAGGAGAAAATAGTCGAAAAGATTCATTAAGATAAGGAGGAAATTTCAATTAGAGTCCAGGTTTTATAAGGAGGAAATTTTCAATTAGGGTTCAGGTTTTACACAAGGATGATCATTGACAGAAAAATTTGAATCAGATGATTTTCCAATTCTCAGAAAGATGAGAGAATAGCTACATTTTTAGCGACAGAAATTCAATCAATTTATGCTTTAAGACAACATGCTTAATAAAGATTTTCCCACTCCAGATAAGTGTTCCGCCTATATAACATGTGGGCATAATAACTCTGAAGGTATAACAGTCTAAAATGGTTAACTATCAAGCACTTGTATAACACTCACCTTGGGCAATGATATCTATTCTCTCCATCCAAAACCTCAGTCATCGTAAATTTTCTGAGAGCTTCTTCAAGTGTTCCAACATTTCCTTCTATATCTAATGTAAGATCCATCATTCTTTCAAAACGCTCAGATCTATTGCGGCACTTCAGACACTCTATCTGTAATTTCCAAGAATTTTCAATTAAAATTTTAAATCATAAAATGACTGGAAAACACTATAGCATTGGAAAACAAATTAGGCATCAAAATCAAAACCTTTGAGAGTAGGTAACCACCAAAAGTTAGTTGTATGAAGGTAGTTTCTTCAGTCCACCCATCAACAGAGTGTAAGCCAGCTTCCTTAAGGCAAACAGATTCCATTGCATCAATGACATATCTGTAAAAGGACGAAAATGAGTATATAGATATACACACGTGAGCTGTAACAAAATAATGAATACATAACCATTTTCTGAAAATAAGAGCTTATATTTTTCAACCTACCAACAAAAAAAACTTTCTCCTCTCTTAATTCTCAAGCATCAGTTACAGATAAACATACTGTCTCAGACATTCAGAGCTGATAAGGTAGCATTTAAACATGCTTCATAGTTTTATAATATTAATAATTTTAAATACTAAACTCCAGTTAAATATGATTTATAACATATCACCTCAAAAATTCATGGGCATCTTCTTCTCTTCCAAGACCAAGATGACTACCAATTTTGTGTATGTGAGAAAGTATGCCAGCAGGAGATAAGGGAGAATTTCCTGCCTCTACATTCATAAGAAGATTTTCTAGTTCACATGTGAAGCACCATCCTCGCTTGGGGCCTGTTATTTAAGAGTTTTCAAACATTAGTAAAAAAGCTTGGGCAGCACACAGCAAAAAAAATGACGATGTAACCAGTGGATGACACATGCATGATTTTGAATGGACTCCTTCAAGAAGATAAGCAGCAAGTGGCGTAGTAAAAGCCAAACACTGGAGCACAACATTCACATAACAGCTGCAGAAAAGGAATGATTTAGAACATATTTAAAGCGGATCTTAAAAAGACAGTACAATAAGTGAGGAAATGTGTTATACATAATGTATTTTGTTACAGATACATCTTGTTACAGCTAAAAAGAATCAACGTGTATTGAGCCATTATTATTCTCTTTGTGATATTTTTAAGGTAACAGTTTCAGAACTTAACCTGAAACTTAACAGACTGGCTTACAGAAGGTTTCAAGCACAATAGAATTTGGGCCTTCAGTGAAAAAGTGGAAATTCAAAAGTTCACAGCTTTTCATCAGGGGAGAAGCAGAGTGTACGGATGCTCTACTATTTATCTCGATGATTTAGCCAACAGGGAGTAAGAGAGTTGGATTCTGTGGCATGATTTGTTATACTAAACTCCTCTCAGAGAGGACAGATAGGGGGGAAGAGGGAAAAAGTAAAATCACCTGTATACCCTTTTGTTTTCAATTAAATTTACCTAATAATACACCTAACTTTGATGTATTTTAGTGATTTAGTCAATTAATCCTCTTTGCAACCACCTCTCCTCTCTGCTCTCTCTGCACAGTAAATGAAGCTAGGAAGAGACCTTCTCATCTCTTCTCCTCTCCATTCCCTCCAGTTAAATAGAGCCTTAGGCTTATAAACAATCTCAAAATTAAATTGTTAGTCAACAAAATTGAAGAGAGAACAAAGAGCATCATCAATTATTATTCATAAAATCATGTAAATAACTGGTCAATGACTAATAATTAAATGAAATAATCATCAATCTTTATTGGCAAGTATGAGAATAAAAAAATGAAAAATCTCAAGAGAACCATTTTGGCAAGGATCTCATGTAGAGGAGGAAAATAGATTCAAAACTTCAAAAGACACATGCTCAACCTTGTGAGCCAAAAAATATTAAATAAGGATGCTGTCAAACAACAGCTACTAAAAAATATTAAATAAGGATGCTTTCAAACAATAGTCACCAAGAAAAAAATTAAACAAGGTTCAAACAATTGTTACCAGTTGTGGCAGTTTATTAGACCACTAGGACGTAGAACCACTTTGTCAAAATTGTACAATTTGACAAAGTACTCAAATGGGAAAAGCATCTGAAAAACAAAAGGAAAAAATGTCACTATCTCAAAATACCTAAAAAAATGTGATCCCATCCATAACTTCATTTACTGCCAAAATAAATAATAATAATAATAACAATAATAATAATAATTATTATTATTATTATTATTATTAATTCAAACCTTCAGTCTTTTGGAAGAATCATTGTTGAAACTAGATGTATGTTGCTTTGAGATCTTTGAAAGCTTTAACTGTTGAACAACTCTTTGAACAGATGTTTTAATGTCACTCGAACGAGATCCTACATTGTGATGAAATCTCACAGGAGCTTTAGGATGGTTATCCTCTTTTCTAGATGCATAGTCTGTTTTGAAGTGTCCAGCAGGAGATGCTTGTGTAACATAGGCTGGTGATAGAGACATCAAACTTTTAGACTTAACTAGCTGCGCACTGTGACTTTTTGAACCATAAGAAAGACCTGATTCATTTATAGAAGTTGTAGAGCTTGTATAGACAGTTTGGGCCACTCCTGACAAAGATCGTAAAGAAAGCATTTCATTCCTTGACTTTCTTTCAGAGCATATAGCCTCATCAGAAAGCTCGTTGGAAACAGTCACATGTGAATCGGCATCCAAGATATTGTGCTCTCTCTCTGTGAATGTTGTGGAATCTGTTGCATTAACAAGAGCGGAACTTTGAGTTATATTTGAATGATTTAAACAGCTTTCAGAATCTGTAAGCTTTGAGTTTGAAGGGGTATATTCAGCACTTTTAGCCTCAAATAAAGGTACTTTGCGCTCAACTTCTGTTCTTACTTTATCATGTGAGACATTAGAAGACAAAGTATCATGTGAACCGTTAGAAGATGATTCAATTTCACTTCCAGATTTGTGGTGTACACTGGCACAAACAACAGAAGAAAAGTCATCTAATGGTTTAACAGGGCCAGAGAGCACCACATAGCTCGATGATGAAGAATCAGATGAATCAGACGCGCTTTCTGTTCCAGATGAGTCCAAGAATTCATCATCACTAAAAGCTTCAGACGAGTAGCTTGACTTAGATGATAGCTTCTTGCTGGATGTCATTACTAACGTCTGGTAATTTCCTTCAATGTATGGATAATCATTATACAAATCAGATCCATCACCTGTTAACCCATTCAATGGTGTGATACCAACTTGGGCACCAAAACTATCATCAATACGTGGGCGACCACAACTATTCTCATGTCCTTGTCTCCAATGGATTATCTGGCATTTTCTTGTGCTGCAATTACAAAGCAGAAACAAGCAAATACCAAGTGCTAAATGACTTTGATCAGAAGAAAGATCAAGACATGCTGAAGCTTATGTGGATAGATGTTCTAAAATAAATAAAAAAGAAAAGCTGATAATGTGTAGTGGAGTAAATTCCATAAGCAGTATAGAGAAGTATATAAAGAGCTTAGCAATTTAAACATGTATAGTTAATGAGACTCAAATCTGAATCCTTTCAAGTATATGCCACAAGAATATAATTTGAGATGGCAAGATTTTTATGTGTCACGTTTCAATGGAAACAAACAATCTGTTAGGGTTGAGCCCACTATAGCACCACTCATTGGTATCATGATTCTCAAAAGTCCACAATAAGGCGATGCTTGAGTTTGCCACCTCATTGTCTTTTGCGGATCAGTAATTAGTGCGTCAAGAAACAAGAAAAACCTTTTCTTGATTGAGAGGAAAAAAATTATTAACATTATCTCCAAAGGTAGTCCCTTTATCCTTATACATATTACCTATATTTATATCCCCAAGTTTGATACGAAATCCTAACTCTTCACAACTAGGTCCCCATTCCCAAACACCTTCGATGTGAAGCCACACAGCTATATTTTCTTCTTCCATTGTAAAAACAATACATCAAATAAACCTAGAGATAGATCAGATCCTTAAGTTCAAAACAAATCCCATAATCGCGCAGTAAAAGGAAGCATAACTCAGCAAAAATCCCACAAAACTCCAATAATTTCTGAAATTGACAGAGTAGAAGACCACAAACCAGTATCTCACAGCTTTGCATCGAGAGCACCTCATCGTGGTAGGGATGTGGCATACAGCACACACTCCCCCTCTCGGCCCAGCAACCCCGCCTTCCGCGGCCGGGATGACCCCACCGCGCCCAAGGACCACACGCAAATACTCCTCCTCCGCCTGCACAGCCTCCTCCGCCGCGAGGAGCGCGAGCCGCATGACCTCCGCCCGCCTCGCCTCGGCCCGCCGCCACTTGCGCCGAGCCAGCAGCGTCAAGAGCGGGCAAAGGAAGAGCGCAACAACGGCGAACCCTAGGGAGGGCATGCTCCTGCGCCCGGACCACCCCGGTCCCTCTTCCTGTGATCCTCGTCCGGCGCCGCGAGCATAGATCTTCCCTCGAGCTTCCACCTCCCGATTCCCGCTGACCTCCTTGCTCCCCTCACTCCCGGCGCCTCTACTACCTCCACGCTGACTCCGCTCCGGATTCAGACACCGGCGACGAGAGATCGAAATCGGCCACTAAAAGCCACAACCCCATCGATTATTGCTAAATATAAAAAAAGAAAAGTAGTACCACCAAAACCTATTTCAATTAAAAAATAGCATTCGTAAATCGTAAGAACAGAGAAATTAGTCAAGCATTTCGTTTGACTTGTACGAGTCAACAAGGTGTTCGGCATCATCTATTATCAGCATTAATTAATTTGTAGAATATTTTTGAATTTTAAAGAGTATCGTTATATATATATAAAAAAAACAACACACCAAATACGTATTTAAAATTGTGAAATTGTTCAAAGACCAACTTAATTTTTAAAATTTTCAAAATATATATTTATTTCTATTTACCCTTCTCTCACCCACAATGGCGTAGCCAAGTTGAACAATTATCCTGGGCTAAAAACGCTGAGCCCAGTAAAGCTCAGCCCAGTGTAGCCAGATTGAAGCCTAAAATTGTTGGGATGCTTACCTAGTTGTACTACCCTGGGCTAAAAATGCTGAGCCTAGCAAAGTCCAAGTCATCATAATCAAGTTGAGGACTAAAATTACTGGATTATTTGCTGAGTTGCACTGGGCTGGAGCCCAGCAAAGCCCAACCCTGTCTACGCCCTTGCTCATCCAAACCACCATTATACAGAGCAAGGGATTATCCTTTTAAATATTTTGATATAAAATAATAGAGTACTATAGTATTATAGTAATAGTACGCTATGTTTTAAATAATTTTACTAGTCTATTATTTATAATTATTACTATAGTATTATTGTGTTTACAAAAAATATACAAATAAATTATAATTAATAAAATATCCTCCAAAATCCCTCCATTAGTCTATAGTCGAATGTCTGAATTATTTTTCTTTAGAGATGTACTTTGTTGGTAGTTTTTATCAATTAGTTGTTGTTATGTAATAATTTTTTTATATATGTATTTATGATATTTGACTTTTTATCCTCCCTTCTTGATAAATTAAATTTCTAAATATACCTATGTCACTATGAATTTTAAAAATCAATATCACTGTATTTGTTGGAATGGTGGTTTTAAAATTTATGTAATATCAAAGTGATATTGATTTTTAAAATACAGTATCATAATAATATTATTTTTTTGAAATTCAACACCATAATAGTTGACGGGAAAAGTAAAATGAGAAATAAATGCATCCTTTGAAATGTAGAAATTAAGAGAAGGAAAAAAAACTAACAATATTATTGAATCTAAAATTAATACTTGGAAATATATAATATAAGGTCTTATATATAGTTAAGTTAAGAAACCCTAAACTTTATAAAAAAAAAGAAAAACTCTAAATTGCCCTAAAAATTATAAACAAATAAATATATAATCTAACATCCCTCCTCAAACTCATAATGCTACAACTAGAAGCATTGAGAGTTTGTCAAATAAGAAACGAAAACGTGAAGCGGAATATGCCTTGGTAAGCATATCAACAATCTGTAGCTTTGAAAGAACAAAAGGCAATGTGATGATGTCAATCTGAAGATCGTGATGAGTAATGTGATAATTAATTTCAATATGTTTCATCCGCTCATGAAAACTGAATTGCATGTAATTTGAATAACACTCTGATTATCACAATATAACGAAGTAGGTTGATGAAAAGAGACACTCATATCCGTAAACAACCAACGCAACCAAACTATCTCACAAGTAGTTAAGATCATGGCACGATACTCAGCTTCTGTGAAAGATCTATAAATAGCATCTTACTTTTTACTCTTCCAATAAATAAGGGAATCGCCAAGAAAAATGCATAAGTCAGTGGTAGATTTACAATTCATAGGATCACCAACCCAATATGCATCACAGTATGCACGAAACTCAAGAGATAAAGTAGAAAGAAATAGAAGGCTTTGAAATTGAGTGCCCCAAAGATACCTAAGAATACAAAGAACAGCAACCCAATGAACTGTAGTTGGTGCAGCAACAAATTGACTAACCACATGAATAGCATACGTAGTTTTGTACAGACTAGGATTCGGCAAAGGTGAGCCATCAGATGGAGAATATCGAGCATTAGTGTCAATAGAAGTATCAACAACTCTATTATCAATAAGACAAGCACGCTCAAACAGATCAGATATATACTTTGACTGAGATAAAAGATAACCTTTCGGGGAATAAGCAACCTCAATACCCAGAAAGTAGTATAGTATACCCAAGTCTTTCATAGCAAAACAATAAGCCAACTCAGACTTTAAGGAAGTAATTCCATCAGAATCATCACCAATAATAATTATGTCATCAGCATATAATGATAAAAGAATACGACCTGCACTCGTACATCTAACAAACATTGTTGAATCATGATTACTAAGATGAAAACCAAATAAATTAATCACTATAAAGAACTTCTCAAACCAAGCACGAGGTGCTTGTTTGAGACTATAAAGCACTTTACGAAGCCTATAAACTCCACCAGGTTGGTGTGAAATGTAGGACTGTTGCGGCCGGCTAGAAGGGGGTTGTTGAGTAGTCCTGTAAAACAAACAAAAATAAGAACACCCTTCTCGAACTCTTTAAACTAACACTTACATAAATAAAGCAAAGCAATAATTAAAATCATAAAGAACGAGGCACAAGATATTTACTTGGTTACAACCGATGTGGTTGTTAATCCAAGAAAGTTGAAAGCACTAGAATACTTCTTCAGGTAGAGAAGCCTCATACAGCAATGAAGCGCAGAAACAGAAGCTTAACTCTAAACTAAAGACACAAGTGTTGGAATTACAATTCGTGAATTCGTTGAAAAGCTTTTGGACCAAGACTATATTTATAGCCTTGGTTGGGGGTGCCCCGAAGGGTTCCGAGCACCCTGGGGGGATAAAACTTTATCCCCCAACGTTAAGATCGCATTTGACGCGATCTGGTCAAGATTCAAGGTCCAGGCACCCTGAGCCATTCCGAGCGCCCTGGGCTGTTCCGGGCGCCCGGAGCACTATAGTCAACAGGAGTTGACTTTTTTCCGTCGGGACCTTCACTCCGGTTCAGTTCGTCTTGGTCTGGGTCTTCAACTCCAGATCCACTCGCTTGGGTGATCTTGGTCATCCGGAAAAGGGCTCACCCGAACCCAAGTTCCGGTCTTCTCGAGCAGGCTTCCGCTCCGGCTCCTCGTCCCTCAGAATCGTCGCATGATTCCTTCTCGTACGCCAGCGTACTCATCCGCAGTCTTCGTCCCTCAGTCGCACCGAGCCCGTCGGCTCTCTCCCGTGCCGACCTTCTCGCTAGCTGTGTCTCTCGCTCCCCGAACAATCTTCCGCTCCGGCTTCTTGTCCCTCAAAACCAGTGCACGCTTCCTTCTCATCCACCGAGGTACTCTTCCGCGGCACCTCGTCCCTCGGACGCACCGAGCCCGTCGACTCTCTCCCCATGTTATCTTTCTCGCTAGCCGCGTCTTCCGCTCGAGTACCTGTGCTCCTAAGCTCCTGCACACTTAGACACAAGGTTAAAAATAACACAGGACCTAACTTAACTTGTTGATCACACCAAAACAACCTTGGGGTTCCAACAATCTCCCCATTTTTTATGTGAGCAACCCAAGTTAAGCTAGGGTCAAAACAGACATGAAAATTAAACAATTTATATTGCAATAACGTGCATCAAGATAGAAAAATTAAATTTAAAAAATTTTCAATTTTCTACCTTCTACCTCCCCCTAGACTTATACTTCTTCTCCCCTTTGATCACATAAAAAAATGGGGTACAAAAAGAATCTAAGGGTTGATACTTACAAAAAAAAATTGTAAGAAATGATTTTCTTGAAAACATTTCTAAGTCAAGAAAAGTTTCTAAGTTAAAAATAACTTTTAGAAAATTTCTAAGTTTTCGTCATCAAAATTAAGAATTTTCTCAGCAGAAAACTTTATGCATAAAATTTTTTTAGAATATGTAGAAAAATTTAAAAAAAAATCTATGCATTTATTTATTTTTTTAATTCTAATGTTTTTATCAGAAGGTTTTAAATTTTCATTTTAATTTATCATAACTTCTTAATTCACACTTTTTCATATTTAAAGCAACCAATATTAAACATGCAAAAAATTGTATCATATTAATTTTTATTATTAGTTTGTCAAGATTCTTTAATCTAAACTATTTCTTTTGACTTAATATTTTTTGTTATATTTTGAATTTCTAATTTACAAAAGTGTTTCGATAATATAAATTCTAACTTGATAAAGTTTTTCGACAATATTTCTAATTTGCAAACTTCGTTCGACAAAATATTTTGTAATTTGTAAAAGTATTTTGACAACATAAATTTTAATTTGCAAAAATATGTTGATAATAAATTTTCTAGTCCGAAAAACTCTTTTGATAATATTTCTAATTTACAAAATTCGTTCGGAAAAATATTTCATAATTTACAACATTTATTCGACAGAAGATTTTCTAATCTGAAAAACTCTTTCGATAATATCTCTAATTTGAAAAATTCGTTCGAAAAAATATTTCGTAATTTGCAAAATTTATTTGACAGAAGATTTTCTAATTCGAAAAACTCTTTCGATGATATCTCTAATTTGCAAAATTCGTTCGAAAAAATATTTCGTAATTTGTAAAATTTATTCGACAGAAGATTTTCTAATCTGAAAAACTCTTTCGATGATTTCGAAAGAGAAAATTCTTTCGGTGACTTTTCGATTGATTTAAGTAATCGTTCAGAAGGTGGAGACCATACCTGACTTACCTTGTCAGCAGTTGATTCTCCCCCTGTCCAGTTGCTTTCTTCCGAAGTCTCTCCTCCTTCATCGATACTCATCTGGGATAAGCTTTCCGTGTCCTCGGGATGGAGCTCGGCTGTCTCGGCAGTTTCCTCATTCTCGGACTGTTCTGTCGACGGCTTGGTGTCCATTGAGTTGTCGGCTTCCAAAGGTTCTTCGTAGAGTTTCAAGAACTTTTCCTAAAGTTCTTTTGCACTTTCGTACTCTCCGACTCTGTCGATATCTTCATTTGGTATTACAGTTAGAAGGTGAAATTCCGCCCGAGCGTTTGCCATATACTCGTGACGTTGCTTCTCGTTCTAGAGGCGTTTATCGAGTTCTTCTCCATTCATTATCTTTGGTGCTTCATAACCAGATTTCATTATTAAACAAATATCTAAATCAGTGCTTAGGTATACCTCCATTTGTTTCTTCCATAAAGAAAACTCCCCCTCGAATGTTGGTGCATATTAGCTAGCTCCGACCATCATTTTGTTGCATCAGTTGGCGGTTAGTCCTCCTGAGGCGTACTCTGCTCTGATACCACTTGTAGGACAGTTGCGACCGACTAGAAGGGGGTTGTTGAGTAGTCTTGTAAAAAAAAAAAAACAAGAAAACCCTTCTCGAACTCTTTAAGCTAACACTTGCATAAATAAAACAAAGCAATAATTAAAATCATAAAGAACGAGGCACAAGATATTTACTAGGTTACAACCGATGTGGTTGTTAATCCAAGGAAGCTGAAAGCACTAGAATACTTCTTCAGGTGGAGAAGCCTCGTACAGTAATGAAGCGCAGAAACAGAAGCTTAACTCTAAACTAAAGCACACAAGTGTTGGAATTACAATTCGTGAGTTCATTGAAAAGCTTCTGGACCAAGGCTATATTTATAGCCTTGGTCGGGGTGCCCCGAAGGGTTCCGGGCGCCCTGGGAGGATAAAACTTTATCCCCAGCGTTCAGATCGCATTTGACACGATCTGATCAAGATTCAAGGTCCGGGCGCCCGGAGCCATTCCGGGCGCCCCGGGCTGTTCCAGGCGCCCGGAATGGTTCCGGGAGCCCAGAGCACTATAGTCAACAAGAGTTGAATTTTCTCTGTCGGGACCTTCGCTCCGGTTCAGTTCGTCTTGATCCGGGTCTTCAACTCCGGATCCACTCGCTTGGGTGATCTTGGCCATCCGGAAAAGGGCTCACCCGAAGCCAAGTTCCGGTCTTCTCGAGCAGGCTTCCGCTCCGACTCCTTGTCCCTCAGAATCGTCGCATGATTCCTTCTCGTCCGCCAGCGTACCCATCCGTAGTCTTCGTCCCTCAGTTGCACCGAGCCCGTCGGCTCTCTCCTGTGCCGACCTTCTCGCTAGCTGTGTCGCTTGCTCCTCGAGCAATCTTTCGCTCCGGCTTCTCGTCCCTCGGAACCAGCGCACGCTTCCTTCTCGTCCACCGGGGTACTCTTCCGCGGCACCTCTTCCCTCGGACGCACCGAGCTCGTCGGCTCTCTCCCCGTGATGTCCTTCTCGCTAGCCGCGTCTTCCGCTCGAGTACCTGTGCTCCTAAGCTCCTACACACTTAGACACAAGGTTAAAAACAACACAGACCTAACTTAACTTGTTGATTACACCAAAACAACCTTGGGGTTCCAACATGAAATACCAGGAGGAGGTGTCATATAAACTTTTTCATGAAGATCACCATTTAGAAATGCATTCTTGACATTCATATGAGATATTCTCCATCGACAAACAGAAGTAATAGCAATCAGAGTATGAACAGTCATCATTTTTATAACAAGAGCAAATGTTTCCTCATAATCCATGCTATACTCCTGAAAATAACATTTTGCAACAAGACGAGCTTTGTATCGTTCGATAGATCCATCAGATTTAGTTTTGATCTTATATACCCAACGAGAATCAATAGTATATTTTCCTGGTGGCAATGGAACCAAATCTCATGTTTGACTCTGATGCAAAGCAGTTAGTTCCTCAGCCATAGTACTCTACCAAAGTGGGTTACAAACAGATTCTCTATAGGATATACAGGCTTAGAAAGACAATGAATAGATGCAACAAATGAAGTAAAAGAATGAGAATAACATGAGTCAACAAAATATAGTAGCTTAGTAGACTTATGAACACGAGTGGATTGACGACAGTGGAGAGAAGGATCATCTACAACCTCAAGTGATGATTGGTAATGGCAAAAGGAGGAGCATGTGGAGCAGATATCTCAGAAACCAAAGTATCAAATTTAGTTGAGCTACCAGTAGGAGCTATGGGTGAAACTTCCTTAGTGTCAGTATTGAAAGGATCAATACAAAGTAGATATGACTTTGTCATATTATGTAAACTAGCAGAAATATAAAAGAATGAAATATGTTCAAGAAACACAACATGATGAGAGACATACAATTTTTGACTAACAGGATTAAAGCAACGATATCCTTTTTGACTAACACCATAACCCAAAAAGACACAAAGAGCAGAACGAGAGGCTAATTTATTACGCTCGACATGTGGATGAAGGACGAAGCAAGTACAACTAAAAACACACAAAGAGGAGTAAAGAGGAGCATGCCCATATAATTTTTCAAAAGGTGATAAGTCTGCATTGTGTGAGGTTGGAATTCTATTAATCACGTGAACAACGGTAAGGATTGCTTCCCCCCAAAAGGTATTAGGAGCACTGGCAGACAATAAAAATGAACGAGTTATTTCAACAAGATACCTATGTTTTTGTTCAGTCACACCATTCTGTTCAAAAGTATTTGTGCACGAGGTTTGATAAATATTACCATCAGAAGCAAATAACTATGAAAAATGATTCAAAGTGTATTCGCCCCCCAAATCACAACGAAAACACTTTATGACACTAGAATGTTGAGTTTTCACAAGAGCTCTGAAGTTGTTGAAAATGATAAGATAATTAAATCTATGTTTCATAAGATAAACTCAAGAGTAACGAGTGCAATTATCAATAAATGAAACATAATACCTTGAACTTCCTTTTATAGGAATAGGAGAGGGTCTCCACATATCAGAATGAATAAGATTAAATGAAGCAGAAAAAAAAGAGACTTTTAGAAAATGATAAGACAGAAAATTTGGCCAGTTTACAACCACTACAATCATAAATATCATAACTTTTTTAAAGGTCTTAATACTCCTATAGAAAATAAAAACTACAAACGAGACGTCAAAGCATGACATAAACGAAAGTGCCATAAATAAAAAATCAGAAAATGAATGACTCAAATGAAAAGATGATAAATCCACACTTGAAGCTACAACTTCTAGTACTTTAAGTTGATCTAAAACATAGAGTCCTCTTTGCCTATGACCAGTCCCAATCAACCTCTGAGATTGCGAGTCCTAAACAAAATAATTGGATGAAGAAAAAAAGACTAGGTATCCAGACTCACATAATTGACTAACAGAAACAAAATTTAAAATAAGACTTGGAATATAATAAACATTAGTAAGAGATAAAGAAGATGTAATAATTGAACCGACACTTACTAATGACATAGGAGTACCATCAATAATCACAATATATATAGATGAATTGGGAGAAAAAAGAAATAAAAGATGACAAATTAGATGACATATGATGGGAGGCACCAGAGTCCAAAATCCACAAGGATGAAGATATACCTAAAATACCAAACAATGACAAACCTATATGAGAGGAAGCTGACATCGTAGAGGGTTGTGAAGGAAGGAACTGTTGAAACTGCTCAAACATATACGAATCAAATTTCTATGAAGTATCTGCATGATTAGGCATGATGACAGAATGAATAATTCTCAGAATAACTAAACTGTAAGGATACACATTTGTATAATCCACAAAAATTGATGTCAGGACGACCCGTGGTTACACAAAGAATCTAAGACAGAAAAGGATGTCAAATGTAGAAATCAGTAACACAGGACGTCGGTGTCAAAATCAATAGAAAAAGACGTCAATGTCAAAATCAACATAATAGGGCTTTGGCACCGAAATCGACAGAAAAGAATGTCGGCGCCAAAATTGACAGCACAGGACGTCAGTGCCAAAATCGAGAGAAAATAGCGCCGGTGCCGAAATTGGCAGAAAATAGCGTCAGCACCGAAATCGACAGAAAATAACGTCGGAACTGAAATTGGTAGGACAGGACGTCGACGCCGAAATCGACAGAAAATAAATGTCGGCGCCAAAATCAACAACAATATGATAGAAAATAGATGTCGACGCTGAAATCAATAGCAACAGTAAGAGACAACAACGATAATAGGAAGTAATAACAAGGGGCGGTAGAAAAAATTAGGTTAGAGAAGGAGAATCACTCTGATACCATATAGAAATTAAGAGAAGGAAAAAAAAATTAACCATATTATTGAATATAAAATTAATACTTAGAAATACATAGTATAAGATCTATACAGTTAAGTTAAAAAATCCTAAACTCTATAAAAAAAAAAAAAAGTCTAAATTACCCTAGAAGATATAAACAAATAAATATATATATGAATAATATAAAAAAGTTTAGTCTCTTTTAAAAATTTCGCCGGGAAAAAAACCAGACATAATAAATTAAACAATAACCACTCTAATACTTCTATTCCATCTACCAAACCTAGAATAAGAATCCGTGCAAACTAATAATTATTTTTGTTTTTTATTCAATTATTAGCCACCCTAATCTCATTTGTTTATCAAAGGAAGGGACACAATTTTCTTTTAAGGCACCAAAATATTTATTAAAAAATATCAAGTTGCAAATAAAAAAAAGAGTTTTATGAGAATACGAGTCACATATTTTTGAATAATCGAAGCGCATGAAACATCATGTTTCACATACACCTAAATCGACTGTTTGTTTAAGATGATGCAATTTTTAAGACTCACTTTGAGCTCTTTGGAGATTTGGTTTGATTTTTTTGTTGTTATATTATACGTTGATATGATGTTATGATGAAATTCAAGTAGCTAATGGGATTGGAATGAGGTTTAATTTTATCATTTTATGACCGAGCGATGACATATGCAATCGATGAATGAATCGAAGTATGATTTAGAGTCAATGGATTGAAAAGTATGGTTGTGTTCGGAATATGTATATTTATTAACTTAAATTAGTTATTGAGATGACAATTTAAACTTTGACTTGTCTTGAAAGCTCTCATTGTTAAAACTAAGAAATAACAATGTTAACTTGCCAATGAATCTAGATGTTTAGTCTTCTCCTCATTAATCGTAAAGATAGACCTATTTTTTATTTATTTTTCTAAATATTTTATCAATACATCACATCAATAAGGAACTTTTACTCTAATATTTAAACCCCTACTCAGTTATTTTTCAAACACTTACGGTGTGATTTTTTCTCTAAATAAAACTTGTACTTCCAAATTTATCCTGATTAATCATTTTACTCTAACATTTAAGGAAATATTTTTAAAATTTTTTAGATCTTTTCTCTCTCAAAATTAGTAACTTTGAGGATCATTTACTAATAAAAAATAAATAAAGACAATATGATTTTATAAAATATATAAGTTGTGTTTTTGATGCATATTAAGGATTAAAAAAATCATTTAGAACTCTCAAGCATTTCAATGGTTAGAACTTTAAATTATTATTTTTTATCGCCAATGTGAAACATCAATACCACATTAAAGATATAAAAACTTATTATTCCCTTCACTATAAAAAAAAACTCTCATAAATCTTTTTTTTATGTATCCTAGGTTGTAAAATCATTCATCTTTATTTATTATTATTACATTATATATTTATTTATTTATTTTGACTCCACCCATATTCTTAATTTAGAAAAAAAAACAAGCAACTTTGAAATTTATTATTGCTCCCGCCTTTGATTCGAGCTTTTTTTATTTTTATTTATTTATTTATTTTGTTGGAGATGCCGTAAAACTGAGGTAGAAGAAGCATCCAATCCCTGTGCACAGAACAGATTGGTTTCAGAGCCAGCCACCTCCTGCAGCAATGTTTGCAGGAGCCCCGTGACTCCCTGTCTGTAGCCCCAACGTGACTTCTTTGTCTTCTCCCTGCTGATCTTCCTCTCCATATTTCGAAACAGAGAGCTTCCAAAATATTCAGTGCAAGTTTTATTCCTTTTGCAGTTGTAAATTCTTAGAGAATAATGAGATGGTTAGGAAGAAATGTGCTATTGTGATCTAATAAAGACAATCTGAAGGAGATTTATAATGTGGAATCCAGATTTGAGATCACTAAGTTAATGCAAAATTATGCAAGATCATCTAATATACTCAGAGCTCTGCATGCCTATAAAAGAAGCTATTTCATCACCTTATCGCACAGTGACAGTGTGTCATCGCTAGCGAGCTCACTCACTCGCCATGGCCATTCCCCACGCCTTCCTCCCTCTCCTCTTCCTGCTCCACCTTTCCGCCGCCACCGAACTCCGCCTTTTCCACTCCGCCGACCTCCACTCGCGCTCCCCGCTCGAATCCGCCCTCGCACTCGCCGGCGCTGCCGACGCCTCCCGCCTCACCTTCCTCTCCTCCAAGCCTACCTCCGTCCCCCTCGCCTCCGGCCAACAGGTCCTCCAGTCCTCCTCCTACGTCCTCCGCACCAAGCTCGGCTTCCCGCCGCAGCAGATCCTCCTCGCCCTCGACACCAGCGCCGACGCCACCTGGGCCCCCTGCTCCCCCTGCTCCTCCTGCCCCGCCGCCGCTTCCCAATTCCTCCCGGCCAACTCCTCCACCTACGCCTCGCTGCCCTGCTCCTCCTCCTGGTGCCCCCAATTCAAGGGCCAGGCTTGCGCCGCTGTCGCCGGCCCCGCCGGCCCCTGCGCCTTCACCCAGACATACGGCGGCGACGCCTCCTTCTCCGCCGTCGTCGTCCAGGACTCGCTCTACCTCGCCTCCGACGTCCTCCCCAGTTACGTCTTCGGATGCGTCAACGCCATCGACGGCAACGCCGCCAATCTCCCAAAGCAGGGACTTTTAGGGTTAGGTCGCGGCCCTACGTCGCTCCTTTCCCAGTCCGGTGACCTTTACCAGGGCGTGTTCTCTTACTGCTTGCCCAGCTTTAAGTCCTACTACTTTTCCGGTTCGCTCCGGCTCGGCCCACTGGGCCAGCCCAAGAGAGCCCGGTTCGCTCCCCTTCTCAAGAACCCGCACCGGCCGTCCCTGTACTACGTGAACCTGGTCGGTGTCACGGTGGGCCGCGTCCAGGTGGCCGTGCCGCCCGACTCGTTCGCGTTCGACCCAGCCACCGGCTCCGGGACCGTGGTCGACACGGGGACGGTGATCTCGCGGTTCGTGGCCCCGGCGTACGCGGCGATCCGCGACGAGTTCCGGCGGCAGGCGAACGCCTCCAGCGGCTACACCTCGCTGGGGGCGTTCGACACCTGCTTCAGCACGAACGAGGTGGCGACGCCGCCGTCGGTGACCCTGCGGCTGGAGGGCCTCGACCTGACGCTGCCCGTGGAGAACACTCTGGTCCACAGCAGCGCGACCCCGCTGGCGTGCCTGGCCATGGCGGCAGCGCCGGCGAACGTGAACGCGGTGGTGAACGTGATCGCCAGCTTGCAGCAGCAGAATCTGAGGGTGGTGGTGGACGCGGCCAACAACCGGGTGGGCTTCGCGCGGGAGCTCTGCAATTGATTAACTATAATCGGTGCTCTTTAAAATTCGGTAGTTTAGGGATCTCTGCAACCAGTTGCTTGTCGTCTTTCCTTTGCTTAATTGTAGCGTCACGCGTTGCTTGTCTTCCTGTCTCCGGTTCTTCTGCTCGTCGTCTGTGTTGTTTGTTCTTTTCTACAAATGGAATGAGGTGTAACGTGCAAGGAGATGGATGCGATCGTGTTAATTTCCGATGCAAGGCAAAGTGAGCTGGACTTTATTTAAGATTTAACTATGTGTTTTATATCTAATACTAATTATTAATGTATAAATCTACTCAATTATAAAGAATATACAAACAAATAAAAATTAACTTAAAATAAATACCTCAAAACGCCAAATGGCAACCTCTTTAATTAATATAATAAAATGGATAAATAAATAATAAATCGTAATATCAAGCTCCTCCTTTTCCTGCCTTTCATCTTTCTTTTCCTTTTTTTTTTCTAGATTTAGAAACTCCACCACTGGTGAACCGCCACGCCGGCGTCCCTCAGTTTGCCGTAGAGCGCCAGGCACTCCCAGTATGCTCGCCGGCGACCTTTTCTCCACTCGTTCTCCTCGCCCTCCCCCATCTGGTGGTCGCATTCCAAAAACAGCTCGTCCACCAGCCCGATCACCCCTTCCGCCACCACCTCCTCCACAGACGCCGCCTCCGCCTTCACCACAACGTACTCTTCCTCCTTGACGTTCCCTTCCAGCCACTCCGCCAGCGACGGCCTTCCTCCCTCCGACTCCATTTCCGCAGGCACCTCCTCCTCCTCGTCCACCTCTACGCGGATGACCTCGAAGGCGCGCCCCTTCATCGGGTAGTTACGTTCGAACCACGCCGCGCCGCTGCCGGCTCCGCCGGTTGGGACCACTTCCACGAACACCCGCCGAGGGTACTCGTCCAGCGAGTCGCCGGTGAGATCCGGCAGGTACCTCGCCTTTCTCTTCCATCCCCGTCGCCCCGGGCCCGGAGGCTCCAACAAAACTTCTTCCAGCTTGCTCAGCGCCTCCTTCTTCGCCACCGGAACGGCCAAAAGCCGCCGCAGCCTTCGCCCTAAATTGACATCGGAGTTCTTTTGCGTAGCCACCATAGAGGCGGAGGCCGCGTGGTCGGCGCGCTCGAAATCTTCGGCCGCGGCGGGAAACGCCAAGGCAGATGTCGCCGCTTTTGCAATCGCGTCGCGGAGGAAGAAATCATTGTCCTCCGATCGAAGCAGGCCGCGACGTCCCAGAAGGTCTATGAAGTTCGGGGGGAAGCTAGCGCCGGCATCGAAGGAGCGGTCTTCGTCGCCGTAGCGAAGGAAGGCGGTGCGGATCCAGGTGAAGGAGAAGACGGCCGCGACGAGGAGAACCGACCGTGCGACGAGCCGGACGAGGTGAGGGGTCGGCAGGGGGATCACGAGGTAGTCAGATCCGAGATGAACGGCACCGCCGATGCGTCGGACGCCACTCACCTTCTTGGTCGCAGACATTGTTCTCTTCGCCGGTGGTTCTGGAGCTGTGGGCGACGAAGCTTACCGAGAGTTACCGGATGCAATTGTCAGAAGAGAGAGAGAGAGAGAGAGAGGGAGAGGGGGAGTGAAGCCTAGCGGCTAGAAAAGCGGGCGGCGGTGTGATTACCACCCACGAGAGCAACAACCCTGCTTCTAAATCGGAGACGGAGGAGTATCAGGTTCGTCGATCGCTCTGATTCCATGGTGATTAATGCAAAACGGACGGTCGAGATGCTGACAGTAAAGACATCTACGGTGAATCCGAGGTAAGTATTCTTATCCAGAAACTTATTTTGATTGGAGCACCAACTGCAATGGAGTGGTTAATTAGAACACAAGATTTGATTAATGAATTAATTGGGAATGGGGGAGATGGCCAATGAGCTTTTTAAATGCATGGAATGCAATAATGGGTGTGGATAATTATAGTAATAGGTAAATATGGGAGAATGGTATTTAGGATGGAATTAGATTTAGAGGATAGGATTAGGGAAAAGGCCTACAATTATGGTAATAGGTTATTTTGGGGAATCTGTTTATAAGTTATAAAAGGTAAAAATATTTATCCTAGAGTCTCCGTTAATTCAACTTATAAAAGGTAAAATTGTTTATCCTAAGTCTCCGTTAATTTAACGGATCAATATAAAAGAGATAAATTATAATGACTAAAAAGATAGACTCATAAGAAAGATATAAATCATGATAAATAAGAAGATAAGTAGATTGAGAGAAGAGGTTATCTATATGGGATGTAGGAGTTTATTTCCCGTCAATCCCAAAGTTCATCCTCTTGACCTCAAGTGACAAATTCCCATTCATTTATCATCTTAGTTATGTTTGTGAAAGCTATAATGTGGCAAAAGTGATTCGCTCGCCCCAGGGCCTCTGTCAATCCTGTCTTAGACAATACAAAGGAGGTAAATCACGGATGACTACTAGCCATTAGTGCAGTGACCAACATGAAAAATATGTTTATAAAAAATGATAAATCAGTTAGCCTCATTAACTATGGAAGTTTTCCATTGGCCATCAGGTAAATCGAGAAGCGTGCACGACGGGCGACTCAAAAGCCTAGTATCATTTAGTTGCGTGTCTCATTTGGAGAAAAAATTTCTACAAATACACTATAGCTTGGGATTGAACCATGGATGTCTGGGTGACAATCTAAATATTCTACCATGGTACCATAGCCCCGGGGAAAAATTAGCAATACAACGAAGAATATATTTATAAAAAATGATAAATCCAGTTAGCCTCATTGACTAGCCCTGGGGTGACCTGTCCGGCCCCACAGAATTTTTTCACCGGCCACTAGGGTCAATCGGGAAGTGCTCACAGCAGGTGGCCAAGAAACCTATCATTCTTTGGTTGCGCGTCCCATTTAGAGGAAAATTTTCTATAAATGTGTCATAACTGAGGATCAAATCGTGAGTACCTGGGTGATAATCTGAATATCCTACTGTTGCACCATAGTCCAAGGGCAAAGAAGAATATGTTTATCAAAAAATGATAATCTCAGTTTGTCTCATTGACTATCCTTGGGTGACCAATCTAACCCCAAGAAAGTTTTACACCGACCACCAGGATAAATCAGGAAGTGCACGTGGCGGCCAACCTAGAAGCCCAGTATCTTTGAATTATCTCCCCCCACCCTATTTAGAGGAAAAATTTCTATAAATACATCCTAGCAGAGGGAAGAATATGTTTAAAAAAAATATAGAACCGCCACATTTGCGGTCCTTTAGAGTCGGTCCCACAGATATGGAGTGAGATAAATGTAAATACACAGTAAAAAATGCATAGTCGGAAAGAAGAAGAATATCTTTATAAAAAAATGATAAATCTTAGTTAGTTTCATTGACTATTCCTAGGGTGACCGATTTGATCCCATGAAAATTTTCTTCCGATTATCATCGTAAAAACAGAATATGTTTATATAAAAAAAATGGATATAAATAATCATAGCCAAACGTTACTTCGTTCTAATTAACTAGACAGATCTAGAGATTTTTTAAAGAATAAAGAGTTAAACTTATGTAAGAATATTAAAAACAGGTTGCGCTGTAGCAGAACAATAAATTATAGGTTTTGAGAATTAACTAGTTTAAATGAAAATTTTAACATGATTTATAGTCTTGGTTTGTCTGTTTCACATTTTGAAATTTTTGTGTTTGGATAGTATATTTTTATAATAATGATTTTCATAGAAATTTTGTATTAGCGTGATTTTTAAAATGCCTACGTAAGTAGTAAATTAATAAGAGGTTTAGCTAGCACAAAATATCCAATGTTTGGATTGATTCTTTGAAAAAAAAATTATCAATCATCAAAATAAATCTAAAAATATGCACAGTAAATGACTTAACAGTTTAACAGTCCAACTTCTTAGATTTATCATCTCATTAGAGAAAATTATTTTACAATGTAAAATAATTAGAAATCGAACTGTGAATATTTGAGAGATTAAATGAGGGATCTTGAAATATTATAATCTTGTTCAAATTTTTGAATGTCTTTGAATACTTCATAGTTAAAAAAAGATGATTATACTTATTTTAAGTATTTCTTATAGTCTATCTTTAGATTATGTGAAAGAAGATAAATTATACTATCAATTTATAGTCGATACTAAAAAGTTAAAAAAAAGATTTTTGAGTACTTCATCCACCCATTAAAAAGAGGTTAAGTGGTCACAAGGGTTTTAAAATTTTATTCACAATTAGTTTCTACATTTACTTACAAAAGCTAACGAGGTACCTTTAATCGACTAGAACACATCCACCCATTCAAACGGATGATAAAAATATGAATGGCGATCGAATCAGATGGATTTTATTCCTCAATAATTAGTTTGTGTACGTCCAATCTATGGACTATACAAAGGAGGAAGGGATTTGCAGTGTTAGAGGTAGTTGTTTTTCTTCTAGGCCCTATTAAGTGAAAAAAAACAAAAGTAGAGGGCGTTTCTGAAAAGTTATTTAAAGTAGGGAGAAAACAAAAACTTTCTCTTTGTTTAATTTAGTCGTATTTCGTAATACAAAATTTGGATGTCAAGTTTACCGAATAACCTTTTTTTTATTATAATCACAGCAAACCTCTACTGGACAAATAGAAAACAACTCCGTCAAGAGAATCTAACAATATTTTTATACGTAGACTTCTCTTCTTACAATTATCACCTCTAAATAAATATGAATTTCTTTTTAAAATTCAACGACTAAACTGGATTTTATATTATTTTATATGAAGATTCGTTTCATAATCGCTTCCATTGCTAGTCTTCATCTTGATTAGTTGACCCAACTCCTCAAACCATTAATGTTTGACAATTTCAAAGCCTAATGCGTATGCGGATCTAATTGATAATATTATTAAGATTGTAGAAACATTTTTAAAGAGATGATAATGGCTTGAACATTCGCCTTGTAAATAGTTTTTCAACCCAAATAATATAAATATTTTATGTCAAAATCAAAGGCAAACACTTTCTATTTACACGACATTCGGCCGATTTTTTTTTTTTAAAAAAAAATCGAAATGGGGAGTTACGACACATGATTTTTTAAACCCGATCTGTTGCCGTGGACTGGACGGACGATGGCTCCGCCTCCGCTTCTGCCTCCTTCGTGGATTTGGACTCTGTTTCAACTTTTGCACTGGCGGATTCGGATTTCTTCCCTCCGGCTCCGATATCGAATGAAGCTTCCGGTGAAGGGGAGACCCGTTTGCCGGACCACTCCGCCGGCGTCGCGTCCGGCCTACGCCGACCCGAGAACGACCGCAGTAGGAATCCCCACCGCCCGCTCCGCCCTCCTCCCCTCCTTTCGCTCCCTTCTCTGTTCAGCGGAGGACGCATCTCTGCCACACTCGACGCCCGCCGGAGCTCCACCGCTGCCGCCGAGAAGATCTCCCTTCTCACCTGCTCCGGCAGATGCAATCGGTGTCGGTCCACTTCTTCCCCCTCGTGGCCCGTCGAGTGCCATCTCCGGTACTCGATAGGATGACATTGACCGGCCTCCAAGTCCAGCTCCCCCTCCCCCACCGGCCTGACCGGTGGAGCCTCGCCGGCGTAGATCTCCGGCGCTGCCAGGTTTGCCCGGCAAACCGGACAGGTGACGTGGGTATCGAGCCAGGTGTCGATGCAATCGACGTGGAAGACGTGGAAACAGGGGTTGAGGAGGCGGAGCGTGTCGTCGCTCGCGAACTCGGAGAGGCAGACGGCGCACTCGAGCGCGCCGCCCTTCCCCCGTCGGTGAGCCTTCGCCTCCGAGTAGGACATCGTGGGGAAAGAGTCGAGCACGGCCGGGTCAAGCCCGAGACGAGATGCGCGTTCCCCAGGGGCAGAGGCGGCTGTAGAGGAGGGGAGCTGCCCGGAGGATCGACCTCCGCAGCGACGGAGGTAGACAGAGAAGAAGCCCAGGAAGAAGAAGCCGCAGATAAAGGCGATGACGAGGGCGACGATGACGGGGTTGACGGGGAGGTTGTAGTCAGTAGTCACCGTACAAGTTGCCGTTGTTGGGAGTGTTGGAAGAGGACTGGGCGGCGGAGCCATCGAAGAGTAGCAACAGCAAGAGCGCCGCAGGTGGAAGACGGCGGTGGATCGCCGCCGGCGACATTGCTGAAACCGATTAGAGGCCGAGAAGTAAATAAAAAGGTCAAAAAACACAGAGCTTTGTAAGAGAGCTGGTGGCGTGGTGCATGATGCCAGGTCAATTCCTCAGACTTTGACCTCAACTGAAGGGAGTGAGCCTTGTTGATTCGCTATATTACAAAGGACAGCGTACAGGCAGTCAGGCGAACAGGTGCCTTCTTTATGAATGGTTTAATCAGCAGGAGGTTGGGTCAGGGTAGGGGTTTGCTGGAAGCTGATTTCGAGAAGACAGGGGAGAGGAGGTATGTAAGAAATAATTGAGATTAAAGAAAAAAAAATGATCGACGCGAATCTCGCCAGGTCAACGGCGACTAAGAAAAATATAATAATGAAAGGTTGTGTCAACATAAGGCTCCTTCAAACTTACGGCGACTTAGGAGCTGCCGTGTGCTGAAAGTTGTGCTAGGATCACTCAATTCAACAAGGTGATCGAGAATCCACGGCCAGTTTCATTCTTTGATGTAGAAACATCAGACGAAACAAGAATATTGACAATTGTGATTCAGGAAGCATCGATTTTTAGGTGCAAGTTTAGATGTAGACTTGTAGAGGATTTATTTATTTGTAAAATAAAATTATCATTTTACTTTTTCCTCTTCCTCCTCATCCATCTTTAACTTTCCATTCAAGTAAACTCAGTCTCCTCTCCTCAAGACCAGACCAACAACAAAACAGTGTAATTCCAAATGATAATAGATTGCCATCCTAGTAAGAGAGAAATAAAATTTTAGAAATAAGAGTTAGAACACTTGCACTCGGTGTTTAAGAAAGCAATTTTTGGCCGAATTGTTAGAACACTAATTTTGACAGGTTTGTGGACAAGTCAAAATCATTATTGATTAACATCTTCCAAATCAAAAGCATTTTGCTGAGAATCGGGAACACAATTTATAGAGGACCAGGGAAGGTGCCATTTTCGCGTTGTTCGTTCCATCGTTCTACCTGTAAAAGAAGCATATCATTAGCAAGCGATTCAAATTATGAGTAATTAATGACTAGATATATGTATAATGACTGAAGGGATTACATACCCATTCACTTGGGCATAGTGACCGATAGTATTTGGCAAATTTATTGCATTCAGAAGCATCTTCTCCCTTAGCAGCCACACACCTGCCAAACACCAGTAGCGTGTAACACGATTTAATATCAACCATTCGATAACGACAACAATTAGTCAGAATAGTAGAATCTCACCTGTGATATTCAATATAGCGAGTAAAGCAATGCCTTGTTTGATTGGTTGTCGGGAAGCGGAAATCAGCAGGTGCTGTCTCAATCTATGAATCCAGCAATTATAGCTTTTGTTTGTCTTGAAGATATGCAAACACTGACTGCAAATGTTAAGAAAGAAATACCTTTATCTCTCGTTCTTCAACTTCCTGTTCTTCGGTATCTTGTTCCTCTGTCGTTTGGTCGTTGGTTGCTTCAACAGCACTTCCTTCCTCTACAGCAGGGGCTGCATCAGTCGTCTGTTCAGTAAATTCAGGGACAGCAGTTTCGCCAGTGCTTTCTGTAATAGCCTTCGATGCAAGGGTCTCATCAGCATTTTCTGCAATGACATCACCTGGACTAGCATTGGCTGCATTCTCCTTGTCGGGGGTTTGTTCAATGGAAACCTCAACTCGATCTATCTTCTCGACGCCTTGAAGCGAATATTGCTGCATTTTACAAGACTTAAATTGGAAATACAGTCCAAAAACAGTGAAGAAAGAGAAGAAGAAACTCAGTCTTGTTCAAGGGAATGGAAAGAAAACATATAGCACTAATTTTAACTTATTGCATTTACCCTCTTTTGAGTATGTCCATATTTTTACCTGCCTGTGATTCATCTCGTATAACATGGATCTAAAGTTGATGCCTTGCATGCGGTTCAATGGAAGGATAAGATCCATAATGCATATATTCGACCCCAAATAGTTGTACGAGATGACTTTGTTGTTATGCTCATCTATAGTTGATAATGCTATGATGACATCACATAATGAACTCTTTCATGATTATGCATTGTGTTTTTCAAGGGATGCTTAGTATTTTATACACAGTCTTGTGACTAAGGCCATTCTATTTTGATTGTTTGTAACCTATATATCATTAAATTACCTTCATGATTAGCCATCTGTTGTTTTCAGGCTACACTTATTGTTTCCGATAAAGGGAACAACATCATATGATTTGTCAAAAATATTAGGTAGGGGTGGACAAAGTGATTAATCAAGAAAATTACAAATAAACAAAAGCTTAAATAAATTTCTCTACATGTTATCAATTTGCCAACTGCATATGCAAAATGAAACAAAACAATGGGTAGGCAAAATGAGGAATCTAACTACAAGGGAGGTCTTGCCAGTCGAAATGAATATGAAAGGTTAACTAGAGAAAAGGTAATCAAAGTTGGTCATATTTTGCCTTGTAAATTATTAGGATAAAAATTGACAATAAAACTGGAGTCTAACAAGGGAAAAAGAAAAAGGAGAGGTATAATTACACAATAGAGGGAAGAAAAAACATTTAAAAGAGAGTTTATTCAGTAAGCAATATCCAAATGAGGATAATCCCAAAAATGGATCAGACCTTAATATTTTTGCTTACATTGACCAATGAAGGATTTGTCAGAAACAATAATAGTGTTCTGAATCACTTTTGTTTCAGCATCAAAATATGTACTTAAATTGCATAAATAACGTTAGGATCATGCCCTCCTCGAACATCAATTTGTTTTTTGTGTTTGGTTTGCATTTTATATTGATATTTTTTGTATTTTGTAGCTAATATGTATTATTTAGTAATCTTTAATTCATCAGATAGTCTTTCTTTAATCAAAATGTTTCATTTTATGTTTTCACAAGTCTCTTTCTATTTCACTTTTATTTTCTATATACATCAACTAAAATGTATTATCTACTATAAGATATTTCTCAGACAGAATCAAAAATCATAGTTGATTTATAGTTTGTTTTGGGTAGGAGGGAGTATTCTGGCTCCTCTCTCCTGCCTTTGTCAATTTTTTTTTTTTCCTTTTACTTCCCTCTCTTCTTCCCAAGTTCTACCTCTACTTTCTCACTCAAGTTCTACCCTCTCACCTTTTTCTTTTCTGACTATTCCGGCCAAATCTTATCCCTCCATTTACTTTATTCAAGGCTATATGCGAATAGGAATACAATTATCAAATCTTCAAAACTTTTTGTTAACCATTCAAACATGAATATATCACTGACGTGGATAATTTACGATTCTGAACACCAAACAAACAAGCGTTTAAGATCATAAAACATAACATAATGAGACAGCTGAAAATCAAAATCATCACTTGAATCTTTCATGGAAATCCTAGATATATCATAAGAATATAATGCAATATCAGATGCGAAAAAGTCAAAGGGCGTAGCTAGTTCACTAAATTCATAAAAAAGGAAAGATAAAAGAGTGGCATCTTGCATTTCATCTTCTTTCACTCGAACAGATTTGCTATCCTATATCTTTCTCACATAATTTGCCTCTAACTCTTCATCCTCCACTTCAGAGGATGTGAAGTGTCTCTTCCCTTCACAGTGATAACGTAAAGAAGATCATCGATCAAACACACTACAGGAATAAGACAAGGTAATCCTTTAACTTTTCAACTCCCAATAAAGTGAAATTGTGCCATGATTGCCACAACATATCCCACTCATTTATACCTACAAAGAAACTATTTTAATACGATCTAGAACTAGTCGGAAAACAAGTTTACAACCTGTTGCTATGATCTATTTCCAAGCCAAGAAAAAAATGAATTGGCGTTTCACATAAATATGAATCCAGATCAAATTGTGTAAAATCACAAAGTTCGTCTTCTGCACAACAAAGCTTGGTTGGATCAAACACACAAGAAGCAAACATCACGGGAAATGCCGAAATTAAGAACAATTCCAAGGTCGAATCTTTTTCAGATCCAAATACCAGGAAGGCAGAATTTAAGAGGAAGAGATCGCGCATCAAGTAATCTGACCTCGGCTAAAGAGAGAGGCTTCTCCGGGACAGCTTCCGCCATGGAAAACAGATTTCGAGACTCCCAACCAGCGGCGTCGCAGCAGCTGAGGGATGAGGAGAGATGGATGGCGGCGTTGGTAGGAGGGAACCTTGCGAGTAATGGATTGGCTAAAAGCTAGGTCTTTTGCTCGCTCCACGCACCAACCAAATATCTACAAAGGACTAGAATCCCAAACGCTAGGGCTTGATGAGCCCTCGGTCCCGTTTACGGCTCGTCACCTTCCCATGTAAATGGGCCTCCATGTATAGTGCTGGACCTGCCCACGTACCGAGAGCACATGCGTTTGTCATTGCCACTGCGCTGCGCCGCTCGATGCATCACTTCCATGATTGTTAGGCTTGTTTTCCTCCGAAGAAGAAAGCAAAGGGAAAGTGGGAGAGAATAAGGGATAGGAACAAAGAAGTTTACTTGACCTTGAGCTCCATCGCCCCTTTACTGTCCTTCGCCCTAACCTCAACCTTGTTCTTGCACTGAGCTCCCCCATCTCCGTCCGACTTCAACCTCAACTTCTTTCGCACACGATCATCGTCGGAAGCCAAACGGGGACGAAGAAGAAATAATCCTGTGCGTTGCACTTTAAAAAATATTTCAGCGAAATACATAACCTAGTTCTAAAATTACTAAATCATGTACCAATTCTCATTTTTCGCCCTGGTTAGTATTCAATCAAATTATAGGAGTCGAGTCAAGTGATTTTACAGCTTTACAAAAATGACTAATTCGTATTAAAAAAATTACTATTCTAAATATATAGTAAGTTATATTAATATTTAAAATTATTTATAAAAATAAGAAAAATTGATGGACAAATTCATTCTAAATTATCTAAATCTATTAGTCAGTTTCAGTCAAAATTGATAGATGGATCTATTGAATTTGAAATGATGTATAATAAGATCTTATGTGTTTTTCTAATTCTTTTGATCATATAAATGTCTTCAAACATCAATTTACTTATTATATTGAGAGTGGTGATTTTTGAATAAATATGTCTGGAAAATAAAATTCATATTCAAAAAATCACTACACTCAATATTTTTTTGGTCAAATTAATATTTGAGAGCATGAATATAATTAGAAGAATTAGACAAACTCATAGGACTTAGTTTCATATCATTTCAAGCTCTCTAGATTCATCAACCAATTTTGGTCAAAACTCTTTAGGTTCATTCAATCAAAATCGGTTGATGTACCTAAAGGGCTTGGAATGATGTGAAACTAGTTTTTATGAGTTCGTCTAGTTCTTATTATGATTATATTCATGCTCTCAAATATTAATTTTACTCAATATATAGTTCTTATGATTATATTCATGGCTTCAAATATTAATTTTATTTAATATATTAAAAGTAATGATTTTTTGAACGCGAGTTAGATTTTTCAGATATATCCGTGTTAAAAAAAATCAGTGCTCTCAATAGTAGGTCAAATTCATATTTGAGGATATTTATATAATCAAGAGAACTAGAAGAACATATAAGCTCTGGTTTCACGTTATTCCGAAAACATTAGGTCTATCAACTGGTTTTGACCGAAATTCTTTAATTTCATTAGCCAAAATGGGTTGATAAACCTATATGGCTCGAAATGACGTAAAACTAGGTTCTATGAGTTCCTCTAGTTTTTATGATTATATATATGTTCTCAAATATCAATTTGGCATACTATATTGAGAGCAATGCTTTTTTGAACATGAATATGTCAAAAAAAAAATCTAATTCGTATTTAGAAAATATTGCTATCAATATATTGGGTCAAAACAGCTGATGGACTTAGAGAGATTAAAATTACATGAAACCAGATCATATGTATTCGTCTAGTTCTCCTAATTATATAAATGTCATCGAACATCGATTTGACACACTATACTAAGAACATATCCACTAGTTGAATTGATAGTGTGATATTATAGATATATAGAACGTCACTCTTAACTATTTCTATTCAGACATTAATATACAATGACAATATTGATGCGTTGAGACTAACATGTAGGTCATCAGATGACTTAATTTCATAAGTCATGAATATGAAATATGAGGTTGATACATGAGTATATATTAAAGAATATGTACTGGATGACCCCCGCCATGAAATATTTCATGGATCGTTATATGAGTACCATAAACATTCTCAAATGACTATTAGTATGAATAGTCCTTAGACCTGAAGTCACTATAATTCCCTAAATAAGGAGTTGTGTACTTTGGTATCGGCAAATGCCACTTATAACATGGTGGACTATAAAGTCAATCACTGGGTTTGCAATAAGTTATGCGGAGGGATGTGAGTGATGTATATGGGATCTATCCCTTCCATATGACAGAAATGATATTTGTGAACCTCTTGATTAGTAGGACACAAGAATTTATGACCATGCTCAAATGAGTCAATATGCAATATTGAACTTATTTGATTGAGTGTGTCTACTTAGAGATCAAGAAACACAAAGATTGATAAAAGGATGACATAGTCTATACCTTATTGATCAATCTAGATATCAAGATTAGAATGATTGAGTCATATAAGATAATAGACACGGAAAAATTAAGTCGGATCTTGATATTCTCGTTACTTGGGTAGCAATGATGTCTTGCTAGATACTACTCATTGTTTATGTATCTAAAATAGTTTTAGAGACATTGCCAACGTTAAGAGAGTCTATTGGGTCACGCACAAAGAATAAGTTGTTTTGGAGATGGATTCATATGATGGATCATTGGATTAAGTCTAATCCAAATTAGACTCATTGAGTTAGATTCAATTTGATCCAATTATTAGATTGAGTTCAATTCATACTAAACTCATTTAGTCAATTTGAATTAATGAGATAGTGACTCGTTGAATTTGAATTGCATGAAGGAAGATAAAATATCAATTTTTTAAAATTGACTATTCACTCATGAAGAATTCAAATATTGATTTGAATTCTTGAATGAATACCAAAAGATTCATCTTAATGGAGTGTTAATGCTCATTAAGTATATTCATTGGATGAAGTACAAAAGGCCTTTTTCATCTCATTTTTTATGTGTGCATCTTCGTCTTCTCTCTTCTTCCACGTTTAGCTGAAATCATCCTTGTGGTTGTTATTAAAATCTTTGATTGATTTTCTTCTCTACTTCGTGAGTTAGTGAGACAGACATAAGGCTTGTTCGTGTGAATACCGTTAGAGACACGGACGCGTGATCTTACTGAGATCCTTACTGTTGGGAGTTTGTGTTTATGCCACAAAGGTATAACTCTCCTTTAACAAACTTAGAATATAGGTTTCTCCTTTGCATGAATCTTCTGTAAAGGATTTAGTCATTTTTTCCACTACGTTTTCTGCATGTTTAGCGAACTAGATCTTATAATATATAATTTCAGTATTACTTAAAAAATAATACATGTTAAAATATTTTAGATATACTTTTTATTAGTATTATTTTAAAAACTTTTTTATTAGTTTAAATTTTTTTTTTTTTGCCGTTATAATTGTTTTGAATAATCATGTCAAAAATATGAAACAAAAATTAGATATTACCTAACTACATAGATATGATAACCCTAGCTAGTCATGAGATGATCAATTTTATTCTACAGAATTTTTCTATTGGTCATCAAGTTAAATTGAGAAGCACTCATGACGGGCGGACAAAAAGTCCAGTATCTATTGACTGCGCGTCCTATTTAGAGAAAATAATTCTATAAATTCATCGAATTGCTAGTACCTAAATGACAAATTGGATACTTTGCTGTTGTATCATAATCTTGGGGCAACTAACTACATAAATATATAGTAAAAAGATAATTCATTTATCTTAATATCTACTAAATCTACTAATCTATTTTTAAGACTAATATAAAATAGATAAATCATCAAGCTATTAGAGTCGGTGGGCGAGGCACATAGATATGATATTGCTTGTGGCTGCTCAGTAAATTTTAAAGATCGTCATGCTACCAAAAATTGACCTCGCCTCCAATTGATATGATATTAAATTATATTCTATTTAACATTATTAATGATCATTCACGGTATAGAATGAAAATATTCTTTTTTAAAGAATTTCATGACAAAAATAAGAAATTTTCATTTAAAAATCTTAATTCTACAAATAAATAATATCACGCTTTTGTAATATTTATTTTTAAAAATTCTAAATTTTAATTCTAAAGTGATTCAAAAATTTAAGTATGAAATCATTAAATTCAGATTAAAAAAAATGAGAGAAAAATTATAGACAAATGTAACTCTACAAAAGTTAAGTAGAACCTACAACCAAATGAAAAATAAAATTGAGACACTGATATTAAATTTTTTTTAATAAATTAATGGATGAAATTTTTATAATGAATTTTTTAACTAAGAGTAGTAGACCGACGATTAATAAAGTTTGACTCGAGTTTGAGCTCGGCTCAGCTTATGCTCGGCTGTTCCAGTTAGAATTAAAATCAAGCTTTCAAACTCGGAGCTCGAGCTCGAGCTCAGAGTCAAAATCAAAATAGAAATAATCGTACAGTAATATTTTTTATCAAGTAAATTAAATAATAAAAACTATTTGATTGTTTTAAAAATAAAATTTTAAATTCTAAGATTTTATCTAATACTAACCATTAATTATTTGATGTACTAAATTTTCAATATTTACATAAATAAAAAAGTGTAATTTGGTCATTTGGTTGCTTCGCCTGGATCCTATGCGAGGGAGTCGATTCATGTCTTTATAGTCCGTATGCGTACCAGCCGAAGCGAATACGCTGTTTCGATCTCCTCTCGCCAAAACCAAGAGGAGGAGCCGGCGGTCATGGACGAGGAAGAGCACGAGGTCTATGGCGGTGATATTCCCGACGTGACGGACATGGACGCCGACGTCGACATGTCCCATCCTGGAGAAGCGGACACCAAGGTAGGCTCTGCTCTTGTTTATTTTCCACCATCCCTAGTTCCTGATTCTCTTTCGGGCGTCCTGTTCCAGGATCTGGACGAGATGAAGAAGCGGCTCAAGGAGATGGAGGAGGAGGCCGCTGCCCTCCGCGAGATGCAGGCCAAGGTTGAGAAGGAGATGGGCGGCGCGTCCCAAGGTCACCAAATCCCTCTCCTTGTCCATTTCAAATATTGAAAATGTCGAAAATTCTCTTCCGATCTCGTGGAGTGTTTGTATCCATGACTTGATGAATTTCCTAGATTTTTTTTTTTGCTGGGCCTGTTCATAGGAATTATGTAATCAGAAAATTTGGTGTGAGAGTAGGAATAGCATTCTTCGTGCTTGAGAATCACCCAATGAGATGCCAAGATGCGAATTTGCTGCTACAAACTTTCTATTTTATGATAGTATAATTTATTGGTTAAGCAACCAGAATAGAATCTATTGTAACATGCCGATCTACTTCATCTACATGATCTTTGCAAATATATCTATAATTGTTTTTATGAGGTTTATCTTACCTGTGCGCATAAATATAATAATTTCCCCTCTTATATTCAGACTCTGATGGTGCAGCCGTGAGTCAGGCAAGTAAAGAAGAGGTTGATGCTCGATCAATATACGTTGGTAATGTAAGTTTCATACTTCTGTAGACTTATCTAGAACTTACTCGGGTGACTCTTTGATCCTACATAATGTTTAACATTGTACTATCTTTTACAATACAATTTGGGTATCTTTTCCAACACAATTTGTCTTTGACAAATCAATTGTTTATTGTTCAAAGCACTTTATTGGCAGTAACTGTTTGCTCATCGTGCGTTTGATGGCTGCTTGTGTCATCAATCATCTAGTGATGTTCTTTGGCATTCTAGCAACATAGGTTATAAACTGCTTTTGGTGAGTGCGTAGACATAAAACTCAGGATTGGGGCAGCCCTTTAAATTGTCTCAAGCTATGGATATTGCTAAGGTTTTAAAATTCGCTAGGCGCTAGTCGGGCGCTAGACCGGCACCTAGCACCTAGGCGGGGACTAGGCGCTGCTAGGCGGATTCCTCGGTATTAAAATAATTTACATAATAACTCACATATTATAACAGGCGTTGATGCACCATAAGAAGACCACCAATCAGCTTGAAAAACAAAAACATATAAATTATAAGATTAACTTTATTACCATCCAATATTGATATTGATTATTGCGCGATATATTATTTATAAATTTACCTGGCGATTTTAAAGTTCTTTGTCGGATAGCTATTGGCAAACCAAAAAGTCCTTCTGCTTTCTTGTATTTTTCCAATTGATTCGTGATCTTATCTTGTAAATCCTCACCTCTCACCAATCTAGATATGCACTTGTACAAACCCTCCATCACTTCTGTATCATTTTCTATATCAGGGTTTGAGTAAAAACACTCTAGATTCAAGAAATATCCGGCTGCGTGCAAAGGTCGATGCAGTTAAATGTTCCATCTTTTGTCAATGAATTCAAAAATGCTACCATATTTCTCTTCATTATTGTTAAATGACGCAGCGATAGCTTCTTTGGCCCTGTCCATTGCCTCATAAATATAACCCATGGGAGATCGTTTTTCACCGTCTACCAGCCGTAATACTTTTACCAATGGACCACTAGCTTTTAATGCAAAAACCATATTTTTCCAAAAAGAAGGCATCAATATCACTTCTGCTACACATTTTCCTGCGACCTCTTTGGAAAATCGACTATTTGCCCACTTTTCAGATGTAAACATCTTTCTCAGATTTGCTTGTTGTACATGAAACCGCTTTAAAGTCAAAAAAGCGGTTGCGAAACGTGTCTTTGCGGTTCTTACCATGTCTCTCTGTCTAAACTCTCTCATCATGCTCAATACTTGTGGTCTGTTGTAAATATAACCATTCACCATCAATGCCCGTTCATGCAATTTTTTGAGATGAGGAATTTTGAATATATCCTCAAGCAACAAATCTAAACAATGAGCTGCACAGGGAGTCCAGTATAAGTGTGGAAATCAGTTTTCCAAAAGACGACCTAAAAAAAAAAAATTTATTCAAAAAAATTAAAAATATAATTCAATTATTAATTGGAACTTGGAAATAACAGGCTAATATTTAACAAAAATTTAAAATATTACCTGCACTGACATTGCAGCTTGCATTATCTGTTACAATCTGAACCACATTTTTTTCTCCATTGCGATACACAAATTTAGAAAGCAACTCAAACATTTTGTCTGCTGTGTGAGAATAGCCTGAAGCATCAACTGATTGGACAAATACACTTCCTTTGGGACCATTCACCAAAAAATTTATAAGAGTCCTACCCTTTTTATCTGTCCATCCATCTGCCATGATTGTGCACCCAAACTTAGCATGATTTTCTTCATGGGATTTGAGAAGTGAGTTCGTATTTGCCAACTCCTTCAAATACTTAACCCTCACTTCATGATATGATGGAGGTTTCATCCCAGATCCAAATTGTCCAATAGCTTCAATACAAGGCTCAAAAGAATCATATTTAACAGCGTTGAAGGGAATTCCAACATTATATATCCATCTTGCAAATTTCTCAACTGCAATATCTCTTAACTTCTTTTTATTTTCATCAAATTGTCCTTTGCTTTTTGCACGTCTTTGTTTGACAATTTCATCGACATCTTTCATAAAATAAAGATTAATAGGCCCAGTTTGTTTACACTTTTTACCTTGGGTCGTAGGATGGTTGCTTGAATATGATATTGGTCGTTTCCCTTTCACTTTAGTTTGATGATCATCTTCTTCATCTTCTTCCAAATCTTCCAAATTATCAACATCATCAGAATGAGGAATTTCATCCATTTGATTCTTCAAATTATTCTTTTTTTGCATAAACTCTCTAATTTCTTCTTTAACATGCTCAGGACATTTCGGGCAAGCTTTCACATTTCTATTGCCCCCAACTAAATGTAACTTGTGTCGATAAATTCCACTATTTGTTATTTTACCACAAAAAATACAACTGACAACATTTGGATTTTTAGGATCTGAACATATTGCATAATTCCAAGCAATATCTTTTCGAGTGGATGAAATTGTTATATTTGACATGGTTAACTCAAGAATCAAGAGTCAAGAGCGCTGCAATTAATAATAAACATTCAATAAGTAAAACAATATAAAACAGTAAAAATATATCAAAATATAAATATGATTTATACGAATTAATTACAATTTTTAATTTTAAATATATATATTTTTATATATTTAAATCTGATTTATATGTATTAATAAAATTTATTAGATTTTTTTTATTTTACATATATTTTTTATATATTTAAATGATTAAATCTGATGTATATGTGCTAATAATATTTATTAGATTTTTATTTTTTTTTATATATTTTATATATTTAAATCTGATTTATATGTATTAATAGAATTTATTAGATTTTTTATTTTAAATATATTTTTTATATGTTTAAATAATTAAATCTGATTTATAATTAATAAAGTTTATTAGATTTTTTTAAAAATATTATGTTTAAAATTTAAATAATTAAATCTAGTTTAAAATTAATAAGATTATTAGATTTTTAAAATATTTTTGATACATTTAATTAAAATTAAATAATTAAATCTGATTTAGAAATTAGAATTAATAATATTTATTAGATTTTTGTTTATTTTAAATAATTTTTATATATTTAAATCTGATTTATATAAATTAATGCAATTTATTAAGTTTTTTAAAATTTTAATTTATTTTTATATCTTTAAATTAAATTTATATGAATTAATAAACTTTATCAATTTTTTTATATTTTTAATTTTGTTTATATATTTAAATTTGATTTAATAAAATCAAACTTTTTCTCCTTTCACTGTTTCACACGAGACACGACCACGGCGATGCCATCGCGATGCCCGCGACGGCGCCAGAGCCGTTGCCGGAGGCCACCGACGTCGCCGGAGGCGTCGCGGGAAGCCTTGGGCGGCGTCGCAGGAAGCCTTCGGCGTCGGAGAACTCCCGCGACGCCGCTGGAGGCGTCGGTCCCTCCCGCGACGCAGCTGGAGGTGTCGGGGCCCTCTCGCGACGCCTCCGACGCCGCCGAAGGCATCTCGCGACACTGCCGGAGGCGATCGCAGAATGGCCAGGATGCTTCAAATTGAATTTAAGTAATAGAAATTGAAACCTTACCTGCAGGCGACGCGTGAAGAAGCAGGACACGTGAAGAAGCAGCCACGACAAATCCGTCTAGTTGCAGCAGCGGCGGACGCAACGAACAACAGCGGGAGATGAAGAGACAAGTTTAAAGAGATTAATTAGGGCTTTAAATAAAATTTAAAACAAAAAAGGAATCTTTTAGGGTCGTTGCGCTTCGCGCAGAAGAGCTGTGCTTCGCTCGCTTCTGCGCGAAGCGCAGCGACGTGCGCGCTTCTTAAACCTGTTGCGCTTCCAAGTTCTCGGAAGCGCAAGGGCTGCGCCTCGCTTCGCTTTGCGCTTAAGCGAGCGAAGCGAGCGCTTTTGATAACTATGTTGAAGAAGCTCCCCATATAGAAACCCCATCGATGACTTTCTATCTCCATACCAATCGAAGAACTCTTACCAAAGGTGCAAATATTTTCAAACAAAGTGTCACACCATTCCAAAAACTCATGCTCATCACATTATAGTAAGCCAATTTTCCTTTGTTTGTTTTTGACTATTTACATTTCTCCCACATATCACTTGTAAACATAGTCCTTAAACCAGATTTTTTTTTAATCAAACTTTGCAATGTGAGGAAATTCGATGCAAATCTGGTAACTCCTGGCTGGACTATGTCTCTCTTATTTGTGAAACTTTGCATCAATGACAAAGTTTTATGGTGAGCATAAATGAAGATGGTAAAAGACTTGGCTTGCCCAATAACCTTTTTATATCGTGGAAGTTTGTCAATACTTTCAAGCATGAGATTAACGGTGTGAGTTGCACATGAACTTCAAAAGATCTAAGGTCGCTTTTCTCTCATCAATTTAGCTGCAGTCATATTATTGGTGGCATTGTCTGTTATAATCTGAACAATATTCTGAGCTCCTACTTGTTTAACACACTTGTCAACATACTCAAAAATAAGTTCAGCTATATGCGCCTTGTCCGAAGACTCCATAGATTCTAAAAATGTAGTACCAGCTTGCAATTAACACACATATTTAAGATGCTTCTTCTTTTTCTATCACTTCATACATCTGTCATGATCGAGCACCCATTCTTTTCCCATTCTTCTTCATGTTTTTTTATCAATTGCTTTGTTCTTTCAACTTCGGCTTTCAATAGTTGATCCCTAAGTTGATATTGAGTTGGAGGCTTGAATCCTGGTACAAATTGACCCACTGCCTATATTAGTTGCTTGAAGCTATCATTATCAATAGTATTGAATGAACCCATCTCCCTGTTGGAGTAATCCCAATGGTTCGTGCGACTATATGTTTTGGTGTTTGGGCAAAGGGTTTAATTTAGGTTCACCCTTGTATTTGATATGTGTATATGAGTGTGCAGGTTTACAGGATACAGATACGACTCAGCTTGATGGCTTCGGGTCCAGTGAAAAATGGAGCATCCGAGGGACCGTGGACAAGGCAGCAAGGACAAGGACTAAGGGAAGCAACTTCGAGGCATACGCGAAGGATGACATTGGGGACGAGTCGCGGGGTTGAATGCATCCGAGGGACTAGAGCCAAAGGAAGTAGGCTTGAAGGAAAGAGGTCAAAGCTGTGAAGAACAGTTAAATGAGTCGTAAGGGTCCGAGTGCGAGAGAAATGTATTCGGGAAGGGAAACCCCAGGTTTAGGGTTGTGCCAGTCTACTGGTAGAGGTTTTGTGCCCGAACGACAGGGATCGGTCAATTGGTGTTGACACCAGTCGACTGGTAAAGAGCTGTTGGCCAGGACCAGTCGACTGGTGCAAGGACCAATCGACTAGTAACGGTAAAACAGTTTTACTGTTTCTTCCTAAGCTCTATAAAATAGAGGTTGGGATGGCTGGCCAAGCTGACAAAATTAGACTTGGTTAAAGCCTAATTAGTAGTCACTAAGTGCTCAAGGTTTCCATTGTGTCCAGGTGTTCTTGGTTGGTGTTGTGGTGAGGTTTCTCAACCGACAAGGAGTTGCTTGAGCTGTCGTAGTTTGCCGGGGGTTAATCCACCGAAGGATTGAGGAATCGTCCACCTTACAGACAACCGTGGAGTAGGAGCCCTAATCTCTGAACCACGTTAAAGGAAACATGTTAGTGGTTTGCTTTCTCTTATTGTCTTTAGCTTTCATATTAGTTTGTATTTTCGCTGTGCAAACTAACAATTGTAGGAAGCGATCAAATTGGGGGTAACGTCTATTCAACCCCTCTTCTAGTCGGCCATACGATCCCCAACACTCCCAACATATTGTTGAACTTGTTGAGTTCTCTCTTTAAAAGGAGCCTCATTTATATTTTTTCGGCGAAACACTTTACTCCCACTAGAGCCTGCATTTTCTAGAGCAATTGCCGATCCATATCTATCCATGGGGTTAAGTAGAAGAGGTTTTTTAATTCCATCTATCCCTTCAATTTCAGGACCTTCTTCTTCGTCTATAGAAATAGTCACCTCTGCTGTGCAACTTTGTTCTTTCATTATTTTATTTTTTTTTCCGCTCCTCCCTTCTAAAATTGTCTGTTTGCACTTATTTTTATCTTCTTAAGATACTTTTCGACAACCAGATATATTTCTAGGTATATTTGTTATGTGCTCCTTGATCTTATACACTCCCCCGATATCGTTTTTTCATACAACTTGCATTTAATTTTATCGAGATTCTTAGTCAATCAATATTCCAAATTCTCATCCAATGTCATTTGACTTTCTCTTAGGAATTCCGGATTCAAGTTGAGTGACAGATGCCGTCGAAAATGGATTGTTCGCCATTGTAATTGTGATAACCTGAAAAGTGATTTAAGAATAAATTTATAGTATATAAATCAGTTAAAAATATTAATATAAATCAGTAAAAAAATATTATCAGAATATAAATATAATTTATATGAATTAAATAATTGATAAAATTTATTAGATTTTTTTAACATTTTAAATATAAATTTATGAATATAAATATGATTTATATGAATTAATAAGATTTGTTAGAATTTTTTTATTTAAATATAAAATATCAGAATATAAATTAATTAATAATATTTATTAGAATTTTTAAATTTGAAATATAATATTATTAGAATATAAATAACTTAATAAAATTTATTTTTTAAAATATTTTAATTTTAAATATTTTTTATATATAATTTATTGGGATAATTTAATTAGGGGGTATAAAAGCCTATTTAAATTACCTTATTTAAGTGAGGAATTGTTGAATTAAATAAATAACATATAAATTTAAAAAATAATAAATAAATTAACAAAAAATCGCGTGCTGAATGCGACGCGCGACGTGGCACGGTGGCGGCAGCGAGCGGCACCGAGCATGTTCCTAGACACGTTTGGGGTCGTCGGACTATTCCTCGGAAGCGGCGACCCCAGGCGGGTCCCGCAACGCTAGAAGCTTCGCGGGAGGTGTAAAAAATTGCTTAAAAATATAAAATAAATTTAAAAACTTACAGTTCTTCCGGAGGAGACGAGAGGCGGTCGACAGTCGAAACGGTGAGATCGAATAGAGTTCAACCATTTAGGACTTTAAATTGAAAAAAAAATAAAATAAAAAATTCCTAAATTTCCGCGACGACGCCCAACGCTGCCTAGGTAGCTGGGCTGCCTAGGTTAGATGCCTAGCACCTTTCCGGTGCGGGTGCCGGCCGCTGAGCGCCTAGGCGGCCGCCTAGGGCACATTTTAGAACACTAGATATTGCTAAGCAGTTGTTTGAGTGAGCATCTAGGGAGAAACACCCAGTAAGTGCATACTTGCCTAGTATTTGAATTAGGGTTTTGGGGTGAGATTTGAAAGGAGGAACAACAAAGAGAAGAACAATAACCGAAGATATATATATAATTTTGATATCACCTCATCACATTGATTGAGAAGGAAAATGATAACTATGGCTTCACACTGTTGGAGGTGGCTTCACAATCTGCATTCAGAAGCTTCTGCCACCATTGTCAATGAAATTATTATATGTTGTGCTTCTTATGAGGGGAGGAACTGTGGATTGAAATAAGGTGATAGAAAGATTTTCTCAGTGGCATCTTTCACCTGCTTCCTTTGCTGGAAATAGAGAGGAAGGGAAAGACTAAAGATAAAAACTTTTCCTGCTTTTCCCAATTATCCTTTTATCGAATTTGAACAGACAAACTACTGTTTGGTGCCATGGAGCTCAAATTCGACCTTAAAATTTTGATTTTTTTTTCAAATCTATTTTGATTAACATATTTTGATTTTAAAAAATAAAGTTGTAAAATTTAAGGGTCCCTCGCCTTTCATTGCCTGCAAGGAAACAATTGGAATGGAAATTTTAGTTATTTCCATCCCTCCATGGAATGAAAATTCTTTTCTAAAAGATTGATCTTTATTGTTATGTTGGATGTATTTAATTAAACAACTTAAATAGAATACAAATTGCTGGTTGATTGAATTGTTGCAAAGTCATGCATATGAAAGACAAGAAAAAAGCAGATAAAAAGTAAAGTGTCTATTGTTAGCACAAACAAGCTAAACATGATGTCAAATTTTGCTAAAGTAAGCTAGACTGTAGACTTTAGTTTCAGGTCAAATTATTTTTTTTACTTTTTATATTACTTATTATATTAGTCGACCCCACCTAGTGGGAAAAGGCTTGGTTGTTGTTGTTGTTGTTGTTGTATATTACTTATTATATTACTTTACTTAGGCAACCAATATTTGTTTATTTTTAGGATATTTTATATTGATTTGGTTAATCGACTGTTCTGAGGTCATCACATCTCTATCTTGATCTGGACAATTTGGGTTTATTTTGCTTCAATCCTTAGATGGAAATCATTTTTAAACATGTCTTTATGTCTTGGCGAGGGAAATTAGGTTGTTTTCTTATTGTTAAGAGATTATCTTTTTATTAATTGGATTCATAAAATAATGCTTCACTATGGTCACTTCATGCCTATTGTTTTGATCAGAAATGATGACAACAGATTGGTGATCCATGTTCATTTTGCTTCCATCCTGAGAGAAAATTTGTTTGAGAATGGCTTTTTGTCTTTGCAAGTAAAATTAGTTGACCTTGTTATTGAGCTCAAGTAGTTATCTTAGTGGGCATGCACTTGCTTGAAGTACCAACAGTAGCTATTCCTTGGAAAATTGTATTCTTCTTTTCATTTCTCTCTCAAACAAATTTCCAAGGAAGTTCATTTGAGTGAAGTGTTGAATCAGTTCTCTAAAAACTTCTAGAAGCTCAGTAACAAAGACCAAAGAAAGGCTATCATACTAAATTTCATACAAGCTACATTTTTTTCTTTCCAATAATGGTCAATTTCATTCAAGTTGGAGATTCATTCATCTGAGCCTTTGTATCTACTCTAATATCTTTAGCCTATTATCACTATAGAATCTAAAAAAACTTTATCCCCATAGTTACTGTCAGCTAACTCCTGCAATTTTATATCTATTATGTTTTATTTGTAATTTTACCCTATGATTCATGTTTCTTTTTATATTATTTGCAACAAAGTGGGTTTGGAATGAACTACGAATTCTAGTATCAATTACATGTTTTTCCTTTTTTTCTGTTCTTGGGTACATTTATTGATACACCTTTGGACAATTCAGGTTAATGCTTTTTAATTCTACATCTAACAATGTGCAGGTACAGATATTCTGTTTTTGGAATTGAGTTGTCTGATGCTCAATTTTTGGGTTCCAGAAACTTCTTGTTTAACTAAGCTTGTAGTCTTGGAAAAAAAGATTGTGTATTGATTGATTGATGGAAAGGGATGAAAATGGAAATGAGAAAAAGAGTACTTAAAAAAGTTGGGGGAAATTCTGAGGGAGTTGAAGAAAATGAAAGTTACAAAATATAGTAAAAAAGTGGTAAGGGAAATAAAAAAAAAACAAAGTGAAAAAGAAAAAAAATAGTAATTATATGTGCAGAAGATAGGAAAGGCATGGAGATGGCAAACTGGATGGTAACTTTGACATTAATGCTGATAACTTAAAGGAAAGGCTTGATAGTCAACAGCTTTCTGTTAATGGCAAATCCAAGCAAGTGGAGTGAAAAATTCTTTCTCATTGTTTATCTATTTCTTCATGACGCATATGCAACTTTAAATGCTGGAGCCAACTGATTCTTGGAGTTCCTTGAAGTCTCTTATTGCATTGCAATATGGTGAGAGGTCCTTGATCTGTTGCGTTTGACCTTTTAAACTTCTCCTTCAATTGTTTTCATCTACATACTATGTACCTATTCCTTTATGCAAGAAAAAAACATCTACTTATTCTTAAAGTAGATATGTAATCAGAAAATGTCTTGTTTTTTTTGGCTGACTAAATTTCTGAAAATTGATTCATTCATCCTTCTCTCCAAACAGATCTGCATAATATGTACTTTTACAAAATGATAGAGGATTGAACTGGGTGAGGAGAGTCTAATAATAATGATCAGCTAACTAGTTTTCTTTGTTTGGAACTGATATGTACTAAATGAACTTTTATTTCGCTGGAATTCATGGAATATGGTTCTTTCTTTGCAAACTGCAGTTCTGCAATCAATGTTACTCGTCACTCTTTTTATTCATCCACACATACAAGAAGTTAGAGTGTGGTGTGGTTATAGAAACAAAATGTTACTATTAGGAGCAATTAGGTGTAATTAGAGAAATGATTAAGATATAAAAACACTAAAAGGTGATAAACAAATTTTGTTTGGACAAATTGAATTGATAAAATTTGTAAATCATCTTCATGAAGCTGGGTTAGTATACTTTTGGCAGTCAATTATATCAGTTGTATCCCTTCATTGGAGTAAAAGGTGAAGTTGTCGCCTTAGTGACCCTTCTAGGGCGGCCCTACACTCTATGGAAGGGAGTAAATCAAGGGGAGGGGGTGTATTTGCCCTTGCGCAGTGGCCCTTTGCATGAGAAGGTAAGGCACCTAGTGAGGAATTGTATCCCTTCATTGAACATACATATGCTAGATTATTTCACTAGTGATTCAAATCTCCTAAATCATTTTTAATTATCAGCTAGAGTTTTATTTATTTATTTTTCTTAATTACTTCGACTTGTCTAGAATTTATTTGCCATCTTTGAACACTTCGTACCAAATTAATTTAGTTTTTCTCCTATCATCATTGATTGGACTTGCACCACTTGCGCTTATTACTCCTGGATAGCAGTTTTCTTGTTTTTTTATCTTTTCAGATTGGTTATTTTTTTCATTTTATCATTTATTGGGTCTGCACCTTATTCAAGTTTTATTTTTCTAGTAATCACATATTTTATCTTAGCAGTTGTCAAACGTTCTAGTCCATAGACTGCTGGTCGTAAGATAAGGGGCACATGAAGACATGAAGATAGCACAACCATCTTTCTATCGGCTTCAATTACTTACTCTTTGTCCTATTAGGGGTATCGTCATCAATATTTACCTGTGAAGTAGCATATTTAAGATATTCCATGTTAAATGGTGAATATTAAATGTGGTATCTACATATCAGTATAAGTGATTTAGAAAACCATGTATGCTAGAAATGTAGTCACATATAGACACGCCATGAAGGGATAGGATTCATATAGTTGACCCCCTTAGTTGAGACACAACCTCTTCTTGTTAACCAATATAATTAGTGGAGACAATGCTTTTATAAATATGCTAAATTGCAGACAGCCAGTTTCTTGTCATCAAAGTTAAACTTTTTTATTATGTTACTAATGCATTTTAACCAGATGGCATTACTTATTACTCTTATTTTATAGTTTCAGAAGTAGGGATGACAATTGATAGGATTTGGGTAGGATTTCATATCCTCCGTACCCATCCTCATTTATTATATCTATACCTGTGCACATTCCCATACCCATTGGATATTTAACTTTCATACCCATCTCCATACCCATCAGAGTTTCGGATATCCATATTCTACCCATCATCCTACTACCATTCTCGTTTTTTTTTTAAAAAAATTATTTCAATGTATTTGTCAGCTCTTCCTCGTCTCGCACTCCTTTGATCGGGTGAATATTTTCCGTGGAAAAGAAGATGAGATACGTATTGATAACCGGATAAAGAGACAAACTAAGTCTTTTTTTTCTAAGACGGAAAGCGAGCTATTTATATATATATCGGGTATCGGGTATCGGGTAGGGTATGAGTAGGATTTTACCACATCCGCCTCCATACCCATATCCGAATACCATTTACTATAATTGGGTATAAAACTTTCCTCCATATCCTCCTCCATTCGGGTCAGATGTTGGATTACCCATCGGATTTGGGTGAAATTGTCATCCCTATTCAGAAGCCAATAAGGTTGCAATTGTCCTTTTTTTTTCCATAGAAATATTGCTATGGGAGTATCTGCTAATCTTGAGGCTACCTTACCTCACAAATCTACCTGATGAAAGTTCTGTTGAAATACTAGTGATTATTATTCTCCGGATTCAGCTGGTAGCAGCATTTTGTAAATATTCATTGAAAACTCTTGAATTTATTGTACTTTTGAATTGAAAATGCAGGTGGATTATGTTTGTACGCCTGAAGAAGTCCAGCAGCATTTCCAGTCATGTGGAACAGTCAACAGGGTCACTATTTTGACAGACAAATTTGGTCAGCCAAAGGGTTTTGCTTATGTTGAATTTTTGGAAACTGAGGCTGTTCAAGAAGCTCTCCAACTGAATGAATCGGAGTTGCATGGTCGTCAAATAAAAGTAAGGCGATGTAAACATATCCATGTCATGCAGCATTACATACGATGTTTTTCGTCTGTTGAAACAATATACATCAGTTTTGCTTGTGTCTGTGTTCTGCAGGTGGCTGCTAAACGGACTAACGTCCCCGGGATGAAGCAGTTTCGCCCACGACGATTCAATCCCTATATGGGATATTCCACGAGGAGGCCTTACATGCCACCACCATATTTCCCCCTGCCCTATCCCTACGGGTTGGTAAATTGTCCTTGGACTAGCGGATGTGCAATGTGCAATCTTTGTATGACAGGATCTTTGCGTTGTTTTCTTAATCTTTTGCAGGAAGACGCCCAGGTATAGAAGGCCAATGCGTTACCGTCCATTCTAAGAGCATAGCATTATCGATATTGCTTCATCACTGTGGCTGCATTTTCTACTGATTCATTCTCAAGACAACTGCAACGTTATTAAATTATTAAGGACGAAATGTGTGTGCAATTGTAAGCACCATAGGTTGAATGTGCTATTTGGCTGTCCCTTAATTTGTATTCCTAACTGCAACTACTCCAAATCTTAAGTTCTATTCTACCCCATGTTATTGGAAATTCAGATCTTCATATTTTTTTACCTTATTTAAAGAACGGTTACTTTACACCCTGTTTGGAAAGACTAAGAATTGGAATTGGAATTCAATTCCATTCTTTGGTATAAAATTTTGATATGGAATCGCTCAAGAATTGAATTCTAATTCTATGAAATAGTGCAAAAGTAAATTAGACCAAAACCCATCTGATTTGGATAGGGAATTTACCTTGAAGAACTAGAATTACTTAAATGTCCCTTTTAAAATCCCCTTTTTTTTCATCTGCCGACTGTTTGTTCCTGTGCACCGTGTGCCAACTTTTTCCCGTGCGCTGGATTGAAACCCTAGCAAAACAAACACGAGTTCTTACCTGCTGAACAGAATCAGCAACAAAATCAACGACTTCCTCAGTAGCCTCTACATTTTGTTTGGATAGATCAAGAGTGGTATGCTAACACTCTCTTTCTGGAGTTTTTATTATTAAATGATTAGTTATGAGGATAAAATGGTAAATGTATAAAAATGGAATTCAATTCAAATAGATTCTAAATTAAGGAATTCAATTCAATTCTGTTATTCACTAATCCATTCCAAACATAAGAATTGAATTCAATTCCTAATGGAATTCAATTCAATTCCTTCACTTAAGTTGTTTCCAAACAAAGTATTAGTGAGCTTGGCCTCGACTACCCCTTCGATGGTTCAATATTTGGATGCGTCATTGCATGAGAAATTGAGAATCGAATCTTTGTTGTTTGAGAAAGTGCCCTCCCTCTGAATATTGCAGTGTATCATGCGTGGGAATTGAATCCAGTGTTGCCTCTTACAGTGCCCTGTGGTGGATTTATGAAAAGCGTTGCATTTGCCTGCCTTAGGTTTCATTTTTTGGGGGAATTTTTTGTCCATTTTGTTTTCATTTCATATATTTAAGTAAATTCCTATATCAATCTGAGCAAAGGGGTGGTGGCGCAGTTGGCTAGCGCGTAGGTCTCATAGCTTGTTTGAGTAATCCTGAGGTCGAGAGTTCGAGCCTCTCTCACCCCAATTATTTTTTTTTTGTTTTTTTTTTAAAAAATAAGTTCTAGTCTTAGCGAATAGGCCATCCCGGCGCTGAGGTAGCGACATCCTCAAAGCTGCTGAATTCAATCAATATAACCGGTGCGCCGACCACGTAGAGGACTTTCTCCATTTTGAAATGGTCTTTTGGATGCTGATGCTAAATGTATTTGTGCTATCTTTCTTCGGCTATTATTTGGATTTGATGTTTTGTTAATATTTTGCATTTGGGTACTCTCTGTGCCAAGGTACCCATGGGTAATTATCATGGTAGATGTTCTGGGTACAGTGACAGCTGTTTAAAGCAAACAGTAAACTCTAGCACTAGCTAAGCGAACCAAGGCTTGGATCCGGAGATGGGGAGTGGCTTCTCTATTGACTTTCTCTACTATTTCAATAGAATTATTAATCTTTTTAACCACCTAACACCTTTGTATCAAGGACAGCTGTTTAAAGCAAACAATCAACTTAGCGCTCGGTAAATGAACCGAGGCTTAACGGGTTGATAAATAACTGTCGGTAGGAATGAACATTCAATTAGTTCGATTTATAAATTAATTAAATTAATTGAAAATTAATTTAATATTGATTAATTAAATTAAATAAAAAATTTATTAAAAAAGAATTAACCGAATCGATTATTCCAATTAATACTAAATTAATATGTTGGAACTTGGAATCGTGCCATATAAATAAACCATGAACTTGGAATCGTGCCATATAAATAAACCATGAAAATGAACAAGAACCCAATAATGGAATTTCATGTTCCTTGAATATTTTAAAATGAAATCACATGCTTCACCGTCAATAAAAAAAAAATATATATATATATATATATATATATATATATATATATATATATATATATATATATATATATATATATATATATATATTATAAGTCGGTGGACCAGTTTTCTAGTCCAATAAAGTCGCTATCTCCCGGTTATTAAACTAGACTTTTTCATTTTAATTTGTTTAAAAAAAACCTTTTTATAATTTTACTATAATGTATTTATAAATTAAAAAGGAGTCGCTGGTTGCCCGCTACACTGGATTTGGTTGAGCCGAAGGATTATTTAAAAAAAAAAATAAAGAATAATAAAAAGTATAGGGAGTTTAAATATGAAAATTTTCTCTATTAAATTTGCCATTCCTGTGGTCCACAAATCATAGAATTGTCTGTTGCTCTACCAACGTCGCCATGGCAGCAGAGCTCTCCGACTTGCCTTACTACTTCGCCGGCCTTCTCCTCCTCTCCCTCTTCCTCCGCCGCCTCCTCTCCCTCGTCGGAAACAAGAAGTTTCTTCTTCCCCCGACTGTGCCTGGCGGCCTCCCTTTCCTGGGTCACCTCCACCTCTGCAAGAAGCCGATGCACCTCTCCCTCGCCAAACTCGCCGCCCTTCACGGCCCCGTTCTCCTCCTCCGCTTTGGCTCTCGCCCCGCCCTCCTCGTCTCATCTTCCGTAGCTGCTGATGAGTGTTTGACCACCAACGACCTCATCTTCGCCAACCGCCCCAAACTCCCCTCTGGCAAGTACCTAAGCTACCATAACTCCACCCTCGGATCCTCCAGCTACGGACCCCACTGGCGCAACCTCCGCCGCCTCGCCACCCTCGAGCTCCTCTCCACCCACCGTCTGCGCACCTCCTTGACCGCTCGCGCTGACGAGGCCCGTGCCATGGCTCGGCACCTCTTCCAGGCCTGCGCCGAAGTCGACAAGGCTTCCAAGGTGGAGCTCCGGCCGATTCTGTTCCAGTTCTCGATGAACCTTGTGATGAGGCAGATAGCAGGGAAGAGATACTACGGCGAGGACAAAGCCGGCACTGTGTCAGCGGAGGCGAAGAGGTTCCAGGCCGTGGTGGAGGAGAGGTTAGCTTTGGGCGGCGCCTCCAACATCGGCGACTTCGTGCCTCTGCTCCGGTGGTTGGATTTGAAAGGAATGAAGAGAAGAATGATGAGATTCCATACAAATCGAGATGAGTTGTTGCAGGAACTCGTTGACGAGGTCAGGAACAAGAACAGCAACGAAAACCCCGAAGAGATGAACAGAACAATGATCGGTTATCTTCTCTCCTCGCAGAAAACAGATCCCGAACATTATTCCGATCAAATCATCAAAGCACTCGTCACCGTGAGTTCAGCTTCTCTGTTTCATGATCCAAATCGAACATTGCCCTAATTGAATTTCTCCCCGATTAGAGTTTGCTCTCAGCCGGAACGGACTCCACTTCCGACACGATCGAATGGGCGATCTCCCTCCTCCTCAATCACCCCAACGCGATGAAGAAAACGAGAGACGAGATCGATGCGTACCTGGAAGGGACCGAGAAGGGGAAGAACCGACTTCTGGAGGAATCGGATCTGCCGAACCTGCCCTACCTCAACTGCGTCGTCTCCGAAACGCTGCGGATGTACCCCGCGGGGCCTCTGCTGATGCCGCACGAATCCTCAGGCGAGTGCTTCGTGGCCGGGTTCCGCGTGCCTCCGGGGACGATGCTGCTGGTGAATGTTTATTCGATCCATAGAGATCCGAGCATCTGGGAGGCGCCGGAGGAGTTCGCGCCGGAGAGGTTCGAGGAGGGGAAGGCGGAGGGGAAGTGGATGATGCCGTTTGGAATGGGGAGGAGGAAGTGCCCCGGGGAAGGGTTGGCGATGAAGGTGGTGGGGTTGGTGCTGGGGATCTTGATCCAGGGCTTCGAGTGGGACAGGGTGGGCGGCGAGAAGGTGGACATGAGGGAAGGCTCCGCCCTGACGCTGCCCAAAGCGGTTCCACTTCAGGCAATGTGTCGCCCGCGTCCGTCCATGATTGGCCCTCTCTCCCAGCTTTAATTGGAATATATGTGTCTTCCCTAAGTTATCAAAATTGGGTGGGGCCATGTTGGCCGCACCAAATAAAGCTAGACTCGCTCTCTGATCGGGTTGGAATTTGGGTAAGTTTGGAAAAGTATGTCTAATAAAGCTAGAGTCTAATGTTTTTATTGAATTTAATTAATTAAAAATTAAGTTTTCCAAGTGTCTCAAGACTCAAATGTCTCAAGACTCAAGTGTCTCATCTAAATTTAATAATTTTAATTATAAATAGATTTAAACCCAAGTTTAATCTCTTATTAAAATCTTATCCTTTACTTTTTTTTTTATTTTGCGTTTAATAAAGGTTTTCGTGAGCTTTGTTTTTTTTTTTCAATCTGCACTAGATACAGTGACAACATTAATCGAAGGATGAGAAGATTTAATTATAAAAAAAGAATACAAATCAAAAGATATGAAAATGAAAACACCTTTATTATTATTTTACTCTAATAATGTTATATACATCTTTGTAATTTACTGATCATTCTATATTTAGTATTTTTATAAATTAAATTGATTTACGTCTCCATTATTGACAAAAAAAGATATGAAGATGAATGAATGAAGAATAATAAAAAGTACAGGGAGTTAAAATGATAATTCTTCTATTAAATTTGTCCTCTTCCCTTATGTCAATTATAAAATCATCTCGTGTGTGGTGTCAGTTAGGTCTTTCAAATAGTTTGTATTTAGGGAGCAGTTGAGATTTTCCATTTATAATAATTAGAATGTTGATGCTTAGATAAATTTTAGTAAATATTTGTTAATTTACTCTACTAATTGGAAAAAATATTTTTTATATGATTAAATTGATTATTTTTAAAATTAGTCAATTTAAAATATTAAATATCTAAATTATAAATTAAAAAAACCTATCTGATACTAAATCCTAGTGGATGACCTTGGAGAGTCGGGCCGATGTATCATTTTATCCTATTTATCTCAAAGTATGGATGATATAAAAAAGAGATTCCACGTGACACATTTTCCTATGTTTATTTTTGAAAAAAAAAAACTATCATAATTTATCAAATAACAATGTACCTAAATTTTTAAATTTAATAAAAGACATACGTTATTTTATAATTTATCAAAGAATATACATTTTCAAGTGTCATTCTTGTTTTACTCTTCTAACTTTTTTTACCATTTTTCTTTTCTCCATTATTTTCCTCTCTTTTCACTTTTTAACCGGCATACAGAATACATGAATAATATTACATAAGATTTAGTCAAATTTTTAATAACATTTTAACTAAATACAAACAATAAAGTCCTTTTCATGTATGAATTCTGCACGTAGCAATTGCGTATGTTGTGTGTCGTCGACTGATGAAAGGAGCAGAACATAGGCGTCCATACCTTGCCTTTTGTTGTTTTCTACCGACTGGAGGCCACATGTTGTACGGCATGTGTCCTAGCCTCCTGGTGTGGCCGCGCTCCCTCCGCTCTTGGTTCTTTGGACGGTTGGTGGCTGCTCGTCGGTCGCCGCTCGAGCGCCTACGCGAGCTAGATCGGCGTTTCCTTCTTTCTTGCTGTCTGGGCTTCTTCTACGTTTATGTATTCATTGACCTTCCTGAGCAGAGGTCGAAGTCCCTGGGCGGTTTACGGATGAGCAATCGGAAGAACTCTCCTTCCACCAGCCCCTGAGTGAAGGCATTCATCATCGTCTTGGATGAGACCGAGAGGATATCCATGGCTACTTGTTTGAAGCGCCTGATGTACACTCGGAGCGCTTCCTTGGGCTCCTACTTTAGGGCAAAGAGGCTAACGCTCGTCTTCTAATAGTGTCGGCTGCTGGCGAAATGGTGCTGGAATGCAGCTCGGAAGTCCTTGAACCTTCATATTGAGCTGTCCGGCAGTCTTCGGAATCAGCACTGTGCTGAGCCGGAGAGTGTGGTGAGAAAGACTCGGTACTTCGATCCATCTGTATACTGGTGCAATGTGGCAGCATTATCGAACTTATTCAGATGATCATCTGGATCGATCGTTCCATTATATTCCCCGATTGCCAGTGGTGTATAATGTCGAGGTAGAGGGTCACTCAAGATCGCTTGAGAGAACTGCAGATTGATTCGCTCAGGCGATGCATGACTTATGGGTGCCTTTCCTTTCCGCGCATCCCGAACGGGAGCATCGTCCGAAGATAACCCCCTCTCTTGGTTCGCTTGAGCTATTTCTGAGGGGGTTTGGAATAGGGCGAGATGAAAAGGGATGGACGTGGGCGGCGCTTCCCCTTGCGTGTCGGTCGGATCTCTATTCTGCCCCCATATGGAAATTGGTTCTGGTCGGTCTTCCAGTCTCGCTCGCCCTCCTACTACCAACATCGCCAGCTGCTGTACTAGTCAATCGGCTAAAGCTTGTTGTTGCTGCTGCTCAAACATCTTCATCGCTCGGGCTTGCATGAGCATGTCGAGCTCCTCTTTGGTGAGTGTCACGGTTGTGAGTCGTCTGGCGTCCTCCATCTTCTCAACTCGGATGTAGGCTACGTTCCCACAGATGACGCCAAATATGATCATGTCCGAAAGTCGATAAGATGGAAAGCTGGGGATGTGGCACTCCTGCTGACGACTTGTAGACTCCACTCGAACTTGCAACACAAATTATGTCAGTGTCGAGCCAGGGAAGGGGTCCCTAACGTTCGCCCTCCGACGCTCAAGTCAGTCACCGACGATGAAGTAGAAGGCGAAGCAAAATGAATAGTAGCGAGAACAGTGTCTATCGCATATTGCGTACCTCCGTCGATGCTTGGACCCCCATTTATATAGAGCTCCTGTAGCGCACGTGCACATTCCCCAAGTTGAACACGTTTTTCAAAGTTTTCCCTGAAAAGACTCATCAGTAAAGTGTCTCTGACACAATACCTTAACAGGCCAAGCATATCTCTAAAGTGACTGTGGAAACTTCCGCTGTATGATCTTCTGATTGTTCATGATCGGTGTCGGTGACACTAACTCCCAAAAGGATGTCGATGGATACCAAAGAGAGAGTATGCTGCTAAGTCGAGCAGGTTGGTTGTTCGGCTAGAGCTTCGCTACACCTGTGTCCTGCCTGCTCGGCCGGGGCTCCACTGTGTTTAGTCCGCTCGACAATAATTTCGCTGTTCCTGTGTCTCGTCCACTCGGCAGTAACTCCACTGTGCTTGTGTCATGTCTGCTCAGCCGGAATTCCACTGTGCTTGTGTGACGTCCGCTTGGCCGAAGTTCTGCTCTGCCAATGTCGAGTCCTGCTGTCTGGCCGAGCGGGGTAATCGCTTGACCTAGCTTCTGCACATCGTCTCCTCCGTCCGGCGTCCGATACTCCATTGAGTCGATCATTTGACACCTCCCCGTGTCGAAGGCGGGTCGAACCGGGACCTTCTCCCCCCGGTCGGGGCATGCTTGCTTGCCCACCCGATGCTATATGCGCGTTGACCGCCTTGACTTTGACCTCCACCGTGACAGCTATCCTCCACGGGGTGGGACCTCTCATCATCACCGCATCACCCTCTCTTTGACTTTACCAATCATCTCCTCACTGACTATTTCTTTTTGTTTCTTACCTTCTACACTTAATTTCACAACTAATGTCTACCAGTGAATGTCATAATACAAAAAATCAACACTTATAGAAAGAGAGAGTTTTTACCCGCGAAACCCTAAAAAGAAATCACCACTCAACAGAAAGTAGCATAGGAGCTTTTATCGGAGAAGGAATATGTCGGTGGAGAGGTAGTCATAGTAGGGAAAGGAGCTGGGAGGTTGCGGCGAGAGAAAACCTAGCTAATCGCGGCAAGAGAGGAGCGCGGAGAGTTCGCCTCGATTTGGTTTGCGTTGAGGATCACGTTCCTTCGCCTTTGGCCGTCTAGAATAACTGGAGAGGAAGGGACACGAGAAGAGGAATTCGAGGAGAGAGAGGCGACGCTTCTGCTAGGGTTCGTGGAGAGGAAGGAGAGGAGAGGTTTGAGGTTTGACGTGATTGTTTTTTTTGCCCTTGACGCTAACTTATTTCTCACGCGAATGACATGGAATTGTCACATCGTCTTCGCCGCACGGAACCGCAGGATATGAACCGTAGCATAAGAATTCTGTGTGTGTATATAAAAGTGGGTTCGACCTTTATAATTTATTATTATTTTTTTAAAAAACAGGTATTGTTATTTATTTAAAAAATAGACTAGCAGAGGTGAGGCTTGTGCAACGCCCCCACCTTGACCACGGGCCAGCTCGACTGGTAAAAATTATCCGTTAGCTTCTATAACAAATAAAATAAATAAAATCACAATAAGTACACCCATATGATTTTTTTTTCAAAAAAAATAAAATGAAACGCCCAACTTGGAACGCTCTTTTGAGTTTTTGCTCTTGATATTTTCCCATAAATGCTCACTGTACATCATAAATAATAAATAATTTAGTATAGCAATTGGATGTAATAGATAGAATCCAACAACCTGTGATATTTTATTTAAAATAAAGTTGTTTTTTTTTGTAAAGTTCAAGAAAATAAACATAAAATTCAAGAAGAAAAAAAATAATATGTATGGAGGATAATCTATTTTAAACTAGATTATATATTAAATTCTTCAAATAAATAAAATTTTATTATATTACTTAAATTAAATCAAACAATATTATGTATTATATTATATTTTATAAAACTTTAATTATATGAATTGAACCAAACAATATTATATATTATGTTATATTTTATATTTTATTTAACCTTGATTATATCCATGGTAACTTAAAATCAAACGCATTGATATATGAATGAAACCAAACGAGTGTGATGCCAGACATTAAAATTAAAACAAACCAAGGTGAGAGGCAACATTCAAACTTGAGAATTATGCTGTCATCAGGACACTAGTACGGAAATGCATGATATATATCAGCACGCAGCCCCATGAATTTAGCTCTAAACATCACAGGCACTAGTCTCCCCATTACTTGAGAAGAGGAGAAGACGACCAGGACAAAAACATAAAAATCATTGTGAAAATGTTCGCTTCACTTGTACTCTAGGTTCATGTTGTTCTCAGGAGACAGGCCAACGCAAGCCCTGAGTATGTTCTCCAGCATGGCCCTTTGCTTGGCCAGAGCATTCACCACTGGCGTGCCTGTAGGGACCTGTTTTTAGTCATGAAATGAAATAGTTAATCAAATAAAATCATCCATTAATAAATAAAAATATAAAAAAAAAACGAAGGTGCTGCTTGCTAGCTAATGTCGTAGATATGGCGAATCAAGATTGATTCTGCTATGTACTTTAATATAAAAGAATATATTGTTCATTGTAAAAAAAAGAAGAACATCTTCAAGACTTCAAATGGAAGATTAACCAAAGAATGCAACATCATTTTGACTAAGAAAGCTAACAAGAATCTTTCTTTAAAAGAAAAAAGATGAAGATGTCATCAAACTTTGACGCCGATAACAGAGCATCAGAAAGCACTGTTGGTGCTACGACATTTAATGTGAACAGAAGCTAAAGTTGCCTTCCAACTGTTAAGAATATATGCATTATCATGCTAGTCTTCATTATACGTCATTTTTGGACGATGAAGAAGAAACGCGATTGTTTGTCTGATTGTCTCCTCCATGAAGGATATAAAAATGAAGATGCTAAAATTTAAATTTTTTACTTACTAGTGGAGCTTTGGTAAGGTAACTGAGGATTGCAGACACTGGATGGAAAGAGGAGAATTTGCCCTGTAACATCAGAAAAACATTAAGACGCAGCTTGCTTAAAATTCAAATATTGCCAGAATGAGAAATATTGCCAACAACTTACTTCCCCCTCAGCTTTAAGCTGAATCCTAGAACTCAGTTCAGCGAGCAAGACTAGATCCAAAATTATGGGCGCTGCCAACAGGGAATCTTCGCAGGTGTTGTGAAGAACGATAGTGCTCCTTCCACCCATGAATATCTCAGAGGTGTATTCGTCCATAGCCCTCTTGCTGTCACCAACATATGGTACATACTGCAGTTTAAACGAAGGATGAACATTATAGAATAGCCTAGTAAATAATCAAACAGATTTGTAAAACTTAAACCCACCTTGATGACAATGACATGATCAGGGTGCTCCCCAGGCTCATACAGGATGCCATTACTAGAGACCATGTCATCGACGACATTACTCTTTGAGATCTCCTTGGATCGGAAGGTTTGTGGTGCAGATAGGTTCATCCCATCATTGTTTCCCAGATGATTGTAGCTAACAATAGATGTTGGCTAGTAGGAACATTCAACGTGAGATGCATTAAACTAATTAAATCTCAAATCATTACACATAATCAAGCACCAAAAAATCTTGATACCTTGATTCCGGCCCCGACCAAAAAATCAACTAAGACAGATTTCATTTTGGTCTGCCCACTCTTGAAGTCATCCCCTCCTATCAGGCTGTTCCTTTGAATAGCCATGTCAATGAGCCCTGCACATATATAAGAAAAGCATGAGGCATTCTAAATATCAGTCGCCAAATTTTCAAGTCAAAATTTGCTCAAGCAACATACCAGGCACAAAGGTATTCTGTGGACTCCCGTTGATGTAAGGGACATTCTCCAAAACACATGCTATACCATATAACGTGGAAGGAGATATCTCAGCCTCATTCTTGTCCAGTGAGGCCATGAGATTCTCTGTGGTATCATTGAGACCGACAATCACGTTGCTGTACCTCTCAGTATTAGCCGTCCACAGCACAACCACTTTGTCCACCTGAGTCTTCTCCTTAAATTCCCTGTTAAGCAATGATAACATTGTTGAACAGGTGAATTATGTCATTAAACCAAAAAAACAGCAATCAGATAAACTACACTAGTTCTTTGCATGCTAATTGTTAAGGAATAAGCTTGTTATATGAAGGCATGCAAACACCTTATATCTTTGACGATTTGTTGGACTTGCTCGACCTTGGTTCCCTTGAGCACATGGTTGGCCCGGGCACCCTGGTTTGCCGCAACAAAGTCTGGGTCGAAAATTCCAGGCAATGGGACCATGGACTCCATATAGGGCCTGAGCTGCTTCTGCAGGTCAATGTCCAGGACCTTGGCTCTGGCCATGGCATCTGCCAGGTTCATGTTGCTAATGTCCCATCCACCAAACACTATATCATCTGGATTAACCTAACAAATTCAATGACAAAGACAGTTCCTATCACATGCAATTCCAACCAGCTCATGATTCTGATATTAAATATACAGAAAAACAATGACAAAACTAATTTCAGCCGTTCAATTCATGAAGGTACTTGTCTTTTTCATGGACAAGAGAAAAGAGACTTTTTTTTATTATTTAGGAAAGATAAGAAACAGAAAAGACGATGTGTTTTTACCATGGGAAGGAGGTTCTTGAAAGGGGCATAAATCTCCTCCCCATTGTACGAGCCAACCCTAATGGTGGAAGCCTGGGTCAGAGATCCAAAATAATTGGCTTGCTGCACCTTGTCCTTGGTTACCCAAGAGATGCCCCTATCGATCAAACCATAATCCAAAAGGAAACTTTCACAAACATTCAACCCAACGATAATAACAAACAACAAATTAACAGACTTTTTAGCGAAATCTTACTCTCGGTTCGCGATGACTCCGGCGGTGAGCGTGGAACCGTTGTTCCCACCCCATCCCACAAGCATCACACTAAAAAATTCCACAACATAATGGGATTATCGTACACCACTAAGCGAAACAAAACCGAACCCAACAGGCGAGAGGGAAGAAGCGATACCCAAGCTTGGGAACGCGGGTTTGGGTCTTGAAGTCGTATCTGACGCTCTTGGGGCGTACGATCCATTGATAGGCACCGTCCCGTTCCTCGTGCACAAGGTCCGTCGTCTCGTAGTAGTACACCGCCTCGATCTCCTCCTCCCCGTACCTCACGTTGGGGCTCTCCACTCTAAACTTCTCTATAAACATCTTCCCAATCCAATCCGAGAAGCCGCCGCCGCCGCCGCCTTCTCGTCCTCCTCCTCCCTCGCTCTCCTTGTAGGTCTCGCAACGAGTCGACGCAGCGTGTATTTATAAGGAGGCGACCGCTTACGGCGAAAGGCAGGACTCCCGCATAGAGCTTCTCGTTATGGAAAACTTTCCCGACGGGTCGCGTAGAGAAAAGCATGCGGGAGATATGAATCACGTGAGCTGCATCCCGACGGGCGCAAGGAATGCAGAAACCGCCACGCGGTGTGTGTCGAAGCACCTAGAAAACCGACACGTGGCTGACGGATCTAACTCCGCTTCTCCTCCGCGTGTCACATGCACCGCACGTGACCGGGAGGACCTTCCGTCCCTTTTATCTCCCGTTTCCATTATTGCCTTTCCTATTTTCTGTTTTCTCGTTAATATAAAAATAAACCTAAAACAAGCCAACATGTATAATCATGATATGGAACTCTTCTTTAAAAAGTAAAATATTTTTTATATTCCATTTTTTTTATTTTATAATCTGAATTTTAAATTGGGTGAGGAGTGAAATTGGAAATGGAGATCATTCCATCTTAGAACATGCCAAATCCAAACAGCTATCATTAAATTCCAAGATCAAGGCACATTTATAGAAGAAATATACACAAAGCCAAGATCCATGAAACAGAGAAGATCTAGCAGCAACGAAGTCAAACGGAGAAGAAGCCATCTGAGGCAGGGGAATCGGATGAACTCTTCGGCTCGAGGCACCTCCTCGCGAGATCCATTTCCTTAGGTCCGATCTTCAAGGTGGCGGCGCCGGCTTCTTCCTGAGCTCTCCTGCCATGAGCCGACACCGTAGAGGGAGCCCTGGAAGCAGAGCACCTCCTCTCCTGTCCCACTCTGGGGTCTCCTTCCTTCCACTTCCTCCTCTTGTCGAGCTCCTCCGCTGCCCACAGAGCGATTTCTGCCATGGCACCACACTTGCTCCTCCTGCCGCTGCTGCAATAAGAGCACAGTTATCTATAGATAGATAGAGAAAGAGAGAGAGAAGACTGCTACAGCTCGTCCTTGTGGATAAGCATGAAAGGCATGTGATTGTGAAGCTTTTTTTTTGAAGAAAAAAAAAAACCTAGGAATCGCTGTCAAGGTCCTTTATTACTGATAAACTAACTCTAGAGTAAATGGAAATGAACGTCATTAAGATTCAATCACGGGGATCGCATGTGATCCGGAGAAGATTATGATATGAGTCGGCTTGTATCGGATCGTCTCCTATCGGGTTGGTTCTCGATGGGTTGACTCTTGTCGAATTGAGCATGGAAATGGACTTCTGTATACTCAGTGTCCGATTCCGACGAAAGTCTTACGTGACCACAAATACACTGAAAATTGAGAAAAGAGTTAGAAATGAGACCACGACAGACCTTAATGAAACCACTACGACTAGCTCAGTTCAGGTCAGGCCACAGTTGTGCGGCTCTGCTTTTAAGTCGATTTAATCTAAGCTTGGTCTTAGGTTTAACTGGCTTGACTCGATCTCAAAAATCGTGAGTGAAACTGACTCGATCCGGCTTCTTGTTGTTCAAGTCTTGGATTTACCACGTGGCCGTCTCTGTCACATCCTGAGATAGTTCAATTTGCATGCAATGACAATTTAGTTTGGTTGTGAATGATCTGCAAGGCACTACAAGTTATGGAAACAACAAGTGGCTTTGAATTGTTGAATTGTCAAAGGGGTTAGAGATAAGGGATGAATTAGCATGGCCATCTATCTCTTAGTAGAGAATGAAGCATTTCTACTGCTTAAATCCATTTTTCTGTGGACAGATCGACCAATCCATGGCTCTAATTATAAGGTGTTGAGATTGCTTTACAAAACTATGGAAGTCGTATGTTCAAGTATCTCACGAAGAATTCTCTGGTGTTAAGTGTCTAGTTCCTGTTTTTTTAAGGCCTTAATGCGAGTAAGGTTCCTTGGAGTAAGGTTCCTTGGAGTAAGGTTGTAGATGTTCAGTTAATTACCTTCTTTCCTTGCTTTATCTAAGGATCTTTGGCTTAGTCGTGGAATAGGACCCTTTAACTACTAATTTGAGGGGTGTAGCATTATTAATAAAATTGTGAAATTCTTAAACGGCACATCTAACTTTTAGTTTTTCAGAAGAACATATTTATTTATTATTTTACCTCTTTAGTCAATTATTATAATGTTGTATTCAAAGAATAATATCATTGTGGTGCTGAATTTAAAAAAACTACATCGTGATGCTTCATTTTTAAAATTAATATCATTGTGGTGTTACATTTCAAAAATTAATACCATAATAATATTTATTTTTGAAATACAAAATCATAATGGTGTTATTTTTTGAAATATAATACCATAGTAATTTTGTTCTTTGAATACAACATCCCACAAAAAGTGTAAAATAAGAAACAAGTGTGTATTTTTAAAAATCAAAAAATTAGATTCTCCTTTTAAGAATTTAGTAACTTTAAGTATATTGTTATTATCATTATTGTCATTTTTAGATTGTCATCTCTTTAAATAAAGTCACAATTGATCTCAATGTTATTTTACCCTCAGAATAATGATATAGTGGCAGGGCATCTTCTCAATTTCTTAAATATTTAAAAATCAAATTCTAATCTCAGTGAATTAACGAATGAATTTTTTGATCTATGAACGCTGAACTGATAGATTGTCTGTCTGTTGTGATGTTTTTTAATTTATTTTAACGGTAGATGAAAATTTTTTATAAAATTAAATAGATGAATTTAAAATCAGCCAATATAAATTAAATATACAATGCTAAGAAAAAAATCGGTAAAACAGTTGCTTGATTGATGCGAAATATTAGAGTTGTTGGAAGAAAAAAAAAATGGAGATCGATCAATGGAGACAACTAATTAGTTAGTAGTCTAAATCAATTCGTACATTGATTTGACTACTTTGAAAGAGATCTTCATAAAACTAATCTATCAATTAGTATTTACGATTGATTAGTACATTGATCTAACGACTCTGAATGAGACCTTTGTTAAGAACAACTCTAATCAACTTTAACTGAGGAGTTCATCATAGCTTTCGGAACTTGAGCTGCGTAGTGGTGCATTGTTCAACAAAGGCACATCGTTCTATGGCATTGCCAATTCCTGATGCTCCACCAATCATAAAAAAAATTAATTAATAAAAAAATACAAAGGTAAAGTTAACGCATGCAACGCAAGTGCTTGTTATATTATTGGTAGTAATTATTTTAAGGAAAATTTTTCGTTTTCCCCTTAAAATTTATCCATTTTTAAGACGTCTTAAGCTGGTCTCATGTTGTCACCATGTATAAGTTCATCAAGCGCTAGGACTTGTCCTCTCGGATGAGTCTAGTGATTAACACATAAAATATTATCATCATGAGGTATATAGGATTCGAATCTCGATAAAATCGAGGTAAATGTCTCCCTTATGTGCTAGTCACTATTCCAAAGGCTAGTAGTCGTCCGTGATTTACCTCCTCTATGTTGGCCCTGGGACGGATTGACGGGGGCGCTGGGAGCGAGCGTATTCATCTTTTTTGCCATTATCAAACCTAGGGCTTGGTGTGATAAACACAGATGGGATGTATTTTTAAGTAATTATAGTTCAATTCTCATACAAGTACACCTATGATGATTGATACTGGATCGTCGTGTTAAGGGTCATCATGCTTCCTAATTAAATTTATCTATTAGACCGTGTTAGGACACTTAGAGTTAGAGGGAATTGAATAACTCCCTTCGCTTCTTTGAGCCTGATTTGCAGTGGAAACTTAAAGCGAAGAATTTTTATAATGCTAACATTTAGATTTTACTTGTTATTCATATCATTGAGGCAACTAATCCAAGGGTCTACTCCTCACTCGTAGCTCTACTATGAAAATCTCATTCCTATAGGTAGAGCCGTCAATTTGGGTTGGACCCATCGGGTTGGCCCGCCCCGCCAAACAATTTAAGCGGGTTGAGTTGGAATTTTATCAACCCAAGTCCGTCATGGGCCGACCCGCCTAGGCCCATGACCCGCGCGGGTCGGCCCGCTCGGGCTTGGGTTGGCGCGCGGGTTGAAAATCATATGTAAGCTAAGTTTTATGCCAATTTATTATCTTTCTTTGTTATAATTTTGAAATAAAAATAGTACTTTTCATCCAACATAAGTACTCATTTGTATTCATTTATATTTAAAATACATATTTATGTATACATTTAATTGTAGAAAACTTTTTCGAAGTAAAATGTTGAAGATATGAAATATTTTTTAATTTTTTTAAAAATTTTTGATGGGTCCCCGGGTTGGCCCGCCAAACCCGCAACCCGCCTTAGAATTGGTTAGGTTGGAAATTTCCTAACCCGCCAAGTTGGCGGGTTGGCCCGCCCCGCCCCGCTAAATGGTTAGCCCGTCACGAGTCAACCCGCCCCACCACGGGTTGGCCCGTCTGACAGCTCTACCTATAGGCGGAGAAGCCTTGTACAAACTCGAGCATGAGAATACAATGAAATACAATAAAAAGAACATAAACAAGATTATAAATGAAATTAAAAATGACTTTATAACAATAAACTTTTCTTTGATTGCTCTTTTCTTATTTTGGTTAGCCTCTTGATGCTTGGAAAGTACATCACCTGTCGCTAAAACCTCAAGAACCGGTATCGAAGAAACTCCATCGAAACCCCTCTTCTAGTATTCCTTCGATGCCTCCTAATCGATTGGCGATACGCCAATCAATTGTCACGTCAACTTGATCGTGCAAAACATACTGAACGGATATTTTTCGTCCATCTAAACGATTGACCCAATCAATTATGAAGTTTTGTATTCTTCACAAAGAGCCCCAATCAATTACCTCAATCGATTGACCCCTGCTGAATCTATTGCCCAATAGATTCCAACACCTTTTGTGCTCTTCGTGTGAAAACCTCTCAATTGATTGAGAACTTTTTTGTTTAGGAAAAAATAATATTAATTGATTGTCTCAATCGATTAGACCATGCTGAATTGATTACTCGAATCGATTCCAGCAATTACTATGCTTCATGTAACGAGCTCCCGATCCTCGTCAATCGATTGGCGTTGCTCAATCAATTTGAGCAACAAAACCTGAACTTTCAAGTTTAAGCTTTGTCAATCTATTTGTGAATCTCACCACTCAATTGCTTACCTAATTTCAATCTTTTCAAGATTGAAATCACGTCTTACCTAACATTCATTTGACTTCAACCTACTAAGAGTTATGTTGCCCAACATTCAATCATTTGTGACTTGTTGAGATTTTCCGTTGTCTAGTATCCGACCAACTTTGACCTGCCAGAACTTCTTCACCAAGTGTCTGGTCCTTCTTAACTTGTACTTTTCCATTTCAACTTTCCGTTGGACTTTCGATCACCAAGTGTCTGGTTAATTTTTGACCCACTTGGACTTTCTCACTAAGTATCTCGTCCTCCTTAACCTACTTGGATTTTTTTTCTTACCAACCTTCTTATTGAACTTTCCTTACCTAACCTCCAGTCAGGACTAGTCACTCGGTAGACTTCTCACCCTTACCTAACCTCAAGTTAGGGATTTACTTGTTTAAGTTAGAACTAGTCATTCGGTAGATTTCTCATCCTTGTCTAACCTTTAATTAGGATTTCCCCTTACATAACCTCAGTTAGAACTTTATGATGCCTAATCTCCAGTTAAGGTTTTCCTTGTTTAATCTTCAATTAGGACTTTCTCAATCAAGTATTTGGTCCTCTCTTGACCTACTTGACTTCTCTCTCACACATTGTCAAATATCAAAACTCAAGTTTAGATCAACTCGAGCTTAGTTAAACTGGTCAACTTTGATCCGATAATGATTACACCAACAGGCAAAATGTGGGATAGACTGTCTATTCCCAGATTAGTCAACTCATAAAAATTGGATACTATATATACAGAAGTTGTATGTTGCGGTTTGTTTGCTATGGTTGCGTGCGGTGAAGGAGTCATGGCGCTGCCATGTCATCTAAGGCAAATAAACGAGTTGAGTTAAGTTGCGTAAAGAGGGGGAAAAAATCGCAGTGCAACCCTAGCAGAAGCGCAGCGCCACCGTGAGCTCTCCCTCTCCAGCCGCCGCGAGCTCTCTCCCTCGCTAGTCGCGAGCCCCCTCCTGCCGCCGCGAGCTCTCCCCCTCTTGCCGCCGTGAGCTCTCCCCCTCCTACTCTCCCTTCCAACCACGAACTCTATTGTCACTGCGAGCTCTCTCCTGCCGCTGCAAGCTCTCTCTCCCACCTCTGCGAGCTCTCCCTCCTTGCCGCAAGCCCTCTCCTGCTGCCACGAGCTCTCCCTCTCTTGCCACCGCGAGCTCTCCCTCTTCTGCCGCCGTGAGATCTCCCTCTCCTATCGCTAGCTCTCCCTCCCAGTCGCGGGCCCTCTCCTGCCACTGCGATCTCTCCCTCTCGGTACTTTGTTTGCTGTGATTTTGTGTTCATCGATGAAAATTAAACTATACATTATAATGTAGAACTGATTTGCGTAGATGTTGTTTCTGAGGTGGAATATTGTAATTCATTACAACTGTCTGTTTTTAAGATTCTGAAGTATATAGTTGATTTTTTTTCTTCGTGTGATGCATACTTTAAATTGGATATTTAGGATTGCTAATGTGAACTTCAAGTTCATGCCTGTGATTGTTAATCATGTGACCTAAGGTTGTTTATGGATTGAAAATTTTATTTGAATTCTTAATTTAATTAGGAAATAAATGGTGAGGATGGGTGTATTATATGAGTCTTATGGGTCAAGCTTAATGTATCTATATCATATCTATGACTTGATGCTTAATTTTGTGTTAATTCATTTACTTTCAGTATTCCTTCTATAGAAGGTTGTATTTTTTTTTTAATCTAAGTAATGAAAATTTGATTATTAGGTTGCTATTTCATGGTATCATCAAGTCATAGCAGCATCGACAATATGAGATTTCAAGCTGTAACATGTAGGGATTGTGGACAAAGAACAATGGTTTGTGTTTCTAGATCAACCAAGAATCCTAGAAGACAATATTACAGATGTGGGCAACATGGATGGTAAAAATGAGTAACGCCCGATGCTAGTTCATCTGGCAATATTAAAAGTGAACACAATGCTTCTCATGGACATAATCCGAGAATAATCCATGTACCGAAATTTATTTGGATATAAATAATGATGAACCTGATTCTCTTAGCCGTAATATTGATTGTGTTGTTAGTTCATCTTGTTAGTTAGTGTTAAGTAATGTTGATTTTGTAATATAACTGGTTAAATATTTGTATTTATGGATGCAAATCATTAGTTTAAATTCCGTGTTGTCGATACTGGTATGGAAATCCAACAATTATATTGTTGTCTCTCTAATTAAGTTGCTTCAATTTTGTGCTCGTGATCGACACTCAAAACTTGTATAATTCGATGAAACAAAGAAAATATTGAAACTAGTTGATCATCAAGATGATTAAAATATGCAATAATTAGTAATTATCTGAGTAATTAAGAAAGGAACATGGCTCCAATGGGATGCAAAGTACCCAAGTATGCATTTATCCAGCTCCTCCACAAGCTTCACATACAGGGATTCATGTTCTTACTCTTGCGATAAGAAGTCAAAAATATCGTCCTCACATTCATTGCTTCTTCTCAGGTAACCATAGGTCAGTTTACAAATGATCCAAGTTGCCTAGCTACTGAGTTCACAACAAATCAAAGATATATATATATATAAACAAAGCCATGAACAATCAAAAGATCGATAACTATAGAAGTTGTAATTACCAGCCTCGGCACCACCTTTGAGTCCCTCATAGGTCTGCATACAACTCACAATATTCAGAGAGAATAGACATTTAGGGACTGGAGCATGAAGAGTAATTAGATGAGTGTAATTTCAACAAGAACAAAGGCAGTTGTGGGAAGAACAGAGAGGAAGGGAGAAAGTTGAGGTTATTAGAAGAGGAGGTCAAAACGAGTGGCCAAGCAAATATGATGGGCTTGAGGTGGTGAATTATGTACCTTATTTAGAGGTTTTTGATCGAATTGTACAAGTTTTGGGCAATCAAGATCCCGATATGATCATTATTCCAGAAATATAAGCTCATTCAACAACCTATCAGTCACGTTTGCCTTTAGTTAGTTGATGTCTACTATAATATGAGCATTGGGCACAATCTAGTCACTATAAGTGTTGATGCTAACAAGCAATTTCCAGAAAGGAAGGTGCATATAACAGAGAAGCCAAAGCCAACAAACACACTACCAGAAACTAAATTGAACAGAACCCATGAACTTCAGATTTGCATCATTTGCTAACATACAACACAATGGATACAAATTCCAACCATCCACCTGTAATAGGTCAATTAGGTCCAGAAACATATAAAATTTAGACCAGTGTTTGGCATCAAAACACAATTCTTAGATTACAATATAATCAAACAAAAAAAAAATTGGCTAATTCTCGGTGAGTGAAAGCTTCTCTAACATTAGAGAAAAGGGAATACACCAAATCGAAACCAAAGCCAAGGCAACTGAAAGAAAACACATATCAAGTTAAATACAAACAAGAATAATAGAAATATTTAACCTTAAACCGTAGGAAAAACATACCTTAGAAGGAGGGAGACCCTTTCCATTTCCATAACAAAAGCTTGTGTTTCTCTAATCAAGAAATGCACCAAACCAAATAACAAACACCTCAATACAAGAAACGCACTAAACCAATCAAATATACAAACAAAGAAAATAGATATACCAACCATAGATAATTACTGTTGGACCCCATGGTTGTTTTGATGTAATCAACCAAGTTTAGGTTAGGTCATGTTTTGTCTGATCCCTGTGTCTAAGTGTGCAGGAGCTTAGGAGCGCAAGAAGTCGAGCGGAAGACGCAGCTATCAAGAAGGACGACACGGGAAGGGAGCTGACGAGCTCGGTGCATCCGAAGGACGAGAAGGCTGCGGAAGAGTACACCGGTGGGCGTGAAGAACGTGTGCGATGTTCGAGGGACGTAAAGCCGAGAAGGAAGGCTGCTCGAGGAGAAGGCCGGGAATTGGGTTCGGGTGAGCCCTATTCCGGTTGGCCGAATTACCCAAGCAAACGGAGTCGAAGCAGAAGAGACCCGGACCGAGACAAGCTGAAACGGAGCAGAAGACCTGGACGAAAAGTCAACCCAGTTGACTTCCCTGGTTCGGCCGCCCCGGAACCATTCCAAGCGCCCAGACCCGAATTTTGACCAAGATCGCGTCAAACGTGATCTGATCGTTGGGGGATAAAATTTTATCCCCCCAGGGCGCCCCGACCAGTACTATAAATATAGCACTGGTCCGCACAATCAATTCATTCATTCAACTCAAGCAATCATCAGTGTAATTCATTTCTAAAGCAACCTCTGTGCTCTCAAAGTATAAAAGGCTTCTCCACCTTCAAAGAATGAGACTCTTTTAGCGTGTCTTTTCAACCGCCTTGGATTAACAACCGTCTCGGTTGTAACCAAGTCAAATAGCTTAGTCTATTCTTTCTGTTTGTTTCTGCTATTCATTTTTATTATTCTTGTTGCTTTTATTTTCGAGTTGAAAGCCTTGAGGAGGGTTTATTTTTATTGCAGGCAATTCACCCCCCTCTTGCCGACCTCCGCTGAACCTACAAGTGGTATCAGAGCCTAACATCCTCAGAAGGACTAATCGTCGACTGAAGCACGATGATCAAAACGATGGCCGGAGCAAATATTCATCCCCCAAAGTTTGATGGAGATTTCGCTACATGGAAGTGAAAAATGGAGGTATTCTTCAAAACTAAATTTGATATATTATTAATAATGAAATATGGATATGAAGAGCCAAAATACAAAGAAGAGTACAACTGGACGAAGAGGGAGCAGGTCGATTTCGTAGCCAACGGAAAAGCAGAATTCCACCTGCTCAGCGTTTTGCCGCCCCAGGAGGTAAGCCGGTTCGGAAGCTACGACTCCGCAAAAGACCTCTGGGAAAAATTCCTAGAGCTCCACGAAGGTACCTCGGAAGCAAAGCTAGCGAGGCGCGACATCCTTCGGACACAACTAATGAATCTCCGGATGAACTCTGGCGAGAAGGTAGCGCAACTCCAAGCGATAATCAAGGAGCTAATTACGCAATTGACGAATCTCGGTGAATCGATAACAAACCGAGATTCCATCCGATACGCGCTCAACGCCTTCCCCAGAACCCCTGAATGGGCATCCTTAGTAGATGCGTACTACATCTCTAAGGACTTTGAGGTAAGTAGTTTAGAAAATCTATTTTCAACTTTCGAACTTCACGAGTCTCGACTTGCAGAGAAACCAGTAGAGAAGTTGAATCTCAACATTGCCCTACAAGCCGAAAAGGACAATCTCAACTCCGAAGCATCGATTGACGAAACCGAAGCGGCGCTATTGGTAAGGCGTTTCAGTAAATTTCTTAAAACTAACAAATTTAAATCGCAGTCGAGGAAGCATCAATACAACAGAAGGACAGTCTGATGCTATAATTGCAACAAGAAAGGCACATCAAGGATGACTGCCCCAAACTGAAGAAAAAGAACAAGGAGAAGCCTCAAAAACCGACGTCCTCTACGCGCAAGAGCCTGAAGGCTACATGGGATGATTCTTCATCCTCCGAGTCAGAAGCCGAAGCTTTCTCGGGACTAGCACTGGTGGCCAACCATCTCTTTGAAGATGACTCGGACACAGAGATGAGCATAGATTAAGGGGGAGGATCATCAGAAGAGAAAAACTACGATGAAGGGGGGGCCTCACCAAGTAAGGTAAGTGAGGTACGTGCACTAAATCCTAAACAATCATTTCAATTTATTATAGCTCTTTCTAAAGACTTAGCTAAATTAGAAAAAGAAAATACTGAATTGAAACTGAACTTAGCAAAAGCATGTCCACTAGAAATATATGATAATTTAAAATTAGAAAATGAAAAATTAAAAGTTGAAATTGAGAAATTGAAAAATCATGATGCATGCATAAATAAATTCCCAAAATCAAAATTAAAAATTTATGAAAAATTAAACTGGTATATTAGAAAATATCAGGGACAACTTAGGAAAGTTCCCAGAAATTTTGTTCCCCCTAAATTTTTGAGTAGCCCAGTAGGAAGGAATCTATACTGGATTCTAAAATCTTTACTAAATTAGAACTATATAAGTTAGAGCTTATAGCGAGTAAATTAAACAATGAATTTCTTTATGAAGCTTTGTCTAAGGAAGTGGTTGTTGCTCCAATAACCAAGAAGGCCTAATGCCTCGTCACGACCTGGAAGCCGAAATATCGAAATAAAATGTTTAATTAACTTTATGATAAAAGCATTAAAATTAAAATAAAACAATACTTTAAAAGGTTACTTAAATATTTTTTTCTGCACATAAATTTTGAAAAATATTTCTGAACAAAAAAAAATTACAAAAGTTATTTTTTAGTTAAATTACTTCTTAATTTAGATTTTTTCCCCCTAACTTAGTAATGTTTTCAACTTAGAAAACGATTTGAAATTACTTTTAAAATGAACTTAGCATTTTTTTAAAAAAAAATGACTTAGAAAATCTTTGGATTTTTGAAATGACTTGAAGAACTATTTTTACCCCGTTTTTGTTGTGATCAAAGGGGGAGAATTAAGTAACAAATTGTGGGGGAGTTAGAATAATTAAAAAAAAAAATCTAACTTATGTTGCAAATTTTATTATTGCAAATTTTTTTGCCAAAAATGTTAGTTTAGTAAATTATTATTTGTTTGTTTTACCCTAACTTAAACTTGGGTTGATGCACATAAAAAATGGTAAGATTGTTGGATCCCGTGGTTGTTTTGATGTGATCAATCAAGTTTAGGTTAGGTCTTGTTTTGTCTTATCCCTATGTCTAAGTGTGCAGGAGCTTAGGAGCACAGAAAGTCAAGCAAAAGACACAGCTATCGAGAAGGACGGCACGGGAAGGGAGCTGACGAGCTCGGTGCGTCCGAAGGACGAGAAAGCTACGAAAGAATACACCGGTAGGCGTGAAGAACGTGTGCGGCGTTCGAGGGACGTAAAGTCGAGAAGGAAGGCTGCTCGAGGAGAAGGCCGGGAATTGGGTTCGGGTGAGCCCTATTCCGGTTGGCCGAAATCACCCAAGCAAATGGAGCCGGAGTAGAAGAGACTCGGACCGAGACGAGCTGAAACGTAGCAGAAGACCTGGACGAAAAGTCAACCCAGTTGACTTTCCTAGGCTGGGGCCCGGAACCATTCCGGGCACCCGAACCCGGATGTTGACCAAGATCGCATCAAACGCGATCTAATCGTTGGGGGATAAAATTTTATCCCCCCAGGGCGCCCGAAACCCCTTCGGGGCGCCCCGACCAGTACTATAAATATAGCACTGGTCCGTACAATCAATTCATTCATTCAACTCAAGCATTCATCAGTGTAATTCATTTCTAAAGCAACCTCTGTGTTCTCAAAGTGTAAAAGACTTCTCCGCCTTTAAAGAAGGAGACCCTTTTAGCGTGTCTTTTCAATCGCCTTAGATTAACAACCGTCTCGGTTGTAACCAAGTCAAATAGCTGAGTCTATTCTTTCTGTTTGTTTCGGCTATTCATTATTATTATTCTTGGTGCTTTTATTTTCGAGTTGAAATAGGGATGAAAATGGGGCGGGGCGGGGGCGGATTTGTCATTCTCATCCCCTCCCCGCCCCCATTTTTTCGGGTTCGGGGATTCTCCGAACCCGAACCCACGGGGATTAAACCCCCATCCCTGCCCCATCCCCATATTTAATTATTATTATTATTATTATATCATTATTATTAATGATAATATTAATATCAATATTATTAATAATATTATTATTAATACTTTAAAAAAATCTTATTATTATTTATTAATAATAATAATATTCGGGGCGGGTTCGGGGATGGGGATAGTATTCCCATACCCGCCCCATCCCCGAAAAATCGGGGATCCCCATCCCCATTTCGGGTTTTCCCCGTGGGGCCCCGAATCCACGGGGAAAATTGTCATCCCTAAGTTGAAAGCCTTGAGGGGGGTTTATTTTTATTGCAGGCAATTCACTCTCCTCTTGCCGGCCTCCGCTGAACCTATAATTACAACATCCTAGTGCATGTTATTAGAACCTGTAACAATAAAGATAATTTATTAATTTTATTTTCTCAATAAACAATAAATCACTATAATTTAACCAATTAAAATTTTGATAGTACTTGCTATAGATCTCAAATCCAATTCATATGTGTCGTCAAGACTGATATGAGTATTATCTTCAATTGATCTGATAATTGACACATTGTCATATACAAAAGATAATAAGATAAATTTGTAATTGCAAGAAAAAATATATTAAAAATGAAAAATTGAATCGACACATACCCTTGTTGCAAATTGGAACAGTTATGCTTGTCATGTGACACTTCTTAATGTCTGCATCCACGACAAAGCCTGGAGTTTGATGTTGATTTATCCTTTGATGATTTTAATCTCTTCCCACATCCCTTAGTTCTTACTACAGAATGATCAATAATACCAAGGGTCTCATCAATGAATTATTTTTTTCTTTGACTTATCACTGCATGTTGTACTAATGGGCATCTCTTGAATTTTATTGTAGATACAATCGAATTGTTCATCCAAGAAGGTTGTCCTCTCATTACTCAAAGATGCATCATCAACTAACACTGAAACTTTATAAGATAACCTCGAGTACCTCGACATCAAATACCTTTCTGAATCTGGATCATCAATGACATTTTGCTCCCCTAAAGCATATATTGCTCCAACTTTTACATCTCGCGCCCATCGTTTGATTATATACGTATCAGGCAAATGAAATACTTGGTTGATACGAAAAAAGCTAACATATGTCTGCATGGAATTCCCTCAAATTCAAATTTCGTGCAGCTACACGATATGTAATCCCTTTGTTTGTCATGTGTGAGTACTCTTGATTTTGAGGAAGAGGAACTTTGAAATTTCATCACGTGGTAAACCGCTGAAGCAACTCCTGTAAACGTCTGTTGCATATAATAACTATGATTCTCGGTCATTTCACTTTGAAACTCCAGCCATTTTTTTTTTGTGTACAGCTTAACCATTTGACTTTCCATTGACCAGGTTGTATTAACCTTGAGATGCTCATTCATATCAATATGGTCCGCAACTAACTCATTATGTCTTTGGTATCTTAGTGCTCTATCAAAATCCTTCATATCTTTGGCTACTTGACATTCCTACAGAAAATACATGACTAAAATATACTGGCACACATCTGTGTCACAATTCATATATCAAGGGCAACCAATCATTTTTTTCTAAGTTAGCTTCCTTGATAGACTCTTCCCATGATTTCTCAAAATCATCAGGTGTTATAGAATTTGCAATGACGTTCTTTATATTGTGATTGTGGTTTCGAAAAGCTTAGTTAATCTACTAAACATGTGGCAAAATCTACTAAACATGTGGCATATGCATTAACTAGCCATGTGGGATTATAACTAGCCATGTGGCATAAAATCTATTAGTCATAAAGTTCAACAATTTAATAAGAGAAATCATGAATTATAATGTATAGTTTAATTTTCATCGATGAACACAAAATCACAGCAAACAAAGTACTAGGAGGGAGAGATCGTAGCGGCAGGAGAGGGCTCGTGACTGGGAGGGAGAGCTCGCGGCGGCAGGTAAGGGAGATCTCGCGGCGGCAGGAGAGTGGGAGCTTGCGGCGACAGGAGAGGGATAGCTCGCGGCAACAGGAGAAGGCTCGCGGAAAGGACGGAGAGCTCCCAGAGGTGGGAGAGAGAGCTCGCAGCGGCAGGAGATGTTGGATATTGGGGCCTTAAATGGACCAAAACGATTTTGAGAAAGGAAGTCATCAATTGTTGAAAGTCGTAATTGACTTCAAAATTGAAATCTACGATTCGCGTAGATAGATTTAGACTATTAATTTGCTCAAATCCGATTAAGGGTGAATGAGAAATTAATGTTTAAAGTCAGCCCAAAATAACATTTATTATTCATTAATAAAGTGCATGAGAGAATAGTCCCACATCGGAAATTCTCGATGTGTATTCTCTACTTATTAATGAAGATGTGTTAATGGAGTTAACACAAAAATAAAAGGACAGGTGCTCCCTTAGCCCAAGGCGAGCAGGTGCTCGCACCTGTGAGCCCGCCACGTGAGCAATGGGCGCTTTGTAGGCGCACTTTGCACTTCGTACTTGCGCATCGTCGCGAGGGGAATTGAGGAGCTTAAATTTATGCTCCAGGTGACATTGCAGTGCCTACGTGGCACTCGGGTGACGTGTCAGGCTCGTACCTGACGTGGCAGCACCTATGCGGCATCCTCGTGGGCAAAAGGAGATGACTGGACAGTTGACTTAGGGAATGGATGGCTACCGTTGATCAACGTTGATCAAATAGGTATGATGGATCGCTTGTGATGCGATCTAGAGCGTTGGATTGCAAAGAGTAACGATCTGACGTCTTGGGATGAGACTTGATCTGAAGCATCGAATCAATAGATCCAGATCCGATGGCTGATGACAATAGGCGGGATCTGAGGGTCACAACTCCTCAGATCTGATGGATGAGATTGAAGTGGGCTTGGAGAAGGGTTACAACCCTTCAGAATGGATGATCTAGATCGATCCAGCCCAAAGAACACATCCACTCACCCAAAGGACACTCAACCTCTTCTTTCAGTATAAATAGAACCCTCCAGATGATGGAATATTCACTCAATCCTCTCTTCTCTTCCTTAAGCATTCATCTCATCTTGTGCATTCAAGAGTCCAAAAAGTCTACTAGAAGGTTCGCTGGTCTCGGAAGCCGGAGTGCTACGATTCCGAGACGTTCGTCGTCGTTGTATCTTGGAAACGAATTGCAACAATCCGTTAAGCACCGTAGCAGAGCAATATCGTTTACGGAGATAGTGTCGAACACTAGCCTCGACGATCAGTTTGCATACTCCAGAAGCTACCCGGGTTAAACAGTCGTAAACGATATTTCGTGAAAACTGATATGGCTACCAACGACATTCCGACGGCCGTTCTGACCGTCATTCCGACCGCCATTCCGACAACCATTCCGCACGGAGAAAAGCCAGAAAAATTCACCGGAACCGACTTCAAAAGATGGCAGCAGAAGATGTTGTTTTATCTAACAACGCTAAACCTTGTACGGTTTTTGCACGAAGACACGCCAGCCGCTACGGAAGGTAGTAAGGCTGCTAGCGATGCGTGGTCTCACGGAGATTTTCTGTGCCGCAATTATATACTCAATGCCTTGGACAACACGTTATATAACGTATATTGTTCTCTGGAGACGACAAAATCTTTGTGGGAATCCCTTGAGAAGAAATACGAGACCGAAAATGCTGGATTGAAGAAATTCATCGTCAGTCGGTTTCTGAATTTCAAGATGGTGGACTCAAAAAGCGTCTCATCTCAAGTCCAAGATATGCAATTAATACTGCATGATCTGGACGCCGAAGGCATGAAGCTGAACGAGACATTCGCAGTTGCTGCGGTAATTGAGAAGCTCCCTCCGTCATGGAAGGATTTCAAGAATTACCTAAAGCACAATCAAAAGGAGATGGGGCTGCAAGACCTGATCCTGAGGCTACGAATAGAGGAGGACAATCAAAAGTTATCCGACTCCAGAGGAACCAAGCGGACTATAGACGAAATGTCCAACCTGGTCTAGCCGAACGCTAAAAAGCCGAAGCAGTTCAAAAAGAAGGCTCAAGCAAAGAAGTTCAAAGGCTCCTGCTACAACTGTGGAAAGGCAGGACACCTGTCCAAGGACTGCAGACGCCCAAAGAAGCCAACCAAGGGGCCAAAGGATGCTGCGAATCATGTCGCAACCTCTCTTGAGGACTTGGATCTCACTGCGGTTGTATTTGAAGCCAACTTGGTGGATACCAACCCAAAGCAGTGGTTCATTGATACTGGAGCAACTCGTCATATCTGTTCCAATAAGGCGATGTTCTCCAAGTATACTCCGATAAATGGCAGGAAGCTCTATATGGGTAATTCCACGACGTCGCCAATTGTTGGACTCGGAAATGTTGTTCTGAAGATGACGTCCAGAAAGGAGCTAACACTCATTGATGTACTCCATGTTCCCGACATCAGTAAGAACCTAGTTTCTGGAGCGGCATTGGTCAAGGCCGGATTTAGGCTAGTGTTCCAGTCAGACAACTTTGTACTTACGAAGAATGGTGTCTTCGTAGGAAAGGGGTACCTAGAAAATGGTCTATTCAAAATGGTTGTAATGCCTGTACTCCGAAATTTTGATGGTAATAAAATAAATGCTTCCAGCTATGTTGTTGAGTGTTTTAATTTATGGCATGATCGACTCGGACATGTGCATAATAATACTCTAAAACGTCTCGTCAAATTAAATTTATTACCAAACGTCAATGTTGACGGAACACACAAATGTGAAGTGTGCGTGGAAGCGAAAATGACGAAACTACCTTTTCATTCGGTGGAAAGGACAACAACTCCTCTAGAGTTAATACATAGTGATCTATGTGACTTGAAATTTGTGCAAACTAGAGGAGGTAAAAAATATTTTATTACTTTTATCGATGACTGCACAAAATTCTGTTATGTCTTTCTTTTAAGAAGTAAAGACGAAGCCCTAGAGGCGTTCAGAACCTATAAAACAGAAGTTGAAAACCAACTTGACAAACGAATTAAAATAATTCGAAGCGATAGAGGTGGAGAATATGGTGCACCGTTTGATGAATTTTGTACATAATCTGGCATTATCCATCAAACAACGGCGCCTTACTCACCTCAATCAAACGGTGTTACCGAACGTAAAAATCGGACACTAAAAAAATGATGAATGCCTTGTTGATAAATTCAGGCTTACCTCAAAACTTGTGGGGGGAAGCAATATTATCGGCAAATCACATTCTCAACAGAATCCCTCATAAGAAAAATGATAAAACTCCATATGAACTATGGAAAGGACGCGAGCCATCGTACAAATACCTGAAAGTGTGGGGGTGTTTGACAAAGGTCGAAGTACCTAAACCAAAGCAAGTAAAGATCGGACCTAAAACGTTCGATGCGGTATTTGTCGGATATGCCCATAATAGTAGTGTATTCATTTCCTAGTTCACAAATCAGACATTCCTGATATACATGTGGGAACAACCATAGAATCTCGGAATGCGATATTCTTTGAAAACGTATTCCCAAATAAAAAGGGAAACGTTGAAAGTGATAACAACGGAAGTTCAAACAAAAATGACGTTACCGAACTTAGCTGTTATAAAAGGACTATTGACGATCAAAGTGAAGAGTCACGTCGTAGCAAACGGGCTAGAGTTGAGAAATCGTTCGGACCAGATTTCATGACTTTCATGTCAGAAATGGAACCAAGAATATTAAGTGAAGTTCTCTCTAGACCCGATGCTCCAATGTGGAAAGAAGCTGTCAATAGTGAAATTGAGTGTATCATGAATAATCATACTTGGGAATTAGTAGACCTTCCTTCTGGTAATAAACCATTAGGTTGTAAGTGGATACTAAAACGTAAGTATAAAGCTGATGGATCAATTGACAAGTATAAGGCCAGACTTGTAGCCAAGGGGTACAAGCAAGAGAAGGTCTTAATTACTTCGATACATACTCACCGGTGACAAGGATTACGTCCATACGAGTGCTAATAGCCATTGCAGCACTGTATGACCTTGAAATACATCAAATGGATGTTAAGACCGCGTTCTTAAATGGTGAGTTGGAAGAAGAAATTTATATGGAGCAACCCGAAGGGTTCATGGCTCCTGGAAATGAGAAAAAGGTGTGTCGACTTGTTAAGTCGTTGTACGGACTTAAGCAAGCGCCTAAACAATGGCACGAAAAATTTGACAAAGTAATGTCAACGAATTCAGAATAAATGAATGTGACAAATACATTTATGTCAAAAACACACCTGAAGGCTATGTAATTGTCTGTCTATACGTAGACGACATGCTAATAATGGGCAGTAATCATGATGTAATCATGACTATAAAGAAAATGTTGACCAGAAATTTTGATATGAAAGATATGGGTCAAGCAGATGTTATATTGGGAATTAAAATTTTCAGGACATCAGAAGGGATAGTTTTAACACAATTCCATTATGTAGAATCTGTATTGAAAAAATTCAATGCGTACGATCTCTCTACAGTGAAAACACCTATGGATCTAAGTCAACACTTAGCGAAAAATCATGGTGAGACCATATCGCAGTTGGAATATTCTCGGATAATAGGCAGTTTGATGTATCTCACAAACTGCACACGTCCGGATATTGCCTGTACGGTCAACAAACTGAGTCGTTTTACGAGTAATCCAAACGACAACCATTGGAAAGCATTGATGCGAGTTCTCAGATATTTGACATATACTATGAACTATGGATTACATTATGAAAAATATCCCGCTGTGTTGGAAGAATATTGTGATGCTAATTGGATATCATATACAAAAGACTCCAAATCCACTAGTGGATATGTATTCACGATCGGTGGGGGAGCAGTATCTTGGAAATCCACTAAACAGACTTGCATTGCTCGGTCAACTATGAAATCCGAGTTCATAGCACTAGACAAAGCAGCTGAGGAAGCTGAATGGCTGCGGAATTTCTTGGAAGATATTCCGAGCTGGATGAAACCTGTGTCTGCCGTACTAATCCACTGTGATAGTCAATCGGCGATTGGAAGGGCACAGAGTAATATGTATAATGGGAAGTCACGACATATACGTCGTAAACATAATACCATTAGGCAGTTGATCTCGAATGGAGTGATTGCAATCGACTATGTTAAGTCCAAAGATAATTTGGCAGATCCTCTAACGAAGGGGTTGAGTCGAGATCAAGTATACTGCTCATCAAGAGGAATGAGATTAAAAATCTACAACTGAAAACGACTGTAGCGGTAACCCAACCTTGTTGACTGGAGATCCCAAGATCTTGGTTCAATGGGACAACGAAGTTACAGAAGTTGTGGTCCAGCACATTAGATAGTTTATCTCTATCCCAATCCTAGGATGAATTTGTGCTGTCCTACCTCATGTAGTGAGGTTAAGCTTATGCTTTTAGTGACTTTTATACCTGATAAGGTGGAGTATGGTAGGATACTCTTGATAGAAGTGTCACCTATGTGAGTGTGAAGACAGGCCGCTTCAATGAAGCACTCATGAATCCAAGATGGTATCCATGGCCGAAACGGAACCAACCATGAGAACCTAAAGTAGGTGAGATAGATCTCTGTATGGGTGTTATTGTCTAAGTATACACCAACAGCTGAGCAGTTCAAGACATCACGTTCACTGCGCAGCCTAGTATACTCGATAGCATTTCACTACGGAAGGTTCAAAGCCACAAGCTACCTCTCCCGATGCAGTGACTTATCGATTGGACTCTTGTAAAGTGTCAGCATGCATACACGCATTGCATTAATTTCCATTCATGTGGGGAATTGTTGGATATTGGGGCCTTAAATTGACCAAAATGATTTTGAGGAAGGAATTCATCAATTGTTGAAAGTCGTAATTGACTTCAAAATTGAAATCTACGATTCGCGTAGATAGATTTAGACTATTAATTTGCTCAAAACCGATTAAGGGTGAATGAGAAATTAATATTTAAAGTCAGCCCAAAATAACATTTATTATTCATTAATAAAGTGCATGAGAGAATAGTCCCACATCGGAAATTCTCGATGTATATTCTCTACTTATTAATGAAGATGTGTTAATGGAGTTAACACAAAAATAAAAGGACAGGTGCTCCCTTAGCCCAAGGCGAGCAGGTGCTCGCACCTGTGAGTCTGCCACGTGCGCACGTGCACAATGGGCGCTTTGTAGGCGCACTTTGCACTTCGCACGTACGCATTGAGGAGCTTAAATTTATGCTCCAGGTGACATTGCAGTGCCTACGTGGCACTCGGGTGACGTGTCAGGCTCGTACCTGACGTGGCAGCACCTATGCGGCATCCTCGTGGGCAAAAGGAGATGACTAGACAGTTAACTTAGGGAATGGATGGCTACCGTTGATCAACGTTGATCAAATAGGTATGATGGATCGCTTGTGATGCGATCTAGAGCGTTGGATCGCAAAGAGTAACGATCTGATGGCTTGGGATGAGACTTGATCTGAAGCATCGAATCAATAGATCCAGATCCGATGGCCGATGACAATAGGCGGGATCTGAGGGTCACAACTCCTCAAATCTGATGGATGAGATTGAAGTGGGCTTGGAGAAGGGTTACAGCCCTTCAGAATGGATGATCTAGATCGATCCAGCCCAAAGAACACATCCACTCACCCAAAGGACACTCAACCTCTTCTTTCAGTATAAATAGAACCCTCCAGATGATGAAATATTCACTCAATCCTCTCTTCTCTTCCTCAAGCATTCATCTCATCTTGTGCATTCAAGAGTCCAAAAAGTCTACTAGAAGGTTCGCTGGTCTCGGAAGCCGGAGTGCTACGATTCCGAGACGTTCGTCGTCGTTGTATCTTGGGAACTAATTGCAACAATCCGTTAAGCACCGTAGCGGAGCAATATCATTTACGGAGATAGTGTCGAACACTAGCCTCGACGATCAGTTTGCATACTCCAGAAGCTACCCGGGTTAAACAGGAGAGAGCTCGCAGCGACAATAGAGACCTCGCGGCTGGAAAGGAGAGCAGGAGGGGGAGAGCTCGCGGCTGCAAGAGGGGGAGAGGTCACGGCGGCAAGAGAGGGCTCGCGACTGGCAAGGGAGAGAGCTCGCAGCGGTAGGAGAGGGAGAGCTCACGATGATGCTGCACTTCTGCTAGGGTTGCACTGCGATTTTTTTCCCCCTCTTTACGCAACTTAACTCAACTCGTTTATTTGCCTTAGATGACGTGACAGCACCATAACTCCTTCACCGCACGCAGCCGCAGCAAACAAACCGCAGCATACAACTTCTGATATATATATATATATATATATATATAATAATAATAATAATAATAATTAAAAGTATCAATAATGATAAACATTTTAGAATTGTGTTTTGAATTTATTCGGTAGATGAATGAGAGGAAAACTGTTATATATTTAATAAGTTTTTTTAAAAATTTTAAGAGTTTTGATTGTTGTAAAATATACTAGGTACTTAAGAAAAAGTAAACAAATCTTCAGAGGGTAAAATGAGATTTTACACCCATTGTTCAAAAACAAAGAAAAGAAAATTGAGCACATGACATGAGAAGTGACATGTTGTTTTTTAATGGGCGTTAAAGCTTAATTAATTAGCAAACTACACTAATTAATCTACTAAACATGTGGCATATGCATTAACTAACCACTTTGTATCTATACTTGTGCTCCATCATTAAATAGATTATCTTTTACTACTTTCGAGTTTTACCAAGCTCATCATCAACCTTTTGTGAGTGATCCAATGGTTTGCTTGGTCCATATGATACGTTTAGGCTTTTGGATTGTGATAGGAACCCTTTGAAACCTAAGTGAGTCATCGATTCCAACTATCTATGTTTTCTTTTTATAAGGCAGGTGTCTAAGCTTCGTCCGATTAATCTTGAAGGCATAGAGTGTTCTCTAATTTACCTATCGAATATTTGCAAAGTAAAACTTAGGCACATTCAAAAAATCAACCTCCAAGATATTAATCTAATTTGGAATCTGAGTTGTAATATTTTTATTGCTCCTCTAAGTGTTTTATCGCAGCACCGTACTCGTAAAATTAAGATTTAAATCATTAGATGTGGTTTAAATTTTGTTTTCATATTTTGTAAATTTGTACGAGAGCATACTTGGATCTTACAATTTTTGTAAGATAATCTGTATATTCAGACCTTAAGACTTAACTACGAATAAATTTAAAAACACAAGTGACTCCTTACCCAACAGTCAACCTCTTAAATTTTTTATCCCAAAGAAAATGTCTTACGTAGATGAGATTCGAACTATCCGGGCTGGGTTAATCTATTCAGAAAGGAGGGGACCTGGCCTCACAAGATTTATGAGCGAGAAGTAATTAGACATTTTGAAGGAGGTATTTTGCAAAAGTGGATAAATTACATGTGCAAATATGAAAAACCAGATCTCTAATCAACATTGATTTGGATTTTCTAGGGTTTGAGGCGTTTCTTTCAAGATTAATTAAACAATGTGCCGCCATTAAAGAACGGTACAGAAAAAACACATTTGGGTTATCTTTTTTAAAAAATTAAAAAAATTAAAAAAAATGGAAAGGATCAAGAATCAAATTAATAAATAAATAAATAAAAGTAGAGAATTAATTAAAGTGTGTGCAAATCGCGAATGCAATGCAATGCCTCGAATGGCTTCCGGCGAACGATAAAAAGCCGAGATTTGCAGAAGGCGACGGGGTTTGGTGCCAAAAGAAGCCCACTTTGCTCTCCTCCCTTTTGCCGCCAGTCGCAAGCTTGCATCTTCTTCCTCGCCGTTCTTCTTTTGGGGATCTGAAGTCGTCCGTCTGAAAAGGCGGAAAAACCGAACTTGGGGGTAAGCATCCAGGTCTATATCGATTCCTGGCGTTTCTTCTTTGTTACTGCGTCTTGAAAAGCTTTGATTTGTGGCTGGGTTTGTCTCCGCGTTGATAGGTTCTGCTTGAATAATTTTCTCGGTACTTTTCTGTGATTCGATAAGAAGGTTGCAATCTTTTTCTTCTTCTAGGTCAATAATTCGGCCCTTCTGGTCGTCGAGCTCGTGAACGACGCTAAAGATTCGATTTTGATCAATTTCCTCAACCTGATACTTGTTCTTGACATCTCATATGCTTCTAATCTGAAGAAGAATAACTTTTTTTATTCTTCTTCTTCAATATAATCGGAAAGGTTAAGGATACTAGTTCCTGGAAGATATGTTGAAAGACAAGTCGGAGTTGATCTCATTTGTGCTAAATGATTCTTCCGGGCAAAGTTCGAGTTGGGATTGCATAAACTATGGTCTCCTTGGATCCTCAGGCAACAAGAAACTCCGAAAAGCAGACGACGTTGACGACGGCGAGCAAAGCAGAATTGGGAACAAGCTTCCACAGCATCCTGAAACCCCTAGTATTGATGATGTGCAGCGCAATTTAAGCTGCCGGGGCAATGATGCAGACTGTTCTAATGATTCAAGAATGTTGATCAACCCTCTTGGAAAGGACATGACAATGAACTGCCTCCTCCATCTCTCCCGGTCTTATTATGGCACTGTGGCGGCCCTTAATACTTCCTTCCGGTCACTGATCCAAACTGGAGAACTATATAAAGTTCGTCGCCAAATGGGTATCTCCGAGCACTGGATATATTTCTCCTGCAGCCTGACTGAATGGGAGGCATATGATCCATACCGCGGGTTATGGTTTCGTCTTCCTCCAATGCCTCCTACTGGAAGTTTCATGAACTCTGATAAGGAGTCCCTTGCTGTGGGCACTGATCTCCTTGTTTTTGGTAAGGAGATAAATTCTCACATTGTAATGCGATACAGCATTTTGAGCAACTCTTGGTCTCGTGGAGTAGTAATGAACTCGCCTAGGTGCTTGTTTGCATCGGCTAGTCTTGGAGGGAAGGCTATTGTTGCTGGTGGCACGAGTGCTTGCGGTGAGGCACTTGACTCTGTGGAGCTTTATGATTCTGAGACAGAGAGGTGGGTGACCCTGCCGAGTATGATTAAAGCTCGGAGCAAGTGTTCGGGGGCTTTCATGGATGGTAAGTTCTATGTCATAGGCGGCATGGATGGCAACAAGAAGGTGCTCACGTGCGGGGAAGAGTACGACTTTGAGAGTTGCTCTTGGAGGTTCATTTCTGATATGTCTGATGGCCTCAATGGTGCGTCCGGTGCACCTCCACTGCTTGCCGTGGTGAACAATGTGCTCTATGCAGCTCATTATGCTGACAATGTCAATGTGGTCAGGAAGTACGATAAGGAAAGCAATTCATGGTCAACTCTCGGACAGTTACCCGAGCGATCTGCTTCGGTTAATGGTTGGGGGCTTGCATTCCGTGCATGTGGTGAAAAACTGATAGTTATCGGAGGGCCAAGAGAATATCATACAGGGATAATTGAGATCAATTCTTGGATTCCAAACGAGAGAGAACCTGAATGGAAGTTGATGGTTAGGAAGGAATCAGGCAACTTCGTTTACAATTGTGCTGTCATGAGCTGCTGATTCCACTGAGCTTGTTAGAGTTTCATAAACAACAGCATTCAATTTGGCATTTGCCTTCTCCGAAGGTCAAATTTCCTGGCAAAACAGTTAGCATTTCTGCTGTCCATTGAACGACCACAGAGGTTCGGTGGTACTGCCTCACAGTGAGTACCACCTCGATTTATTTTGCATTTTAGAAGCATGTTGGCTATCTGAACGTGATGGTAATATGTTCAGTTAATAACTCGAGGCAAACAAAATGCCCAGTTCAAGTAAACCCACCCTCATATAGATCAAGTTTGTTTCGATAAGATATTTTTCGGTGGCATATCTGAAGCGAAAAGGACAAGACTTCACCTGATGTTGGTTTGCCTCTTGTAGTTTAATTTCTTTGTTTCCATGAATAATGTCCCCAATGTGAAGCTTCACCATACTATGCATACTTTACTCGTCACGACTACTTGTACGATTCAACTTCTTGTGCGATCTCAAGGTTTATGTGTGGGTTACACAACTACTTTTATTTTTCCTGGTGCAGTTGCTGTACAGATCGAACAGGCAAGTTAAGGTTTTTATCAGTCTTTCTGCTCAAAGTCTTTTAACATAGAAACATATGCCTAGTGGCAACTTCTATCTAAGCTGCCATTCATTTGATTAAATCAACTTGTATACTCAACTAACATAAATGTTCAATTAAACATGTTCGTCAAAATGTTAATAATAATAATATTATTATTATTAAAAAATTAAAAAAAAAACATTAGCAATTTCTTTTTAAAATGTGACAAGTTGAGAGATGTGAATGTGATCAGTTATCTTGTACTAGGGGCAGTGATTGGAGGGAGTAGGTAGGGTCATTCAATCCCTCCAATCACTGCCCCTGGTCCAAGAACGGACCAAGGCAGATAGGACCAAAGGATCTCGTCTAAGACTAAAGTGGAAGCCAAATATAAAGAAAAGTTAATCTCACATCATTAATGAATTAAACACATTTGATCCTATTTACCTGTATGAGTTGTAGTGTCTGCATCTGTCGGGATTTGTATCTAATGTGTTCGTCTAAACTGTATTTCAACTATAGGATGGATAAACAATCTGCTACAGTTGCATAATAAGAAAAATCTGAAAAATCTACTCCGAAAGATTCTGAAAAAAAAAAGACAGGTGCAATCAGATTTCCTCACCAAACCCTGCGCATTTAGTAATAGCAGAAGGGTTCCTGTCATCTATCTGCTTCTCGTGTGCATGTTCAATTGACTGAAACCTCTGACATCCACTCCTTCACTATGAGACTTAATCCGTTCATGTGTTTGTTGGCTTCCTGCAAAAAAAGAAAAAAAAAAAAAAAATGGCCATGCATTCGTGTTTGTGAATCTGAGCTTTGCAGATGGAAAACTGATTATTAGCTCTAGTTCAAGTTCAACACAAAATAACAAGATGCTATCGAGCATCGTATAGTGTGATGCTGCAAAATAGGAAGAACAACTCACCTGGTGGATTGCAGCTAATTTTGTTTCCGCGTCATGTAATTGAGATTCTATTTCTTCTTGGACTTGCAGTAGAAATTTTCTATGCGCAGCCTCTGCTCATATACAAGAAGAAATGTACAATTAAAAATGAAAGAGGACACTTAGAATATAAAAATTCGTATATGTCAATGAACTAGCAGGAGGAGGATGCTGAATGTGTTTCTAAGCATGTTAAGGAAAGCACGTGATCACTACTTCGAACTAAGAAATAACAGAAGCACATTATTTCTCAAATATTTTGACTGTGTGATTCATGATCTTATACATGATGAAAAATGTTTGAAGCCACAAAAGTCTACAACAACAGGCTAAAATGTCTCCCTTCTTGGTGGCTTAGCATCGAGGGGAAATTAGGTCTTTTTAAACTTCGAATGTCAGTCATTCTATCTATTGCAAATATGGGGTTTCAGCTAAACAGCAACTAACTAATTAAGCTTTTTTAGTGATACTTACTTTGCCGATCCAAACCAACTTTTAGCTCTGCCTTATATGCTTTGATTTCCTCGAGAGTATTCTTGCAGCCTAGGAGGTGTTGACCAACCTCTTCCTTAAATGTGTTATGAATGAACTTAAGTCTCTCATTTTGCTCTGTACCACTTCAAGGAATCAATTCAGGATGAAGAAAGGAAGACCAAGAAACTTGAATTTGAATCTCAATAAGACGAGAAATGAAAAGATGATTTGTGAAACAGAAGAACACTAAAGTTGGCGCAAGAAATGTTAGCTCAGATCATCAAATGAAGTCTTAATTATACCATCAAATTTTGACTCCATGGATTTCATTTTTGATTTGCCAATGTTGAGAAACTTCCCTCTGCAAAGAATAAACATGATGAGGCCTTCACCAATAAATGTATGTAAATGTAAAAACTTACAGGTCTTCTTCTATAAGAGATTGAGCACGTTCCAACTGTGAATGTATTTTTTCTCCAGTAGCTGAGAGTATCTCAGATCTTTTTTTGGAAGTTTGTGACCTTACCTTGAATTTGAATTCCTTCAGAACGAATGCCAATTGGCACATAACACTTGTATACAGGAAAAATTGGGAAATGGATGAGACAACTATATATATATATAATCAATAACCAAATAATCAAACATTTAGTACTAGAAATTATTATACCTAGCTAAGCTGCCCTCTGGATATTGGTTCGGGACATTATATGCTCCAGTAAGTTCATCAGTTTCTGAATTACAGTAAACAGGGAGATTGGTTATGGCATCTGGTTAATAAAGATGTGAAACGACCTTACTTGAGATGTTAGAAGCAAGGTTAATTTGATATAATGTTTTCCCTTCCGAAGTGTGTTCCCTTTTCCTTTGACAAAATTCATTAAGAGATTTATGAAAACTATCAGCATGTGACGACCACTCTTCAGATAATCGGTAACTTGCAAATGGATTGCGACAGCTCTCTTTGTAGCAGAAAGAAGTATGGCAAAAGTTGCCAAAATTACAAATTGTAAAATCATAAACTAAATAACAATGTTTCCTATATTATGCAAAGACTGATTGTTGCTTCTTAGAATGTAAAATTTACTAAAATATCCGAAGCAATTAGACAAGTACAATGTACTTTTCTACCTTTCCAATTCACCAGAACTAAATTGAACTGTGTCTTTTAAGTTCAACTCAAAAATATGATTTCATTTGATTTTTTATTAAATTGGTTTGATTTAATGAATTGATTATACAATTTGGTAAGGTTTGGGTTTCTTTTTGGAAAATTAATTTGAACCCATAAACCCAATATAATATGTAATGTTTTCATATATCTATTCATGAAAACTAATATATAGTATTATTCTTTAAATTTTCACTAAAAAGTAAAAAATAAATTTAAACCTTTAATTTCTCAATTACTATTGTGATAAATAACTTAAATTATATACAAATTATTCTTTGTAACCAATCTTGAATGTTTCTTATAACTGATATTTAAAGCTTTAGTTGTAAATATGAATTTTATAGTGTTAAAGCTATAAAATATTTTTCATAGAAAAAGAATACTATGCTAATTCAGTCTAAACGAACTAATCTGATAAGTTCAATTGATGATAGTTCAGTTTGTACCCTTATTCAGTTTGGTTTGAAAGAAAAAATTAAAGATATAAGGATTTGGCTTATCTTTATTTGGTTTGATTCTATTTGAACCATGGATGCCCCGATTGCACCTTCTATGTATTTGATTATCAACAAGTTCCTAACTAAACATCTCAAGTTGTTCAGATAGAATATTAAAAGCATGCAATGGGTCTTACTCATATAATCACGACACAACAGCTAAAGAGGGTTAGGGCCTTAGCATAAGGTCAAAATATGCAGCCTTGTACAAACAATCTTCTATTGCAATATGCTAGGCTTAACTGATGATCAACAGCCAGCAAGCACTCTCCAGAATGTAGAGTGTAAAATTGTGTGGACTTTTTCAGGCTAACTTGACCCATTCAGTATTTCTGTGATTTTGAATTACAGTATTCAAATGAGAGAGACAATGTTCAGGAATAGGGATGTAAACGAGCTGAACCGAGCCGAACAGTATCAGGCTCGAGCTCGGCTCGTTTAAGTTATATTCGGGCTCGAGCTCGGCTCGAGCTCGAATCGAGCTTTTATCACAAGGCTCGAGCTCGGCTCGTTTTAGAATTATCAGGCTGGCGAACAGTTCGAACTCGGCTCGTTATTAGCTCGATTATCAAAGTTAACGAGCCTAACTCGTTAAGCGAGCTCGGACTCGTTTTCGGGCTCGTTTAGAGCTCGTTTTTGGCTCGTTTTAGAGCTCATTTTAAGGCTCGTTTTAGATCTCGTTTTTTTGGCTCGTTTAAGGCTCGTTTTAAGGCTCGATTTAAGGCTCGATTTAAGACTCGTTTTTTTTGGCTCGCGAGCCTATAAACGAACATGTTCGCGAGCTCACGAGCCGAATATCCTTAAGCTCGAGCTCGGCTCGATAAAACTGTCGAGCACGAAATCGAACTCGAGCTCGGCTCGATAAGATAAACGAACGAACTCGAACGAGCTTTTTACCGAATCGAGCTCCGAATAGCTCGCGAACCGTTTGGTTCATTTACATCCCTATTCAGGAAGACAGCATAAGAATGAAAAGGTAAATGGAAATATTGCTTGCTACCTAGTAGATCCTTCAAACATCAATCCAAAGAACAAAATAATAAATAATTCAAGCTAAGTACTTGGATGTTTAGGTTCAAACAGAACTGCAGATAATCATCATGGGACAGATATTGGTATACAGTAGAATATATGTGAGGGACCTCTGATAAATGATTCAGAATAATGAGTAGGAACAGACATCAAACTGTATCCACTATAAAAGGAAAGAAAAATAAGTAGATACTTCAAACTTCATGTTTGAAGTCTTTGCAACTATATTCGAGATGATTGCTCCAACTTAAGTCTCAAGTATATATTGCTCAAATAATCTGTATTCTAAAAATATTGATACAAAAACCCAGCTTTTTTCAAAAAGTAAATATTTGTTTCTATTAAAACAAAAAACCAACTCAATCTTGTTAATTATTTTCGTATAAAAAGGGTTTACAAGTTACAACCGAGGAGAAAAGAAAATAAAGGCTAAAGATGGATAATCATAGGGATAAAAGATCTAACCTATGCCTTTTCTTTTGATTGGGTTAACATACATTCCTCTAGTATCAGTAAATTATCAGGATAAGTGTTCTGAAACTTCTTTTAAGAGATAAGGATATCAATGGAACCTAACCTCTCAGATATGCTACAAAGAACATATCAGAAAATAACCATGTCATTTCCACTAGTGTGGAACACTATCGACTCTGGATCTGCATCAATCCAATCAGCACACTATCCACTTTAAACATGTGAGCATGCAATCATCAGTAATTGTTAATCAAGTTGCAATATGCAATAAATATTAACTTGATAGTTTATCATTTAAGATAAGTAAAAGGTAAGCATTCACAATGGAATTAGAAATCATGATCAAAATTATAGCATAAAGTTAACCACCTTTATTAGAAAAATCACTTGCTTCAAGGGTTCTAGCGTCATGTTTACTGGTTGAAGTCAGAAAAGTCTGTCTTGGGGATTTTCTTTTTTCTGCATGATGTGGAAACAGCAAATTCTCTGAATTGTTAATCTCTCTGCTTTTATCCTAAAGAACATTAAGGTAGGCCAATGGGAATATGGAAGAAAATTCTAGGCTTGGTGTGCATTATTGCAATAGAAACAAAATCAACATTCCAGATGCAAGCACAGAATAATTTGGAAGTGATCTGAAGAACTTGGTAAAAATAAAGATTAAGGATACCCAAAATGAAGGAGTTGAATTCAATTTATCTGAATTTGATCTAGAAAATGTTCTCGATGCAATTGTTCCCTGAGATGCCATAGGGGTGCAAATGTCCTCACTGAATTGTTTGCTTTTTGATGGACTTGTGCCCATTTTCAAAGTTGGGCTCTGGAAATTACTAAATGGCATGGGAAATTCCTCCATAGATGGACATTCATTCCGTTCTTGCAGATGAACTGTCACTTGATTCTTATCATGATCCCCTGAATCCCTATTGCACTTATGTAAGTCAGAATGTCCTCGAGATTCTACATTGTTTCTTACAGGTGGAGTGACCAAAGTATTAGTTGCTTCAGAATGTAAGTGATGATTCTCATTTGCATGTTTGTTTGATGTTTGGGAGTTGTATGATTCATTATGAAATGGTAGCGGAGAGGGCCCTGTTGTCTTTCTCTTTGGTGCCACTTTGTCAGAAGGTAACATTGTTTTCTCCGTGAATTCCAAATTCTTGGCCAAAACCATTTTCTTAGGTATCTGGACTTTCTGATGCTCAGATGTCTTCCTTTTCTTCTTGCTCCTTTTCCTGTTGCAACCATTAATATGTCGGTTCAAACATACTGCTTTCACACCCTCTTCATCAAAAGTAAAGATATTGTTTTCTCCCATCTTCAGTTTAGATGCTGTGTTGGAAGAGGACGGTAGCATCTTCCTGCGCTTTGTCCCCTCTCTTAACTTCTGAGGTATTATAAATGGAGCTTTCTTTCCTTTTAAATGACATGTGATCCGCTCTTTCATAACTCCATTTGGACTCTCTGAATCAGTATCAATAGTATCTGAGTTCTGTTTGGCAACGATTTTTTCTTCTAGCAGATCCCCTCTTTGATTTCTATTAAGTGTCTCTTCCTCTACAGATTTTGGTGTTTTCATAATCTGTTCAGTCATTGAAGGCATAGCAAATTGATCCTTGCCAGGTTCCTTTCTATCTTCAGGATTTGAGAAGTTCGTATTCTGTTTGCGCTGTGAATTCTCACCAAGTATCTCCCACAAATTCATTCTCAGTGTTTCATTGTTGAACTTATCCACTTCCTTTGGTTGTTCACAACCCATTTTGTCGTGTAGCATTTGCATTTCTTGTATGGAAGTAAATCCTTCTTTTCTTTCAGTTTTTGCACCCATCTGTAGTCTCTTCCCGGAAGCAATTTTCTTATGCACTGCATTCTTTGACTCGAATGCTGAAGCTTGGTTTGAAAAAGAAGTAATGTTCTGTGAAGTGGGTATCTCAGTGAGTAAAGATTTTTTGAAGAAACAAGCAGATGATTTTTCAGCTTCATTTGTCTCGACTCCTTTGGGAACAACAAACGCTACATTCTTGAGCATTACTTTTTCAATATCTACCTCTTCAATATGCTCAGGAAACAATTTACCTTCCAGCATGGTTGGGGTCTCATAAAACATTTTTGTACATAAATTTTTTGAAGCCTTCGAATGACTGTTAGTCAGAATTCCATCTGGCTTGGATGTCTCAAAAAAACAAGATCCCTTGTTTGCTGTTGCAGTGCTCTCCTGTGATGAAAACCTTCCCTTGAATTCAGGCATAGCAATCCTCTTTCCATTTGTTGCTTCAGACACTACAGTTGGGCACTTATCAACAGTAATCCCAATGGATATTTTTTGAAATCGACTATAATCATAATGGTTGCTGCTTAAGCTCCGACAGTCACTTGATCCAGCCTATATGATGCCAATTGACACTTGAATTGATCAAAATAGTCAAATAAACAAGCTTAATTTGTCTAAATATATTTAAGAAGACAAAATTTTGCCATTGAAGAAATCTATTAAAGCTGCAAAAACAGTCCTATAGGCTATAGCATGCTGCTTTATATCTGCATTTAGAAGAAAAACAACGTGGAGAGTGATAAGATTTTTTCTCCAAGCATGCATCTCAATATTTTATATATTCATTTTTGTAAAACACAAAAAAAAAATAGAAACTTATCACCTTTGCAAATCTAGAATCATCGTCTTCGACAGCCACACTTTGTTTGTATTTTCTTACCTTATTTTATTGTACACAAGTCTGCCAAGCCAGAGGCCTGCTCTATCTGTTCCAAAGTTCAATCTATTGTATAGATAACAGCGATCCACTTCACTAACATGCTGTTCAGCCTTGAAAGTATTGGTAGATTGGTACTTCAATAGCTTGCCTTCCACAAAAATGAGAAATCCCCTATCTCATACTAGTTATTATCTCCTTAACTAGCAAGCATAATGCCATTTAAAACACAGTTGAGGTGCACACAAGCATCAATTAAACAAGAAAGATTACCGTCTTTAGTTACATGATATCACTGACCATTTTATAGCTAATGTTCAAATAATTGCATCAGGCAAGAGAAACACAATAGATAATAACTAGTCTCATCTAGTATAGCACAATTGCGACGTTTTTCTAGGCACAAGAGTTTGGACTTTTTAAAACTCAAAAGTGTCTCATCTTATAGGTTGGTGAGAAACCACACAATAGAATACAATGAAAAATAGCTGTAAATGTAAAACACATTCAATATGTTCAACATATATGTGAGTCCAGGTATTATTATCAAAACCAAAGAACTATGATACAATTTCTCGGCAATGCAATCAAACAATGGTGAGAAAATTCACCATCAATTGCAAATTTACCAGCAAGAAACAAAAAATTAGAATGAAAACAACAAAAATATTGAGCAGTTTCTAGCTATAAGAATAAAGTGTGTCAAGTAATCTTTCGCCATAAAAATTAAAATCTCAACTAATTTCTCCAAGGCCATTCCTATAGATCTTTTGGTGTTTTCACATCTATTATGAATTATTTCCCTCCAAAACCTAATCAGGGATAAGTTGAAAATATAAGATGCAAAGCCCGATTCAGTAACCTTGGGTTATTAGGTCCTAGACCTTCACAAGGAACTAAAATCTCTGTATAGAAACCAAATTTGTCAAAACGGGAACAATTAGGCAAATCCTAAATCAGTCTTGAAGTAGAACTAACACCAAGGTGGCTAAAATCTAGATCAAGGTTAGAAATAACATGGCTCGGTAGGCATGCGCAGAGTATCTAGAATAAGGGAAAAAGTTGAATTCGACCATAGATTCGACGAAGACCAGCAATATAGGAGCCAAGCGCAGCGGATCTATAATGATCGGATGCATCAAATCCACAGAGAAGGAAAAAAGAAAAGAGAGGGGAAGAGATCGCACACACCTGCTTCATCGATCGCGGATCTGAAACCCTTGGCTCACGAACTTGTTCTCCTCCGCCTACTCCCCTTTCTCAAATCAAATGCGGTCTTATAATTCTCGGCGGCTGGTTTCCCTCCAAAACGACTCATCAAATCCCCAATGATTTTCTACATCGAGCTTCTTTAATTTACTGCTCGTTTAACTGAACCGGGCATGTCGACCCAATTCTATATATACCCACCCTTTGGGCGCTCAGTGTGGACGATTGAGTGCATGCAGGGGGTACGAAACACTTCTAGTCTTCTAGACACCCCAGGTACTCTCAACCTCCCAGTGTGGATGTCCAGGGGCGCCCAATAAATACATAGATGATTATTATCATACATATCCAATGGTGTATACCTTGTGAGTATATACTTTTGTTTTTTTGTCTTTTTTTTTTTTTTATTTCTACAGCTTTTATAGTTTTATCTTTAGATTTAAAGGTCAGATTATAGTATTAAAAAATAATAAAATAAATCAAAATTTTTGTTTAGGTGTAGACAGGATGTATAGAAGAGTTTTTATATCCTAAGGACCTTATGTCATATACTTGAAAAAAAAATTAATTTGATATTATTTTTATGTTTAATACTATAATTCAACTCCTAAACTGTAAAAATAAAATTTTATTGATATAACCGATAATTTAAAAAAAAAATAAAATAAAAGTAAACATGTCGTTCCTATATGAGAAATGATATTTTACACACCTTTATATGAGCGATATCTTACATGGGCACATGATGCAGATTTAGATGAAATTTTTAAATCTCTTTTATTTACATATTATAATTTTTTTTTCTTTCCTCTTAAATTAAAATAAAATTCTTTCATCTCTCTTTTGATTGCGTATAATAATCACTGTGAAGTTGGTTTTTAAAAATTAAAAACACAACTTAAACACACTGACCACTGCTATGGTGTTATTTTTTAAAAAATAGCACCACCTTAGTGTTAATTTTTAAATATCAACACCAAGGTGGTGATTATCTTTAAAGATTTGGTGTTGGTGGTACTGATCTTTAAAGATCAATACCAGGTGATGCTAGTTTTTAAAACCAGCACCATCTTAGTGTTAATTTTTAAATATCAGCACCAAGGTGGTGATTGTCTTTAAAGACTTGGTGTTGGTGGTATTAGTCTTTAAATATCAATATCAGGTGGTGCTAGCTTTTAAAAATCATCACCACCTTAGTGTTGGTCTTTAAAGATCAACACCATAAAGACCAATACCAAGGCCTGGTGATGCTAGTATTTAAAGACCAACACCACCTTGATGTTGGTCTTAAGTAATGTTGGTCTTTAAGACTTAGTGTAGGTTTTTAAAAAACAACACCACAACGGTGGTGGCTGGTATATTTAAGCCATAGTGCTAGTTTTTAAAAACTAGCATCATAATGGTTGTTGCATGCAATCAAAAGAAATAAAGAAAAATATTTTAATTTAAGAGAAAAGAGAGAAAAGTTGTTTATGTAGATGAGAGAGGAAGTCACGTCAAACTGTCTACATCGGATGTCGCCCACAGGCACTCACCTAACTCTCTATTTGAGAGGAGGTGAGAGAATGGGAGGGAATACAAGAAATTAGTAGAAGGAGAATTTTTAACCTCGTTTAGGAAAAAGTAAGTTAAGGAAGTAACGGGAAAGGAATGGTAAGCTTTAATCTTGTGAGAGGGAAAAGAGGTCGAATTCCTTACAACTCAAATCGGAGTGTAAGGAAGAAAAAGGGGACACAAACAAAATTTCTTCTAATTTTATCCTCGAGCCGCCTGAGCTTGAGGAGAAGGACATGACTGGGGCTCTCTCGACGGGCAACAACAGCAAAGGGCGAGCTGCTAGAGCTTGAGGAGGAGGAGATGGTTAGAACTCTCTCGGTGGACAGCAACATCGGAGGTGATGTGCGACAGTGCAAGCGTGCTCGAGGAGACGATGTCGACGGTGAGGAGAAGTCATGATGACTATTCTTCATGATGACTATTCTTCCACTGCTCGATGGGGAAAAGGGGCAACGGAGGAGACATGTGACAGGGTGAGCATACTCTAGGAGGCAGCGCCAACAATGAGGAGACGCTAGTGGTGGTTGCCCTACAACTGATCGATGGGAAGAGGGGAGCAATGAGCAACGGCGACGAGTGTCTTGCACAGGTGAGGAGAGAGGAGAGCAGGGCGCATCGATTGAAATTAGGTTTTTAATTAAAATTTTAGCTAATTATTTCCAGCAATTCCTAACTTATATGCTTTCTTAAAGCCTAATCAAAGTATTCTATTAAAATATAAAAAAAATAATTTTAAATTATATAATAATATAAAATATTATTTAGTATATATATTTTTAACCTATTATTATTATTATCATCATCGTGTTAATATTATTATTATTAATTTGATTTAATTTATTCTAAAGTAAATTTATGATTCACTTTAATTTTGTAACTTTATATATTTAACATTCATTCTCTTCCCATTCATCTCAAACAGGTAACACATTTTATATTAATTAACTCTCCCTCCCAAACAAGGAGAACCTAAATACTTTATTTCTCCTTCCGTTAATGAATCTTCTCTCATCTCGTCCAAACAGAGGCTAAGGGTGTGCATACTAACATTTTCGTATGTGTGTGTATACATACAATTTTGATATATCACACCTCTTATACTGCACACCCTGTGAACACATCAATAAAAATTCATTTTGAAATATTTTTTTATACTTAATACTATAATTCAACCTTTAAACCCTACAAACAAAATCTAATTGGCATAACCGAGACCTAAAAAAACAAAAAATAAAATCTAATAATACACTGGGTGCACTCAACGTTGACACACAACGTATTAACATTATATATTAGTTTTGATATGTCGCATCTAGGAGTGCAAATAAGTCAAGCTATTCGTAAGCCACTCGCAAACGACTTGGTCGAAACTTGACTTGAGCTTGAAGTTGACCGAGCTTGAGCAGAGCTCGAGCTGGCTTTATTAGAAATCGAGCTGAGCTCAAGCCTAATTATTACTGTATTGGTGGCTCGTTGAGCTAAACGAGCTAGTAATAATATATATTTTTATAATATATAATATATTAATTTATTTATTAAAAAAATTGAACTCGAACGCGAGCTCGAGCCCATAATTAAATATCGAGTTCTAACTTGAGCTCAACTTTATAGGCTCGAGTCGAGCCAGAATAATTCGAGTCGAGCTAGTATAATTCGAGTCGAGCCGAGCTCGAGCCTAAGCTAACTCGAGCTCGGCTTGGCTCGTTTACATTCCTAGTCGCACCCTTAAGCTGCATACTCCATGAGCACCTAATTTTCTTTTTCAATTTTTTTTTTTTTTAACACCATAACACAACCCTTAAACCCTAAAGATAAAATCTGATTGGCGTAACAGGAAGCTAAAAAAATAAATATAAAATGAAAAAAAAACTCTAATGATATGCTGGACCCCCATAGGGATGGATCTAGTATAGGACCAAGGGGCACAACCCCCGAAGGCGAAGGAAAAGTTTGGGTTGTCAGTTGCCAATAAGTCAATTACACTACCCTTGACGTTGATTTTAGAGCTGTCAGATGAGACAACCTATGGCGGAGTGGATTGTCCCATGGCGGATTAACCATTTGGCGGGGCGGGGCAGGTTAACCCGTCATCATGGCGAGTTGGGAAATCTCCATAATCCAACACAATCCAAGACGGATTACGGGTTATGTGGGCCAACCCACAAGCCTATTAAAAAAATAATCATATCTTCAACGCTTTACTTCAGGAATGTTTCATTAATCAAATGTATCCAAAAACAGCTATTATAAATATAAATGGGCACAAATGATTATTCATGTTTGATGAAAAGTATTAATTTTATTTCATAATTATAACAAAGAAAAATAATAAATTGACATAAAACTTAGCTTACATGTATTTCTCAATCCGCGGGTCAACCCAAGCTCATCGCAGACTAACCCACGCTGGTTGCGAGCCTATGCAAGTTGGCTTGCGGCGAGCCTGGGTTGCCCCCAAACCTAAATCTGACTCCCCTAAATCTAAAATCCTCAATTTGCCTATGGTGTCCATGAGATTTTTCCAATTAGTTATGTCAATCAGATTTTACCTCTAAGGTTTAAAGGTTGGGTTATAATATTAAATAAAAAAATCAAAATGATTTTTTCTTGAGATGTTAACAGGGTGTGTGACATAAGGGGTGAGGTATATCAATTTTTTTTCATTTCTTTTTTTTTTGCTTAATACTACAATTCAACTCTTAAACTCTAAAGATAAAATTTGATTGGCATAAACGAGAGATAAAAAAACAAACAGAAAATAAAATAAAAACTCTAATGATACATTGGACGACAATCAAATTTTGCAAATAAAAAATTTTAAGTTTTTAATTATGCCAATCAAATTTTACCTTTAGGATTTAGGGGTTGGTTATGTTGGGACTTTGATCATCAACTAGAGGGGGTGAATAGACAGTTACCCACTTCGTTTTCTTTTCTATACTTGTTAGCGCAGCGGAAATACAACCAAACAAATAGGAAATCTAACCTTAGAGATACAAAGAAAGAAAATAAACCCTAACACATTTGTTTACGTGGTTCAGAGATGATGCTCGTACTCTACGACTATCTGTAAGGTGAACGATCTCTCAATTCGTTGGTGGATTAGTTCATAGAATTTCGGCTAGCTCAATCCTCCTTCTCTATGGACAAACCTCATGACAAACTCAATTAAAAACTCTTGGATTGCTCTGAGCTTTGGAAACTCTATTAGGGGTTAACCACCTCTAATTTTATCACCCAAGTCAACCAATCCGAGTTCCATTATATAGAGCTTGGGAGGAAACATCTAAACTGTGTTCCTGCCACCAGTCGACTGTCATACTTACTAGTGGACTGCCCTCTATGGAGTTTGACCATTACAACCTAACAACTCGATTCCAATTAGCTTATCATAAGGATCAGTCGACTAATCTTCATAGGATGAGCAAATAGAATCATTCTATTCACTCCCAGTCAACTAGACAGTCCACTGGTAAGATTACTAGTTGACTAGTAATCCTAGAACCATAAACCCTAAAATTCTATTTCGGGTTTACTAATTCTCAACCACCAGTCGACTGGTAAACTCTAACTTAGGATTTTACCCCCGAATACAATTTGTTAGTACCCCGTAGTTGTTTTGATGTAGTCAACTAAGTTAAGTTAGAACTTGTGTATTTGATCCTTGTGTCTAAGTGTGCAGGAGCTTAGGAACACAAGAAGTCTAGCGAAAGACGTAGCTAGTGGGAAGGATGACATGGAAAAATGAGCTAACATGCTCGGTGCATCCGAGGGATGAGATACTGCGAAAGAGTACACTGGTGGACGAGAAGGATGTGCGCGGCGTTCGAGGGACGAGAAGTAGGGAAGGAAATCTACTCAAAGAGAAGGTTGGAGTTGGGTTTATGTGAGCTCAACTTCGGTTAGCCGGAGAATCACCTACGCGAAAAAATTAACTTTGAGCTGAGTTGCCCTGTGGAAGTCACCTTCCATGGCTGGAAGGCGTCTTGGATGAACGGTACAAAGACTCCTTCTAGTCTTTGAAGGCGCCTTCACTAGCCATTAGCTAAGGATAAAGTTTTATCCTCGATGGACAAAATAAACTCTATCCGAATGAAGGCGCCTTGAACTTCTTTGGAGGCGCCTTCAAGTTGTGGATAATTGTTTCTAGGGGCAATAAAAAGATCCTTGGACCTAGGAAATATTCAACAACTCTGATATTCGTTTTCTAGCAACTGCCTGAGTGTTCAACGAGTGTAAGAGACTTCTCCACCTTCAAAGAATGAGACTTTTAGTGTTTTCTTTTGCCTTAGATTAATAACCACCTAGGTTGTAACCAAGTAATTTCTTTGCTTCTTCATTTTAGTTGTTGATTTAATTTAGTATAATTGTGCTACTAATTAGAGTTAAAAATTTGAGAAAGGTTAATTTTATTTTCTAGATAATTCATCCTCCTCTTGTCAGCCTACCTGCACCAACATAATCACTCATGCACTGGTTCTCGTCCTTACCCGCACAACCTTGATCTTGTCTTTTAACCTCTTCCATCAGCCTTGCATCGCTTAAATGATTCCTTATCCTTCACGTCTGCCCTTCAAGAGCATCCTTCAACCTTGTCTTGTTGTCGGATTTTTCTTTGCCAAGTCACACTTAGACTTATACGACCAAGCCTCAAGTTTGGACTTACACCGCGAAGACTCTCATGCTTAGACTTCACCTTTGTCAAGATCATACTTGGACTTTCCTTTGCATCCGTCATATGCACACTCAATAGCACATATCAAATACAAATGCGCCCTAACTTAAACCCTTTGTCCAAACATCAAAACCTAAGGGTACACCAATTGCTCCAGCGGATTATAGTATTAAACACACAAAAAAAAATAATTTATGTTGCTCACGAGGTATGCGGTGTAAGAGTTGACATATCAAAACTATATATATATATATATATATACTACTAGGTATTACATATATATAATATAATGTATGAATATATATAAATTAGTGCAGCAAAAAGTTACTATAACGAACTCTTTCTCATAAAAAATTAATTTAATTTTTTATATCAGATATTAAACTAATAAGAACATATACTACACTTAATAATAGCCAAAAGATTGCGAAGGGTATACTTTTTAACGTCATCGATCTAAGATATTTATAAAAATTTCTTTACTTACTGTGTTATTAATCCTAAGATATGAGACTAAAGAGAATTATGTCTATGTATATATATATATATATATTATATAAAAATAATCATAAAAAATTAATAATAAGTGTTTAAATTATTTTAGTACGTAAAGTGTATATATATTTTGTATGTGTGACTTTATTAAATGATTTTGATCAAAATAATATGACGTGGTGACAAATATCTATTATACAAAATCGTAAATACCGAACAACTCAAGGCCTTGGTCTCTCAAGACCTATGTTCTCTTATTCGTTATATTCTCTCCTGCTCGCTCACTCTCCCACCTTATCAACACCCAAGCCCCAATCCATGGCGGCTGCCACCGCCTTCCTCCCTTCCCTCTCCTGCCATGTCCACACCATCTTCTCCACCAAGCCTCAGACCTTGGCTCTCGTTTCCTCCCCCCTTTCCTCATCCCAACCGATATCAGTCGCCCGTATCAAAATAGCCTCTTTTCCTTCTTATACCTTGCTTCGTCTTCTGAGAAAGGAGCCGACTTTGGGCTCAGGGATCATCCCCAAGGTCGCGGTGTCGTCGGATTTGGATAAAGAAGAGGATTATGAGTTTTCGGATGGGCAGGCGGGGTTCTCGCCTGATTTGAAGCTCTTTGTTGGGAACCTCCCGTTCAGCGTCGATAGTTCCCAGCTTGCTGGTCTCTTTCAGCAGGCTGGAAATGTTGAGATGGTTGAGGTAGGCTTAAGGCTTTATTTTGACCGACTCAGCTTGCTAGGTTTTTAGTTAAACTCTTCTAAAATCTGGTGGTGTTTAAATAGAGTTTCTGATAACGTTTAATAGGCATGGACCTGCTTTAATAGTCGGCAATTTGTTTCGTTAATTTGCAGGTTATATATGACAAGATATCTGGAAAGAGCAGAGGATTTGGGTTCGTGACCATGTCTACCATCGAGGAGGTTGAAATAGCTGCTCAACAATTCAATGGTTATGTAAGTGGCTTTAGTAAACTTCACGATGACACCATGTGTAAAGTTCCCAATGTTTGAAGTTCTTCTGAATAGAGATCATAAATGTGATGTTTGAAGTAAAACAGGTGGTGCCTTCATTTGGCTGAAGCAGTGTCCTAGAGATTGTGCAACTTAGCGAGTTACTTCCTTAAGTTTGTAACCGAAAATAGTTAATGCAACAGCCATATGATCCATATGTAGTTAGCATGCTAATCTATGGAAGAATTGAGTTACTTAAATCAGAGTTACCTTGGAGATATGATGATTTGTTTTTGTAGCTAGTTAGTGGGTTCTCATTCTTATTTCTTAATACAATAGTGTGGGCATTGCGAATACCTAAATTGAATGAACATGATGAGATAAAGTGTGTCATATGGTTGCATGAAGCAATCTGAAAAACAACTGACAAACTTTGGCGGATTCTAGAATTCAGAATACCCATTTAATCGAGAATGTTTTGTTTGCGTCGTCATTGTCATTGTTTAATTTAGGTATGGTAGTCTATTAATGATGTTTCTGTACTGGTTTTTCACTTGCAGTCTAAGTTTGTAGGCAAAGGTATACTTTTCTTCATTATTATTTTCTCCTTTTCGTTCTTAAAATTGCCAATCTTCCCTACAGTAAACTACTGATGCAGAAACCACTTGTCAGTCTCAGTGATATAATGGATAAGTTGGTCTTTCACCATCTAGCTTGTCAAACACTTGCCCTTCACTATATTGTTAGATGAAAAATGTGCAAAATCATTTCTTTTCTCTCCTTCCTACTTAGATATTGGTGTTCCAACTTAAGTTATGTTTGCGTGAATTTTTCACTGTCTTTGTGTTTGTCAAGCAAGCTTAATTCCCTAAAAAGTAGCAAGTATTGCATATATTGTCACTTTATTACTTCTCTTTTTTATGTGATCGAATTAATGGTTCTTATGGTCTTTTCATCCCTCATGGAAATTGTCTTTTGCTTTTGCCTGCTTGCAAGAGTTGGAACGAAAAAGTTCAGTAACTACTTGTAATTTCTGTAATCTAACAGACACTTGAAGGGAGGTCATTGAGGGTGAACTCAGGACCACCTCCTCGAAGAGATGAATTCCCATCTAAAGGATTCCGAGCTAGAGCAAACCCTGAAGCTGCAAACAGAGTATATGTAGGCAATCTTTCATGGGGTGTTGATAATTTTGCTCTTGAAACTCTTTTCAGCGGACAAGGGAAGGTCTTAGAGGCCAGAGTCATTTATGATAGAGAAAGTGGCAGATCAAGAGGCTTCGGCTTTGTTACTTACAGCTCCGCGGAGGAGGTTGATAATGCTATAACAACACTTAACGGAGCTGTAAGTCACTCCACCTTCTATTTTACAAGTAACCTGATAGACCGTCTACTTAATTCTAATTTGAGGATGATTTGTACTTTGTTTTACACACAAGTGATTCATATATCATGGTCTAAGGAATGTACAGATCCTTCTGTTGCCTTTGAATCTTAAGGAATTTTACAAGTAGAATGTCAGTATTAGTGCTCCATAACTGATTAGACATTCTTATCACGAAGGACTTTTGTGCACTTGAACTTGTTCAGCTACTGGTTTGGACTACTAAATCCACCAGATTAAGACTTGTCTTCATTTTTCTGTGCAGGACCTGGATGGAAGATCTATTCGAGTTACAGTGGCCGAACCAAGGCCAAGCCGCGAGTTTTGATTTTGTTTCGATGTGGTGAAACTGTTTCATTTCGTTGCTTATAGCTTCAACTCTGTGGCCTGTGGCGTGCAGTGATGAACGGTGCATTGCTTGTTAATTTCATTTGGAAGCTTCGCCAAAGAGTAGCTTGTTTTTTGGTCATTTCGCATGCTTATCATTCAGAAAAGCAGAAAAGTGAAACTTGAAACTAGGCCTAAATTTGGCTTCCAAATCTCCTTGTAGCTTCCTTACTTCTTTGGCATTTTACTGCTTAAGTAAGTTTCGGTATTACACTTATTCAATTTTTATAATATCCAAATTACCTATCATATTTTCAAAATATACATCAGATTATTTCAAATGTGTTTTTGGAAATTTTTTAATGTATTTATGTTTTAGGATTTGAATTTGATAGTATAAATTGAGAAAATTGAATTTTAAATTTATCATAAGTTTATTAAAAGGGATGATGATACCCATTAATCAATACAAACTTATTAAAAGGGATAATGATACCCATTAATCAATACAAACTTATTAAAAGGGATAATGATACCCATTAATCAATATTATAGTGAGAACTCTCTTGATTTGAAAAGTATTAAATTTTTAAAATTTTGAATGGTATGATCCATGAGTCAGTTTCGTAACAAATTAATAACTCTCGAAAACTTTCTCAATATAAAGGTTTTATAAAATTTATCATAAATTAATTATAAGATTTAGGATAATAATATTTACTAATTAATAGATTTTTAGTACTCTCTTAGTTTAAAAAATATTAAAATTTTAAATTTATTTTTAAAATTTTTAAATGACTTAAACAGAGGAACTTACAGAGCAAGAGGGAAGGTATTTCGGATCTACTGATGAAGTTACAGAGGAGAGGGTATTTCGAAAATATAATAAGTGATCTGACTTATATATCTATATGATCCTTTTGAAGGATGAAGTTGAAAAGGCGGAGATGTGGTAGTCTTGTTGATTAAATGAAGACCTCATTTATATTTGTAAAATAAAATCAAACTAGGAAAAAGATTTTTGGCATTGATGTTAGGACCAAAAGTAGCTAGAGGAGGGGAGGGGGAGGGGGAGGGGGAGGGGGTGAATAGCTCGTCGCGTTCGCTCGGTGCTCGACGTTGCTTGGCGTTGCTTGTTTCTTCAAGGATGTGCAGCAGAAATACAAGGAAACAATCACACAACGCTAACACGGTTGGTTTACTTGGTATCCACCTCACAAGAGGTGACTAATCTAAGGATCCACACCAACACACACCCTCCACTAATAAAACTCTCCTTTATGGTAACTACCAAGGGCGGAGAAGCCCTACAAGACTCAATACAAGAAGAGAGGGAAAGGATATAAGAAATACAAACTTACAAGCTAACAATGAGTATAAACCCTAACCCTAGCTTCTCTTCTTGGCTTTGATCCACCTCTTGACTTGGAGAACTTCCAAGATCCTTCAAGAACTGGCGATCTGAGCTTTGTGAGTGCTGTGGAGGAGCTGGCGAGAGATCTGGAGTGAATCGGTGAAGAGATGCCGAAGGAATCGTGCGCCTGCGGCCTTTATCGACGCCAACGGTCGGATCCCGATCGATTCGATTATTCCCAATCGATCGGAGAGGCTTTGAATCGATCCACGGATCGATCCAGAGCGCCTCTGTGCTCTGGGAAAAACGCCTGGATCGATCCAACGCTTATCGCGCGAAGCAGCTGCGTCCCAATCGATCCACTGATCGATTGGGACATCTGGATCGATCCACGGATCGATCCAGAGGCTCTCTGTTCGCTAGGAAAGGCTTGGATCAATCCACTGATCGATCCAGCTCCTGGATCGATCCACTGATCGATCTAGTACTTGGTTTTTGCCCAAAACCAAGTCCCAAGCCTACCAAACCAACACCCGGTCAACCTTGACCTGTTGGTACATCATGCCTAGCATCTGGTCACTCCTTTGACCTGCTAGGACTTCCCACCAAGTGTCTGGTCAATCCCTTTGACCTATCTGTATTTCCTCGTGCCAAGTATCCAGTCAATCCTTTGACCTACTTGGACTTCCCAACACCAGATGTCCGATCATCCTTGATCCATCTGGATTTTCCCTTGCCTGGCTTCACTCACCAGGACTTTCACCTAGCTTCACTCACTAAGGTTTTCCATCTGCCTAGCTTCACTCACTAGGGCTTTCACCTGGCTTCACTCACCAGGACTTTCACCTAGCTTCACTCACTAGGGTTTTCAATCTGCATAGCTTCACTCACTAGGACTTTCCTTCTGCCTGACTTCACTCACCAGGACTTCCATTCTTCCTAACATCCCAGTTAGGACTTCCCAGTCAAGTATCCGGTCAACCTTGACCTACTTGACTCTTCCTCAATCAAATTCTTATTGTCAAACATCTAAACTCAAACTAAGACTCAGCTTGGTCAACCATGTCAACCTTGACCTGAGGGATGTTGCACCAACAATTGACTCTCCGACGCTCAAATTAGAAGCAGGAGAAGAAAACAGTGAGAGTACTAGGGACAAAGATGAATCTCTTATTTTTCTTCATACCTGGCATATTCTTTTATACCTTTCTCAGTGACCCTCTGTCTTTTCCTATTTAATGATATTAATTACCGATCAAAGACATCTTTATCTTGACTTCTTTTCATTTAATGATAAATAGAGTGTTCTCTTTCTCTTATTAATTATCTGTCTTTTCCTCTTTTATTATTTTACCGGATCATTATATGTACTATGCCAACGCCATACCTTCAGTCGAACAGGTGGTCCACTCGGTTCGGGCTCATGGCCCACTCAGTTTGCTCTCCTGTCGACCGGATTGACCAGACACTGGTTTACTCAGATGGTCGACTGGCCAATGATCCCTCCAATCAGCCAATGAACCGCTTCCCGCTCGGGTGCAGCCGAGCCTTGCTTAAGTTCTGGCATTGACCGCCTTGACTTTGACCTACACCGTGACAATTGACTCTGGCCAAGTAGGCTCCTCCTTATCGTCGCATCACAAGCTTCCCCTTCAAGTTTAGTCAAAGGAGGTTGCAACTCAAACTGAATGGACAAGATGTGTCTTCGATGACTCGAGGCTCGTTCGACCCAGATGTTACAGTGTCTGATCGAATTGTGCTTGGTCTAAAATCACTGATATGCCCACAAGCGAATGCCGCTCAGCTTCATTTTGCTGTTGCCGAGTTTAGCCCTATGACCCATTATGTGCGTCGTTCGGGATGATGTGCAGCAACACTTGGCTGATGTTTTCCTTTTCCTTACGCGTTCTCAAGCGAGCTCGGTCTTAGTTGACATCATCCAAATTTCTTGAAGACTATGTAAATCCCTAATAGTTATGGTCGAGTACGCGGTCATATCTTTTTAATTAAACTCATTAAATGTTATCCGATAACTGAAGGACACGTGTCCCTCACTATCGCCGCACGCTCGATGTGACAGGCGAATATTCTCTCGCAACGAGACGTGCACCTTTTCAAAATCAACGATGGGATCTGCTTCTAGGTTTCTGTAGCTTTAGATATGACGACTGAGGTTAATCGACCGCGAAGTTTATAAACCTCGCGTGCGTCATCACCTTCCTCATTTTGCGTCCTCGTCTTCGAGCTTTCCAGCGACACTGCGTTCTTCTTTCTTCTCGACGCTCGTAGTGATCTCTCTAGTAAGCTTTCTGTACTATTTAACCGGATCTGTTCATTGTTATTAGCGTCCTTTCTTTCAATTAAACAACTTCATTGTTTCTTGTCGACGTTGATTTCCGATGGCAAGCTCCTCTCAACCTCCCATCTCTGTCCTTAGGCTCTGGTACATGTCCATCGAGTCCAGGTTCGACAGAGACGATGCTGAGAGTTTGAGAGCTACCTTTGAAATTCCTTTCGATTATTAAATCGGTCTTCCTTTGGCCTTTGACCGCCCGAACGAGTCACCTTCGGATTTTGTATGCTTCTTTAGGGACCAATTTACCGCCAGTATGCGGTTCCCGATCCACCCTTTCTTCTCTGTCATTTGTAAATATTTTCGTATTTTTCTCCATCAACTAGTGTCGAACTTCTTTCAACTGCTGTGCGGGGTCATCATTTTGTTGCGCCTGCAAGACATTCCCCTTACTTTTTGACTCTTTCACTATTTCTATTATCCCAAATTATCCGAGCCGGGGACTTTTCTCTTCCAAGCCCGAGTGGGCCTAGTTTTCTTTGATAAGATGTGTTGGTGCAATCATGCCCTGGAAGTTTTAATGCGTTGACAATTGTCTAAGTTTAGGTTAATACGTTGGATCTAACATGCATTGTGAGTTTGCAGGAGAAGTCCTTGCAGGTCGGAAGACCGGATGTAAGGCAAGAGAAGTCCAAGAAAGTCGAGGACTGGATTCTTGGTAGAAAAAGTCCTTGCAGGTTAGAAGATCGGATGCAAGGCAAGAGAATTCCAAAAAGGTCGAGGACCAGATTCTTGGCAAGAAAAGTTCCTGCGGTTAGAAGGTTGGGTGCGTGTTGACTCACCTATCAGAAATCGATTGGTAAATCGATTTAGACACGGTTGTGAGGCAGAATGCCTCTGAATCGATCAGCCGATTAATTTGAAGGAAACCAATCGATCGGTCGATCGATTGGGAAGTTTCTGCGTGAAGCACAGAATACTTCTGGATCGATCAACCGATCGATTGGTGTAAACCAATCGATCGGGCGATCGATTCAGGAAGCTTCTGTGCGAAGCACAGAATCCTCCTGAATCGATCAGCCGATCGATTGAAGTTACTCAATCGATCAGCCGATCGATTCACAAAGCATTGCGATTCTGCAATTCCACAAACGTGTGTCTAAATCGATTCAAGCACTGCCTCAATCGATTGAAGATTAAACGAACTAATCTACACCGTTGATCTTGACGCAATGGCTTCCAACGGATACTTGTGAATTGATTGAAATATAAACCCAATCGATTCACGGCGACGTCTATATGAGAAATGGCTAGTTTTCACGACGTTTAAAAATCTAGAAGAAAGAGGAACAACATCATCCGAGAAAAATACACTGTTCTATTGCCTTTGTGTGATCAATCTCTAAAGTTCTCAAGACCTCTCAAGGGTTTGAAGCTCAAGCTCTCCATCTCACCACGTTTTCAAGTCTCACGTTGCAAGGAAGAAGGACTTCAAGTTAGTAATCCCTCTTTTCTTCTTCATTGTAGTGGGTGTGATCTTTTTACCTTGGAGAGGGAGAGTTGTAAGTTTTGTAAGGTTTCTCCACCTTCGGTGTTATTCCGAGAAGGAGAAGTTTGATAGTGGAAGGGTGACGGTGGTGTGGATCCTTGGACTAGTCACCTCCTTGAGGAGGTGGATACCAAGTAAATATAAGAGTTAGCGTTGATTCCTAGTTTCCGCTGCGCAAAATCAAGTCGATCAACAAAATGAAGTGAGTCATTTACCCCCCCCTAGCTCAACCGATCCTAACAAGTGGTATCAGAGCACAGTTTGCTTTTAAGGATTCACCGCCAAGAAAGCACAAGTTAAGAGTTACAAGATGTCATTGAAGGAGGGATATAGTACTTCATAACCACCGTTCTATGAAGGCAGCAACTTCACTTATTGGAAGAGTCGCATGGAGCATTATCTCATGATCGAAATTGACATGTGGTTCTCAATCACGGAGGGATTCACGACGCCAACCGAAAATGGAAAGATGCTTGAATCATTAAGGTGGACCGCTGAACAAAAAATGAAGGCCTAAGCAAATGCTAAGGCAATCGTGACTCTCCAGTGTGGGTTGAGTTCGGAACAACTCAACAAGGTTGGACCTTTCAAGAGTGCCAAGAATTTATGAGATAAGTTCATTGAGTTAAATGAAGGCACCAAGGATTCAAGAATTGCAAAAAGATATCTCTTAATAAATCAAGTTCAGAATTTCTCAATGAAGGATGGAGAAACGGTAAGCTCACTACATGGGAGATTCAAGGAATTCTTAAATGGTCTCCATTCAGTTGGAGAGAGTGTGGAGAACCGGGATCTCATAAGGTATGCCTTAAAATCTTTCCCAAGAAATTCATTATGGTCATCCATGGTGGATGCCTATAAGGTTTCAAGGGATTTGTCAATAGTAAAATTGGATGAATTATTTTGTGAACTTGAATTGCATGAGCAAGCTAACACAAGCCACAAAGAGAAAGGTATAGTCTTGGTTGCAGGTGAAAAGAGCAAAAAGAAGCACAAGGAAAAGAAGAAGGAGTCATCTTCAGAATCTGAGCAAGATAGTTATATTGATAGTGATGAAGAGCTATCATCAAGTGAATGTACAAACTTTGTTCGAAGAATAATGAGACATTCAAGGAAGTTTGACAAGAAGGATGTCAAGAAGATTTTCAATGACGAAAAGAGAAAAGATAAATCTCTTGTGGATTCTAAGACTAAGATGATGTAATTTGCTATGAATGTAAGAAAAAGGGGCACTATAAAACGGAGTGTCCAAAGTTGAAGAAGCAAGAGGAAAAGATCAAGAAAAAGAAGAAGGCTTTGAAAGCCACATGGGACGACTCATCGTTAAGCTCATCGGAAGAAGATGAAAGGAAGGGCTCAAAGCACATGGCTCTCATGACCTTGAGCCATGTTGAAGAGAGTGAAGATGAAGATAGTCATGGGGAGGATGTGGAGTCTTCAAGTGAGTCATCATCTAGTGATAATGAGGTAATTTCTCCCAAGCTTGATAAGATGTATGCCACCATTGCATGCTTAACCAATGCACTAGCTAAATCAAAAGGGAAGGTTAAAAAATTGGAAAATGAATTGAAATCACTTAAGGATGAAATTGTGTCATGTGAAATTTGCATGCTTCATGAAAATGACAAAAATGATTTTGATGATCTTAAAAAGGAAAATGCATCTTTGAGATTACAAGTCGATAATCTTAGAGGTGCGCTAGAAAAATTTACTTCAAACTCAAAATATTTAAACATGATTTTAGGAGCTCAAAGGGGTGTGTACAACAAAGCGGGATTAGGTTTTAAATCACAACATAAGGAAGTTAAATTCATGTCTCTAATTAGTCGAAATCATGCTTCAAGGGCTAAGTTTGTTCAAGCTTGGGTACCCAAGCAATTTGTTATTGATGCTACTGGACCCAAAGTTTGGGTGCCAAAATATTTGGTCCATCGTGTTTAAACAGGCATGCGCCAAGGGGGAGCATCCAACAACATTGTTCGTAGATAGTGAATGCTCTAAGCATATGACGGGGGAACTCTTCAAAATTTTCATCATTTAGACACAAAAGTAAAGATATCGTTTCTTTTGATAATAGTGGTGGATTAAAAGTTATAGGAATAGGAGATATTAGAATTTCTAAAAAAATCGTGATAAAAAATGTGTTATTAATGAAAGGTATGGTCTTTAATCTTTTAAGTATTAGTCAACTATGTGATTCGGGTTATGGAGTTGAGTTCAATTCATCTCAATGCCTAATCAAGCATAGTGAACTAAACACCAATATTCTCATAGGCCATAGAAGAGAAAATATTTATCAAGTTGAACTATTTGGTGCTACTAATGTGTTTGCTAAGTGTCTCATGTCTAAAGAGGAGACTTGGCTTTAGCACCGGAGACTTGCTCACACCAACATGAGGAATATCAAAAGACTTTCAAAGAAGGAGTTGGTGCAAGGATTGCCAAAGTTGAAGTTTCAAAAAGACAAAATGTGTGATGCATGTCAAATGGGTAAGCAAACTAAAGCTACTCATAAAGGTAAAAACATTGTAAGTAGCTCAAGTGCTTTGGAGCTCATTCACATGGATTTATTTGATAGTAGTAGATATATTTCTTTAAATGGTAGTAGATATTGCTTTGTGATTGTGGATGATTACACTAGATATATATGAGTGTTTTTCTTGAAACATAAGGATCAAACTCTAGATACCTTGATTGTTTTTTGTAATAGAGTAGAAAATGAAAAGAATCATAAGATAAACAAGATAAGAAGTGATCATGGAGGTGAATTTGAAAATGATAGATTCACAAGTTTTTATATGGAAAAAGGTTATAAACATGAATTTTCCACCCCTATGACTCTTCAACAAAATGGAGTTGTTGAGAGGGAAAATAGGATTTTGCAAGAGGCCGCTCGGAGCATGTTAAATGAATATTCACTTCATAGTTTCCTATGGGCCGAAGCAATTAATGCGGCATGTTATATGCAAAATCGAACATTAATACATAGGTTTCTAGGAAAAACACCTCATGAGTTGTGGTTTGGTAAACCACCTACAATTAAGCATCTTAGAGTGTTTGGATGTAAGGTCTATATTCTAAACACCAAAGATCATTTGGGAAAGTTCTCCGCTAAGGCGGATGAGGGCATTCTTGTAGGTTACTCAAGTCATAGCAAGACGTATCGAATTTACAACAAAAGATCTAAAATAGTTGAAGAATCATTAAATGTTGTATTTGAAGAGAATCCTTCTTTGAATCCTATAAGAGCAACCGATGAAGAATTACAATTTGAGTTAGAGAAATTAACACTAAACAAAGAAAATGATCAAGGGGGAGAAAATCAACAGAGTGATTGTGAGAAAAATGAAACTTTGCCACTTGAACCCGAAAGTGTAATAAATCAAGAATCAAGACCTACTAGGATTCATGTAAATCATGTTAGAGTGTATACTAAAAGTCTAGCTTTTGGTATAAACATTTATCTAGAAATAAGAATCACATTGGTCAAATGTTTACATTTATGATAAATGTAGTTGTTCAATTAATTTATATTGTAGATAACATGGTGTGTGGTGTCACACACAGAGGATCATGTTATCAGCACCTTATAAATTATAAACAGTAGCTCACGACCAAGATGGAAAGGAATAAACCATTGGAAGGTCGTAGTGTAATTAGATATTAGTTTATCTTAACTATATAATTACACTAGTACACTTAGAGTGTACTGAGTAGGACCATTAGAGGTCATTTCTTTTTATAATGACTTTATAAAGGAATAAAGACCTTAGTTATTATGGAAGTGTGTGCTCTTAATCCTAATATAATAACAAGCACATATATTTGATATTTATTTCTTTAATTTATCAATGAGTGAGATTTAGTTCGATAAATCAATAAGCCTGATAAGTTGGGAAATGATATCACTTATAGTGTGTGTTGTTGATTATAGAAGGAAACTGTGTCCTAGTGATCTAGGTTGATAATGTCCCCAAGAGGAGCTCATAAGGATTGTCATGTTAAACTCTGCAGGTGGACTTAGTCTGATATGACGATAAGGTTGAGTGGTACTACTCTTGGACTAAGATATTAATTAAGTGAGTTGTCAGTAACTCATTTAATTAGTGGACATTCGACATCTTAAACACAGGGAGACTGACACACTCATAATAAGAAGGAGCCCAAAATGTAATTTGGAATTGGTGTGGTAGTTCAATAATAGTTCTTTAGTGGAATGAATTATTATTGATGGAATTAAGTTGTGTTCGGGGCGAACACGGGAAGCTTATTTCATCGGGAGACCAAAACTAATTTCTCCTCTCGGTCCCTATCGTAGCCTCTTGTATATAGAGAGTTATACTCACCACATACCCACCTTCTTACCCATCCTAATGGGGTCTGCCAAGCTAGCTTGGAACTCAAGCTAGGGCCGACTAAGACCAAGTAGATGAGCCAAGTTGGTGGCCGACCAAAGCTTGGGTCCCAAGCTTAGGTGGCCGACCACTAGAATATTAAAAAGAGTTTTTATTAAAATTATTTCTTATGTGGATATCATGGTTTTAAAAGAGAGTTTAAAATTTAAATCTTTCCTTTTGTAACTTTCTACAAAAGATTAAAAAAAGATTTGAAATCTTTCCTTATTTGTAGATTAAAAGGTGGATTTTAATTTTAAGAAAACTTTCCTTTTTAACCATGTTCATGATTTAAAAGAGAGTTTAAAAATTAAATATTCTCTTTTATAAGTTTCTACAAAAGATTAAGAAAAGATTTGATATCTTTCCTTATTTGTAGATTGGAAGAGATTTTAATTTTTAGAGATAATCTTCTTTTTATCCACATGTTCAAAAGAAAATTTTTAATTTATAAAATTTCCTTTTTATAATCCATCATGAAGGGAAAATTATTGGAGAAATTTTTTATAAATTTTCGGAGACAAATTAGGAAGTTTTAATTAATTAAAACTCTTCTTGTTTTGTTTTTAAAGTGGTCGGCCATTGTAAATTGAGAAGAAAAAATTATTTTTAATTAAATAAAATTTCCTTTTCATGGCAAAAGAATTAAGGAAGTTTTTATTTAAAATTTCTTATTTGCCAAGACCAAGGATTATAAAAGAGGGGGTAGAGGTGCCTTCATGGGTGAACGACTCTATTATTTTTCTTCATCTCTTTTCTTCCTTGATGGTGGCCGACCCTATTATTTTTCCTTCTTCCTTTTCTTTCTTCTTCATTGGCCGGACCTTGTAATCTCATGGAGTTTGAAGATGACCGGATTTTAGCATGGAGAAGAAGGAGAGAAAGGAAGCATCCCTTGGAGCTTGGTGGTGGTGGTCGAACCACATCTATTCATGGAATATTTGTGGTGGCCGAATCATGCTTGGAGAAGAAGGTGACTTAGGTAGATTCTCATCTCGGTAGATCGTTGCCCACACAACGTCCGGGATAAGAAGAGGAATACGGTAGAAGATCAAGAGGTCGTTGCTTACAAAAGGAAGGCATAATTAGTAATTAATTTTCGCATCATACTAGTTGTATTTCTTTTGTATGAATTCCAAACACAAGAGCCATTAGATTCTAGATTTTCGGATTTGTTTCGAAGATGTGTTTCTTTTGTTTTGTTTTTTCGAATTTGTGATTCGATTGTTCTTTTTGGTTAACCTAGAGTTATTTAAGGAAATTAAATATTAGTTTTCCTTAAAAGGCTTTGTCTAGGCGGTGGTGGTTGCTCCCATATCCAAGAATGCTATGTGCCTCGCCATGCAGTCCTGGAAGCTAATTTTGGAAATTAATATTTAATGAAATTAATAACATAGGTGGATTTGAATCAATAGTGTTAAGTTCTGCTTGCGATTCAAATCTAAACCATTAAGAACAGATAAGTTAAATTTGGAATCAATGATGTTAAGTTCCGTCTGCGATTCCTAATTTAATTTCTAAAGAACACAATAGGTTATTTAAGGAAAGGTTCGACACTTGTACAAAATTTTTTTTGTACAGTGGAACCGGTACATTTTCTTAGGACTAACCAACAATTGGTATCAGAGCTAGGGTTTGCCTCTGTGTGTTTAGAATTCAAATAGGTTATGCACATGTCATACTAATTTAGGCAGGATAATAGTAGGATGTGCTAACTCTTTGGTTGCATGCTCCAACTATTATGGCTTATTGATCTTGTGTGTAATTGGACCCTTGGACATGTTAAGGGCAATATTTTGTGTGTGCATGATTGTATGTAACTAATACAGCAGGAGCTGTATTAGCCCTAGGATTTTAGAATTTTATTTTTGATCTAAATTACATGTACATTCACTCGAGGAATATATGATCGATATATGTAAAATTCTATTTTTGTCGCGGATCGGATTCTTGCGAGATGTAGTACTTTTGGAGCACCAGAGGCACAGCGGAATAAGAAGCAAGATGGATGCGATGACTCGACCCGATGACGGTGGCTAAAGATGACAGCAGCTAGGGTTGGAGCACATGGAGGACAGTAATAGAAAAAGACCATAATAGTTGGAAAATAATTTCCATATTTATTGCTTTTATTTACTGTGATGTGTGTGTATGCATATGATGTATGCTAGGATAGTTTAAAATTCCTCATTTTAAATAACTAAGTGGGAGAGAGATTTATTTTAATAAATTTCACGGTCTCCATTACTGGTTTGTAAGTGATGCAAACAAACGTGCGCGTTGGCTCTGAGTGCCTTCCTCCATATCGGATGAGTTTATTTGCGGATCACTAGATCAAACTTCTATTTAAGATGACTATAGGAAATTAATTAAGAGCGTGTGATCTTCCCCATCGGAAGGGGCATAATCTTTTTAATGGACTTAGTGTCAAGTAATGGTATACACTTAGGCACGTCTAATAGTATTCTCCCCATCGGAGTCACTGCTATTATTTGTGTGACCAAAGGAAAACCAACTATTAATTTGTCAAAAAGATAAGTTGACAAGATAATAAAATTAAAACCCCCTCTTACAAATGTCGAGTTTTTGTATACGTTCACACTATCGTGGCATACAAAATTCACGGTGTATGAGGTAATTTTATTTGTCAGGATGACAAGGAAATAAAATTAATGGGAAAAACTCCTCTTACAAATGTGTGGTTTTGTATACATTCATACTATCGTGGCATACAAAATTCACGATGTTTTGAGGTAATTTTATTTGTCATAAAGATTTATTGACAAGATAATTAATGGGTATGTAAAACCCTCCTCTTACAAATGTTCGAATTTGTATACGTCCACACTATCGTGACATGCAAAATTCCCGGTGTTTGAGGTGTTTGTGAGTTTAATTAATATTGTTTGAGGAATCAATGTTATTTTAAATTCAAAGTTTTGATCAAAATATTTGATCAAAGATAGACCAACTATTAATTTTATTTGTCATGAATTAAGGATGACGAGATAATAAAATTAATGGACAAAATCTCTTTTTGTATACGTCCACACTATCATGGCATACAAAATTCACGGAGATTTTAAAGTGTTGGTCTTGACCAAATATTTTTTTTTGTGATTCTTAGGATTTTAAATGTTTGTCAATCCCCTAGTTGTTATACTATAGAAAAGATTTAGTAGTCTCAATTATAATGATTGGAAATAGGATTTGGACATTAAGGTAGACTGTCTTCTTAGAACTGAGAGCAATATGAGTGTATTTAATTCATTTGTTGTTGAAACATGTTTAGTAGTGTTATCTACCAGTACCTAGAGTGTGGATACAGATACCACTAATCATGTCTGCAATTCATTGCAGGGTTCTAGGAAACCCGACAACTATATGAAAAGGAAAACACCGTCTGCATGGGAACTACTGCAAAAGTAGCAGCTGTTGCAGTGGGAGAGGTTTATTCTCTAATAGGAATAAAATATGGATTATTAGAAATTGTCTTTACGTACTAAGTTTAGAAAGAACCTGATTTCAGTTTCTAAACTATTATAGAATAGATATTGTGTCTATTTTGATAACAAAGTTGTTATCGAGAAAATAGGAAAGATATCTATTCTGGTACGTTGGTTGACAATTTATAAATCCAATAACTTCCACGATGCAATAAATGGAAATTAATAAGAGAAAGTAACCTTCAGAAATGAACCAATCATATTTTTGGCATCTAAGGCTAGGTTATATTAACTTGAGTAGGATTCAAAGGATACACTCCAACACTAGGGACAAAGATAAATCTCTTGTTTTTTTTTTCATACCTGGCGCACTCTTGTATACCTTTCTCAGTGACCCTCCGTCTTCCCCTATTTAATGATATTAATTACCGATTGAAAACATCTTTGTTTTGACCTCTTCTCATTTAATGATAGATGCAGTGTTCTCTTTTCTTTTCTCTTTCCTTTATTAATTATCTGCATTTTCCTCTTTTATTATTTTATCGGATCATTATGTGTACTATGCCAATGCTATACCTCTAGCCGGACGGGTGGCCCACTCGACTCGGGCTCCTGGTTCGCTCAGCTTGCTCTCCTGTCGACCGAGTTGATCAGACACTGGTTTACTCAGATGGCCGACCGGCCAATGATCCCTTCGATCGACTGATGAACCACTTTCCGCTCGGGTGCGACCGAACCTTGCTTAAGCCCTAGTGTTGACCGTCTTGACTTTGACATAAAATGCCGACTTATGGGAGGAATATATCCTCTGGTAAAAAAATAATGGATCAGGAGATGAATCACTTATAATTATTATCGGATCATAATCGTGATCCGGCTGCAATTGATTGTGATCCCTCCCTAAGTTTACCGTCCCTCTCAAATTATAGTATGGATCAAGGCGGGTGCCCTGAGGTCGCAGGAGGTGGGAAAGTGGCTAGGCTGCCGGACGCTAGGGGGGGGGGGTGCGGCGACATTCAGCCAGCCAGCCTCCCACCCTAACCTAAATTATAATCTGAAAGAACAGTAAATCCAGAAAGAGATCATAATTAATTATGACTAGATCATGATCATAATCAAACTGTAATTATAAATGATCCATCTTTTTATACACTTAACCAGGAGATTTAGTCTTGATTCTTTGAGCCTAGAGCTATCAATTTGGATTGGACCCGTCGGGTTGACCCATCCTGTCAAATAATTTAAGTTGATTAGGTTGAAATTTTATCAACCCAAGTTCATAGCGGGTCGACCCGTCTAGGCCCGTGACCTGCATGAGTCGACCCACGACGAGCTTGGGTTGACCCGTGGATTGAGAAACAGATGTAAATTAAGTTCTATGCTAATTTATTAGTTTTCTTTATTATAATTTTGAAATAAAAATAATATTTTTCATCCCAAATCATTACTCATTTGTGTTGATTTATATTTAAAATAAATAGATATATTTGATTAATGAAATCTTTCTAAAGTAAAATGTTTAAGATATGAAATATTTTTTTATTTTTTTTAAAAAAATTTAATAGCTCACGGGTTAACTCGCCAAACTCATAATTCGTCTTGAATTAAATTGGATTGGAAATTTTTTAACTCATCAACTTGATGGGTCAATCTATCCTACCCCAACAAATAATTGGCCTGTCAAAAATCGATCCGTTCTACCACATGTTGACCGTCCAACAGTTTGATTTGAGCCCCATTAACTTCTCCTTTCTAAGTTAAATGAAATTTATTTTCTTCGGATTTGAATTTCAATAATCCCTATTGCATAATTTTTGACCTGCATAACTGATGGCAATAAAAGTTGGAATCCGACACGACATCCAGCGATTTTTTATGGATAAATCAAAAAGTCATAGTTAACCCTTAGCAAGCTAACTCAACCTGGCCTGTGGCAGGGGTTGGTGATTTACCCACCACTGTCGCACATTTATGCGGTGATGTTGAGTTCACTGCTCTCTACGCTCACTTGAAATGCTGGCGCAATTCTGCACCGAGGTCTTTTTTTCCACGCGGACCCGACATGCGGGTCCCACTCGTCGCCTTTCACCCACTGGGAAAGTCAATAGCCAATCAAACACGGGAGAGCAACGGCACCCGACGTATCTCTTACGTCACGAAATCGAGATCAGACGGTGCTGATCGCCCCCGTTAACTAAGTCGTGTCTTGAGTCGTACGGCATTTCTTATCGTCTTGGCATATAGAGTGGGAGGGAGAGAGAAAGATCGAGATAATATCCTTTGCCCTTCGTTTATTGAGTTGGGTGGGTTGCTTTGCTTCGCCGCCTCCTTCAATGGCCGTATCCTCCGCCTTCTGCCCCTCTTCGTTCGCCTCGGTCGTGGCATCCGCAGGGGACCGCGGATCGGCCGATTCCGGCGCACGCCCTAGATTCGAAAAGCCGGCATCCGCCTCCTTCCTGCGTGGCAGCAGATCTCCACGCTTCTCCGGCCTGTCGTCCGCCCTGATCTTGCGGTTTCCTCCCAATTTTGTGCGCCAGTTGAGCACCAAGGCTCGACGGAACTGCAGCAACATTGGCGTCGCGCAGATCGTGGCGGCTTCGTGGTCGAATGGTTCGCCGTCCTTCGATGCCCCTCGGTCCGCGTTCTCCGCGGACGCCGTTGTGGTCCCTGAGGCCGAGGGTGAGAACTCCAACGTCGTTGGCGATGGGGGACTCGGAAGTAGTTTTGTAGAGTCGCAGATTCTGGCGCCAGGGAAACCGAAGGTCTCCCCTGCCGCCGCAAAGGTTGCAGCGTCGTTTAGCTCCGATGGAAGTCTTGCGGTTCATGCTGGTGAGCGATCTGTCTTATTATGAACTGTGATCTCTCGTTTTTTCCTCTTCCTTTCACGATCTATAATTTTGTGCTAAAAGTTGGATTTTTGCGGGTAAAAAAGTGAGATTCTCATTCTAAATACTTGACTTTTTTTTTTTTCCCCTTGAAACATATTCTCTTTTGTAGCCATAAAAAAGGGAGGTATTTTGTCCCAGAAAAAGGTTTTTTGAAACATTTAAGTACAGTTTATTCCAAATTGATGTTACTTTGCTTAAGATATTTGATTTTTCTAGTTTGATGGTTTTCTAATTTTCTAATTAGGTGAGAGGTATGGACGCGGTATAACCACAGATGGAATTACCACCCCGATTGTTAATACGTCTGCTTACTGGTTCAACAACTCAGATGAGCTGATTGATTTTAAGGTATGCCTTGAACTCATTACTGACGGTCAAAATAACTTTTCGAGTTCTTTGTTCATTTTTATAATCTTAGATTATCTATTATGCCTTTTATTTTTGTAGGAAAAGAGGCATGCTAGTTTTGAGTATGGCAGGTACGGAAATCCCACTACTCAGGCGTTGGAGGAGAAGATGAGGTCAGTAGCGCTTATTCCTAAGAGCTACGCCCCTGAAAAATAGCTTGCATTTTGATTACTGTTTCTTTGCTTGAGCAGCGCCCTGGAAGTGGCTGAATCCACTTTGTTTGTGTCATCTGGCATGTATGCTAGTGTCGCTTTGTTTTCTGCTCTTGTTCCTGCTGGTGGGCATATTGTGATCACTACTGACTGTTATAGAAAGACCAGAATCTTCATTCAGAATGAACTTCCTAAAATGGGAATTTCGGTATCCTTCAAGTCTTTGCATTCTTTTATACCTGTTTGAATGACTTCATTGTTCATGGCTATGACTACCTTTATTGTCCTGATGCATGTCTCTGACGTGTTATTTTCTAAATATAGGTCACTGTTATTGATCCTGCAGATGTTGATTCCCTGAAAAGTGCACTGGATCAAAATAATGTGAGAAAACAATGCTGCTGAGTTTTCTTTGTATTTACTAATATCATTTCTGCTCTATGACATTCTCTTATTGCATGGCAATTAGTAAGTGTTTGTCGCGTACAGGTATCTCTTTTCTTTTCAGAATCTCCAACGAATCCGTTCCTCCGATGTGTTGATATTGAATTGGTTTCACAACTTTGCCACAACAAAGGAGCCTTGGTTTGCATTGATAGTACCTTTGCTTCACCAATCAATCAGAAGGCATTAAACTTGGGTGCTGATCTAGTTTTGCATTCTGCTACAAAATTTATAGCTGGTCATAATGATGTAAGAAAAATGTTTAAGAATTGTTTTTATTCAGTTCTGTTTTGGTTATTGAGAATACTTTCTTGTTTAGGTTCTTGGTGGTTGCATCAGTGGTTCAGAAGAACTTATCTCCCAAATTCGTCTGTATCATCATGTTATTGGTGGTGTTCTCAATCCTGTAAGTGATACCGTTCTGACCTGATACTTGTGCTTTTTGAAATCAATTTCAAGTTTCATGCATTAAAATCTAAGAGAACATTTACTACTAATGAAACTGATCTGTTATGAATTGTATGATTTGTAATTTTTACAAACTTGTTAAACTATCAATTATTGCATGTTTATGTATTTACGAGTAAATGTTTGGGACATCTAAAATCATTCAATTGATGAAATACTATTTCCAGAATGCCGCATATCTGATTCTTCGGGGCATGAAGACGCTGCATCTTCGTGTAGATAACCAGAATAAGACAGCACTTAGGATGGCCCAATTTTTAGAGGAACATCCCAAGGTATGTACAATAACCTCTTGCCTTTTGCATAATTGGAAAACTATTTTCTGGCTTGTTGGATGCTGTGATCATTATTGTTATATTAATTATATTAAAGGGTGTAGTTTTACCCTTATGATATAGTAGGGTATAAAGTTCAATGATGTAAAAGGATCCATATAACTGACCCCACCTAGTGGGATAAAACTTAGTTGTTATTGTGTAGTTTTACCCTTCCTGTGCCGCATGACTCTCTCAAGGAAGAAGGCTTCTCAAGACGGTGAGGCCAGGTTTGGCATGCTTTCTCTCTTTGGCGGGTAATATTTGGTGGGTCTGCAGCATTAATGATGGAGCTGCCATATACTTCCTTCTCTTCTTCTTTTTTTCCCCCTTTTTCCTTCCTTAATGTATAATCAACTTCAAGCCGAACACTTTATCGTGCTTCATTATGTTTGCCGGCACATCGTCCAAAGAGACATAAAGCTAAAAAAAATAGAGGCACTCCTCAGCCTCAACCACCTTCTCTCCTCTTTTTATCTATTATCCTCCTTATTAATAATGACGATAAATATAAGCGTCTAAGATAATTATCAGCAATTTCTGATTATTATTAGAATGTTATATTCACTGTCATTAATTAATGGATTTATCCTGAGTAATTAATTTTTAAATTAATTTATTTAATCTTATTTATTTATTTATGAAACACATACTATTTCATTAACATTCAGCCTATAGGCTGCTAGATGAGAATTATTAATTAATTAATTTTAAAATGGCTCCTAGATCATGAGTGTGCTCGTGCACCAATAATTGTGAGTTATCAATCTATTTGACCAAGTTGCAAGGGTTTATATCATAAGATGCCCTATTAATTACATTTAAAGTTGAGCCCCAAAAGTATGCTAACAATTTAATTTCGACTAGTACAATAGTTTTTGTTTGCTTCTTTTCAATTTAAATCTACCAACTCAATATGCATATAATACATATATGGATTTTCATTTCCAATGCTCTTTTCAATTTTCATTTCCAATATTAAATGTAATTAATAGGGCATTTTATGATATGAACCCTTGCAAATCAGTCAAATAGATCGATAACTCTCTACTATTGTGCACAAGCACACTTGTGATCTAGGAGCCATTTTAAAATTAATTAATTAATAATTCTCATCTAGGAGGCTGAATGTTAATGAAATAATCTATGTTTCAAAAATAAATAAATAAGACTAAATAAATTAATTTAAAAATTGATTACTCAGGACGAATCAATTAATTAATGACGGTAAATATAACATTCTAATAATAATCAGAAATTGCTGATTATTATCTTAGACTCATTACTATAATAGATCAAAAGAGGAGGAGGTGGTTGAAGCCGAGGCTTAATTTTTCTGTGGACAACGTGCGGGTGAACATAATGAAGAGTGTTCGGCTTGAAGTTGATTCAGACATTCAGGAAGGAAAAAGGGGCAAAAAGAAGTAAAAGATAGAAGAAGAGAAGGAACACTGCATATATGGCAGCTCCATCATTAATATTGCAGACCCACCGATTATTAGCCACCAAAGAGAGAGAGAGCATGCCAAACCTGATCTCTCCTTTAAACATTTTTAAAAATTATAAAAATGAAGGAGCTTAAAAAGAATCTAAAAACTATTTTTTATTTTTTTAAGAAAACATATTGTCTTCCATTTTTTTTAAAAAAACTAAAAGTAAAAATAATTATTATTTTTTGTTATTTAATAAAAATAATATAAATGAGTGTCAGTATTTTTTGTGGCTTATTGTTTTAACAGTGAATAATTACCTCTTAACTAAAGACAACATGCCATCAAATCTACTTTGCCTCTCATTGATTTGTGTGCAGTTTTCTACCTTGTGTTGTATATTGACATTCCAAGTGGATACTTAATAAGTTGGATCTCAGAGTGTCGATATTTGTATCCAAGCCCTAGTAATATACCTCTTTAGCTGATTTTCTCTTTTTCTTTCAATTTCCTTTCCCATTTGTTGTCTATCATCTCACAATATAACCATTTTCCTTTATATAAGCATAATAAATTCTTGTTACATGTGAATATTGTCCATCACTACCTTCCTGCCATTTTTCTTTTCTGCTCATGCATATGATTTGAGCATTCAACTTTTTTCAAGTCCAATATGAAGGCACTCGTTAGGCTTTCTTTAAAATTTCATAACCTGATGAAATGTGAAAATTGATTTACTAATTTAGTAGATTTGCCCGAAATTTAAGAAACCAATCAAAACTGAAACACACACAATGAGCTCAGTAGTTCATTACGATATTTATGTGCTACTATTTTCCGGGATGGGAAAAATATGAGAAGTGACCCAGCACTATGTAATCAGGATTCATGAGTAAATATAACTTATTGCAGCATGTTATAACTTTCAGCCTTTTCATGCCATTTTATCGTTACGACAATAAGTCAGGTGGATCACTAAAAGAAGTGTGGTGCACAGGAGAACCAACTAATTGGCTGTATTTATGCATGTTTGTTTCCTTTCTCAACGATCTAACATACTATTTTTCCAGATAATCCGAGTCTATTATCCAGGCTTGCTGAGTCATCCAGAACATCACATTGCCAAGCGTCAAATGACTGGTTTTGGTGGTGTCGTCAGTTTTGAGGTAAGGTCCTTGAGTTTCTATTTTGTATCACCAGCATATGTAAATTCATATAATGTCGAAACATGGTTGCATCTATGATGCAGGTGGCTGGTGATCTGGAGACAACTAAGAAGTTTGTTGATTCTTTAAAAGTACCATATCTCGCCCCTTCATTTGGAGGTTGTGAGAGTATAGTAGACCAGCCTGCCATCATGTCCTACTGGTAATATTCTATTGAAGAGCTACTAGAATCTGGTATATACAAATTGGAAAATATCAGAATCATCCATGAAGTATGCATCACTATCTTGGCTTCTAAAATTAGAAAAGCCACAGTTTGCAATGTTAAAAAAAAACCAGTTCAAAAAACTGGAAAGTCACACTTAGTTCAATGAATCAATTAGAGGAAGTAGAAGAGCTAGAGGGGGGATAGGGTTGAATAAGACATGTAGTTGATCTCAAATAGTGGAGACAAACACAGCTTAATAACGACAATGCCAAGTCATTCTAGTTGGCTATCTTGATTTTGGAGCTTAATCTTCTAGACTGTTTTTCTTAATCCAGGCAGGTTTACTATGTTCTGGGTAGGTGTTAAATTAGCGTTCCTTTAAATGTTTGATGTCGAAACAGTGTGAGGCCAAAATGTAGTTATGAAAATCTAGTCTTTTTTTTTTCCTTTTTGAAAAGTACATCAAAAATGTATTATGAATAATTCTGAGTCTCCTGACTCATCCACTCTGTGCAGGGACATCAGTGGACCAGAAAGGGTATCCAAGTATGGAATCAAGGACAACCTAGTCAGATTCAGTTTTGGCATTGAGGGTTTCGAGGATCTGAAGGCTGATATTCATCAGGCATTGGAAAAACTTTAATTAGCTTGTGTACACTGCGTTGTGAACCTGATGAAACCTTTGTGCGCTATTTTTATTTGTAGCCGGATTTTCTTTGTCTTGTTTAATGACCATGTTGAATTGTTGGATTTGTATTGCATCTGTGATGAGAGCGTTTTTTTCTTCTTTGAATTTGCTACTGATATGCAGTGCCACGTTTAAAAGGATGCTTTAGGAGATGACACTCGGGCACTCCTATATTTAAGTCGTTTTTCAAAAGAATCCTATTACATTGTTCATTGGTACACTGCATGAATTCTGGACACAGCTTCAATGCAAAATCTGTTGAGATCGAAGATGTGCTACGATACCGCCCGTGCCATTGCTGTTCTGGCTACTACTCACTAGCAGTGCGGCCTGATGGTAACATGAAACAGAGCATGAGGCTCAGAATCACATTAAGCAAAGGGAAACTGACAAGTCATGGTTTGATGGGCTAACGATGGGTTCAAGGTGGCCTAGCTGAAGAGGAAGGAGCTGATCGGAGACTGCAAAGTTGAAGGAGAATGTAATTAGTCGATCGGGTTGCGGCTCGGAGATCTTTGTTACCTGTGTGTCTGAAGTGGTTGGCTAGTGTTTGTATCAATATCCATGAAGGTTTGTCAGTTCAGTTCTGTGTATTGCTATCATGTGGATTTAGAATCCACTTCTATAAGAAACAAAAGAATCCACTAAAAAAATTATATATATATATATATCAAAAATGTCAAAGCATTAATAATATTTCATACAAGAAGCACGTGTTCTACCCGAGCCAGTCCCGCACGGCCACACCGTACTAATTGACGATCGAGATTTGAACACGTGAGAAACGGACGTCTGAGATTGGAAGGCGCAGACGATAAGGATCTCAGGGGAAGGTTAGGTTTGACTGTTTAATGGATTTGAAAAGCCGTTGGGTGGGATGGCGGGAAGGGCACCCTCCGGTCAACCACCGGCCCAATCCCGCTTTCACCCCCAGCTTCCGGCTTAAGAGCTCTCTCTGCTCCGCCACCTCCCTCTCCAAGACTCCAACCTCTCCTCAGTAGAAATCTCAAGCTACAGCAGAAATTCTTGAAAGGCATCTTCTTCGAATTCATTCTGGTTTAGCACCAACCAAAGCATTCTTCAAAAATGGATGAGCTCGATAAGCCATTGCTTGGCCCCGAAGACTTCGGACGCGATTCCATAGATCTGGTAACCACTTTGAAAATTTATCATTCTGAAGATGTTACTAAGTGTCGATTACAGGAACACATGCCCTTGGAGGGTGTCTTTGAGCAACTAAGGACATCTGGAACTGGACTTTCTTCAACAGATGCCGAAGCAAGACTGCAGCTTTTTGGACTAAACAAGTTAGAGGAGAAGCCTGTAAGTTCACAAAAACTTGTTCAGTGTTATTCATTTGTATCAATTGGATCGAAGAATTCAAATTATATAGCTTGATCTGTCACTGATGCTGTCGATTTGTGATCGTCATAATGACTCACTTAAATTCAGGAAAACAAGTTTTTGAAGTTCCTTAGTTTCATGTGGAACCCCTTGTCTTGGGTCATGGAAGCTGCTGCAGTGATGGCAATTGCGATGGCTAATGGTGGAGTGAGTTATCTCAGATTAATGCATTCTATTTATTTTGCTTCGCTATCGAGAACAAGTGAATTCTCTCATTGATTCTCCTTGTTTCGAGTGGTAATTTCTTTTCTTCATCTGGTTATTAGGGCCAGGGTCCCGATTGGCAAGACTTTGTTGGAATCATCTGCCTTCTGATTCTGAATTCGACTATTAGTTTCATTGAGGAAAATAATGCTGGAGATGCTGCGGCTGCGCTCATGGCTCGCTTGGCTCCAAAGTGTAAGGTAGCTTCTGAATACTTATTGAATTTGTCATGTAGAAGAATCCATAAGGCCTCAATTTGTTAAGAAGCATTAGTCATTTCTGATTTCTAAATGGTAGACTGTGCCAATAGGTACTCAGAGATGCTCAATGGCAAGAGAAGGATGCTGCTATTCTCGTGCCAGGAGATATCATCAGCATCAAACTTGGCGACATTATCCCTGCAGACGCCCGATTGCTTGAGGGAGATCCTTTGAAAGTCGATCAGGCAAATCTTTTGCAACTTCAGCTTCACTTTTATTATGCTCGTTCAATTCATGGAAATATGATGACTATTTCATATTGATGGAGACTTTGTTATGGTGATGCAGTCAGCTCTTACTGGTGAATCTTTACCTGTCACAAAGATAAGAGGCGATCTTGTATTCTCTGGTTCAATCTGTAAGCAAGGAGAGATTGAAGCTGTTGTGATTGCAACCGGCATTCACTCTTTCTTTGGAAAAGCTGCCCTTTTGGTAGACTCTACAGAAGTAGTTGGGCACTTTCAGAAGGTAAAATTTGAGTATATTTCATCCCGCCGATATCCTAAAGAGGATTACAAGTTCCTTTTGAAAGAATGTAAGAAATTGATCAATTAACTTTTCAGGTTCTTACTTCAATTGGGAACTTCTGTATATGCTCAATAGCTGTTGGAATCATTCTTGAAATAATAGTTATGTTTCCGGTCCAACATCGCTCGTATCGAAATGGAATCAATAACCTTCTTGTTCTCTTAATTGGGGGGATTCCAATAGCCATGCCAACTGTGCTATCAGTAACACTTGCGATTGGGTCTCACCGCCTTTCGCAACAGGTACATATTTGGAGTTAAAACTACTATATGCAGCAAACTATCTCATGCCAAAATGTTGATTTATAGGGTGCAATTACTAAGAGGATGACTGCAATTGAAGAATTAGCAGGAATGGATGTTCTCTGCAGTGACAAAACTGGTACACTTACACTGAACCGACTCACTGTTGATCGGAATCTTGTTGAGGTAGAAATACTTTTGTTCGTGAATCAGTTAGTAAACAACCAGTCTCAAGGGGATTCAAATAGTAGCTCTTGATCCTATAGGTTTTCAGTGATGACATGGACAAGGACATGGTTATATTGCTTGCAGCAAGAGCCTCAAGGCTTGAGAACCAGGACGCCATCGATACTGCCATCGTTAACATGCTTGCTGATCCTAAAGAGGTAAGAAATACAATTTTTATCTGAAATTTAAGATCCTTCAAGTAGCATCTTGGCTCTACTTTAGGTTTGAGCAAGGAGAAATAACAGATAGATTTTGAAAATATATAGGCACGCGCAAACATAACCGAAGTGCATTTCTTTCCCTTCAACCCTGTCGACAAAAGGACAGCTATAACTTACATTGATGTCGATGGAAATTGGTATCGAGCTAGCAAAGGAGCTCCAGAGCAGGTGACTTTTATGTGTCACCTATTGTTGTGTAACAATTTGGTGCTCCTTGTCTACTGATTTCTTCTTGAATCTGAAGTTATTTTGTCCTTCAGATCCTAAATCTATGCCTCAATAAAGAGAAAGTAGCTGGAAAAGTTCATGCAATCATTGATAAATTTGCTGAAAGGGGTCTTCGCTCACTCGGGGTAGCTTTTCAGGTAAATTGACACAATTCTTACAAGTTTTTTGGCTAACTAGAACAAGAAAAAAATGATCTTGCTTAATTTTATTTGTTGAGTAATACTTTTCAGGCTGTTCCTGAGAAGACAAAAGAGAGCGCAGGGGGTCCATGGGTCTTCTGTGGCTTATTGCCATTGTTTGATCCACCTAGGCATGACAGTGCCGAGACCATTCGGAGGGCGCTAAATCTCGGTGTTTGCTTGAAGATGATTACTGGTATGTCTAGGATTTGATGCTGCTAAAGCTTCTCTATTTAAATTCTTGATTTGTTTCTCGAATGATGCCTCACAATGTCTAATGTGCACTGATTTGATGCTGATTTTCTTTAAGTGCTTAAAAGAAGATATATCTTCCTACAGGTGATCAACTAGCCATTGCTAAAGAAACCGGGCGACGACTAGGAATGGGAACCAACATGTACCCTTCTTCGTCATTGTTTGGTCGTGATAAGGATGAAAACGATGCTCTTCCTGTTGATGAACTCATTGAAAAAGCAGATGGATTTGCCGGTGTTTTTCCCGGTATGTTTGGTTTAAACTGAAATCTACTGCTACTTCTATAAATATTGAAGTTAATGCACTTGAAACCTAAGCTACTGCTACTTCATTCAGAATTGGGGGTTCTGTAAGAAAGTTCTGATGCATATTCATTTTCTTATTTCAGAACATAAGTATGAGATTGTGAGGATTCTCCAACAAAAGAAGCATGTGTGTGGAATGACAGGCGATGGCGTAAATGATGCGCCTGCGTTGAAGAAAGCAGACATAGGAATAGCAGTATCTGATTCTACAGATGCTGCAAGGAACGCCGCCGATATTGTCCTCACAGAACCTGGATTGAGTGTCATTATAAGTGCTGTCTTGACCAGCAGAGCTATCTTCCAGAGAATGAAGAACTATACAGTTAAGAAGCTTGACTAAGTGATCATCCAATCAATTTCTTTGCAGTGCTCTTTTTTTTTTTTTTTTCTTTTCTTCTGTTTATGCTCTCATAGTCATTCTTTGCAAACAATGCAGATTTATGCTGTATCGATAACAATCCGTATAGTGGTAAGCAAACTGAAAATTTTGTGTTCTTCACTATAACATTTATGCCTGTGGCCAATTCCTAATCCTATATACTCTGTCTTTTGCAGCTTGGATTCATGCTACTTGCTTTGATATGGGAATATGACTTCCCCCCTTTCATGGTTTTGATCATAGCCATTCTGAATGATGGTAAAAGTTAACTATGTTCTCGAGTTCGACATCATCCACACAACTCTTTTTCCCAAATGGCATCCTTTTTTCCTTTTCAGGGACCATTATGACTATATCGAAGGATCGCGTGAAGCCATCAAAGCACCCGGATAGTTGGAAGCTCCAAGAGATATTTACTACAGGCATTGTCATAGGCACATACCTAGCATTAGTTACTGTTCTTTTCTATTGGACTATCATAGAGACTAGTTTCTTCGAGGTAATACAGTTGTTTCTTATTGCCATTGTTCAAACACCTACCCTTTCTGATGGTTCTTTTATTCCATAAATAACAGACTCATTTCAAAGTTAGAACTCTAAGTGGGAACACCGAAGAAGTGTCTTCTGCTATATATCTACAAGTTAGCATCATTAGTCAAGCTCTTATATTCGTCACACGCAGTCAAGGATGGTCGTTTTTGGAGCGACCGGGCACACTTCTGATGTGTGCATTTGTTGTAGCTCAATTGGTGAGTTCCCTAGAATTCAGTCACTTGTACCTAACTAGTTTAGAAAAATTACCTCTATTCGATCTTTCGGTAATCAGCTTGTTGAGTATAAGTCTGGTTTTACAATCTGTGGTGCAGGTTGCCACCTTGATTGCAGTTTATGCTCATATAAGTTTTGCATACATAAGAGGCATAGGCTGGGGCTGGGCTGGTGTGATATGGATTTACAGTTTGGTTTTCTACATTCCTCTCGATATAATCAAGTTCGCCGTTCGATATGCTCTTAGCGGAGAAGCATGGAATCTGCTTTTTGATAGAAAGGTAACAACTTCAATTCATTGGTTCTACTCCCCTTCACAGAGTCAAGAGTTAGTAAATTCTGTCATTGCCTATTGCAGACTGCTTTTACTAGTAGAAAGAGCTTTGGGAAGGAAGATAGAGAGGCTCAATGGGTGATCTCCCAGCAATCTTTGCAAGGGCTTCTACCTTCTGATATCGTGAAAGTTGGACGACGACCGTCTTTGATCGCTGAACAGGCAAAGAGGCGTGCCGAAATAGCAAGGTAACAAATTTGCTCTCTAGCTAAACTTTGTTCAAAGTAAATTCCCGCCTTACGACTTTTCGGTTCATCCCTTACTAGGCTACAAACAAAAACTAATAGATGGTTTATGAAACTTGGAGACTAGAACAGCTTAAAATTGTTGGTGATCTCCAATATATGCAACCAAATTCACTTAAAGTAGTCTTCATGAGGCACAACCATAATTTGTTGATCTTATTAGGGTAAATAAACTAGTCATTCATTTAAATTTGGGGTTTGGTTACTTGACAATGTTTAATATTACTTGCAGGTTGGAAGAGATGCACACACTAAGAGGGCATGTTGAATCTGTTGTTAGATTGAAGAAATTAGATATCAATGTCATTCAAGGAAGCCATACGGTGTGATACCGATGATAACAAGCAATCCACAACATGTTGGTTCGATTTTAGATTATGAAAAATATATAGATTTGTGTTGTAATTAGGATGATTGAGTTGAGGTGATTGGTTTTTCGAGAAGTTGTGGTCATTCATTTGAATGGTTAGCAAACAAATTATATTTGCACTATGAAGAATGAACTTGAAGTTTTAATATATTGATTTTCTTCATTCCATTAAATTGAGTGGTAATAAAATAATTAAAGTATTATAGATGAGTCATTTTGATTTTTATGTTTAATTTATAAAATTATAAGTAAATTATTAATGTATTTATGCTTTTTAAAATTATAAAGATTTGAAATAATGATACTCATTAATAAATACCATTAATAAGTTCTTGTAATGTTGTTATGAGTAACTGTCGATGATGAGTTGATGGGTTTTAAATAGAAAGAATAAAGAAATTAAAGTTGCGCTTTCAATTTAATTCACTACTTTTAATTTAAATATTGATTTTGATTTAAAGTTCTCATCTAGTTTTGGATGAAATTGGGAATTAGAGAGAGAAAAAGAAGAGGAATTTTAGAAATACACTATGTAATTTGGATATTTTGAAACTTGGGTGTGTGAAATGTGTAACAATGAAATTTGCTCGTGGGTTATGTAAATTGCCGTAAAATTATTATAGATAATATATATATTTGTAAAGATATAAAAAAATATATATTATTGTATTTTGATAAATGATGATTTCTTTTTTAAATATCAAAATTTAGAAGATCATACAAATGTAAGTAAATTATGATTCGTTATAAATTTTATATGAAGATTTAATTATTTAAATATCTTAAATAAATCGAGTATTTCATCTTACTGGGTTTAATTTATAAATAGGCCAGTTTCATGGGCCGACGTGAAAGGGCGATCATGATAAATTCCACGAAAGCACTCCGTAATCGTAAAACCCTAGGGAGCGAACGCTGGAAGAAAGAAACCAAGTCTCGACGCGATCGACAGGCCATGGCGGGAGCCACCTCCGTCGCCGGAAGTGGAAGCAAGAAGAGGAAGTGGAAGCGAGTGAATGTTGCGATGGAGGGTGTTTCAGAGACCGCCGACCACGTCGCTCCCATCGTCGGCTACTTCCCGTCTGGCTTCGACCCCCATGGCCACGCCAACGGCGATCCCAACATAAAGGTCTTCAGGAACAAGAGGAGGCCCAACCGCCTTGAGCTCGTTGTTAGCCCTAGTGATTCTAGCGTTGATTTTGTCGGTAGGAGCTACGCTGGAGAGGCTGCGGTTCCTCAGATATGTAATTATGCAGTAGGTGTGCTCGACAAGGAATCGCAGACTCTTAAGATTGTGCCTATCGCTTCCAACAAGGTGACATCCGGAAAAAGATCGCTCTTTTATGCTTCTAGCTTTTGTTTTTACATCTGCGCTCTACTATTTAGGGGGTTTCTTTCACCGATAAGCAACTAACTCAAGTTTTTTCTTTTCGTGGGTACTTGAAATAGACTGATATAAATTATTCCCTTTGATTTTTAGCAAGATGTTTGTGTTATACATTATTCTTCTTATCGAGTTGTTGAGCCTTACCTTGATGAATGCAGATCTTAAGATTGGAACCACGACTGAAGGGAAATTCTTTACTTGAGACAGAAGTTTCAGAAGGTTTAGCAGAAGAGAGTGTTGGTACAAACAAAGTAGAAAGGAAAGTTAGAGAACTTACATTAATGTACGGGACAAAGAAGGACAGGGACTCGGTATGTTTTTTTTTTTTTTGTTTTTTTGTTTTTTTGACTTGGTACTTAATACCTACACTATTGAATAGGAACCCTAAATAGTTCTCTAGTGTCTCAGTTCTAGTTATCTGAAGTCCAAAGTCGTCCGCTAGAGGTTTCTTTGATAATCATCTCGTGACTCTGTAGAAATCATATGCAGCTGTCTACCACTGTCCCATATTCCTTTCTGCATAATGGATCACTTGTGTGCAATGTATGCTGTCTAGTTGACATGTGATTTATATGGCGACCATTTGCAGGATAAAAGATGGAAATCTTTTTTTAGCCAACGGAATGATGCTTCAACTGATGAACACATCAACAGTATTAATCATGAAACTGATGAAGGGAATGATGTTCTTGAGGATGCTGTGGAATCCATTCCTCGTAACATTCCACCTCATGATCTTTCTGCAGATACACCAGATAAAGCTTATCATCTGGATGAGATTATTCCCATAATTGAAAGAGATGACCTCTTTGACATTTTGGAGGCGTTAGAGTCTGGAACTGACATTTCTTCTAAAAGTTATCCAACTTTTGTCTACAACCGTAGGCATAAGCTAAGGGAAATTAAGGTACATTAATCTAGCACATTGACTTTATTACTTTATGCTTGTGCTTTTATAATTTTTCTTCTGTCATAATGGCTTAGTGTTTTTTTTATCTCTTGCTCTTATTTTGTTGCATTATGGCATAAATTTAGATTCACATAATTACATGCATTGCCTGAATGCTAGTGCCTTCTAACCAATTCTTGCAAAGTTGTAAATGAAAAGCAGTCACATTGGCTCATGCTGATCGAATGTGATTGTTGATAATTGGATGTAGAACTTCTGGTTACAACTTTGGAACTAATGCTCTTTCTTTTCCTATTGGAATCTCATGCTAGCCTATATCTTGTATGGCAACGACTGGCATTCTTATGATGTGATCACAAGGCATACTTCTCTTTTTTCTTAAAACCTAGTCAGTATAATTATGTAGGCAGTCCTACACTTATGGGCTAGTTTCAATAGACACTAGCAAGAAAAATCACATTCTTCTTTCCTCGATGACACTATAATCTGAGAAAAGTCTACTAGTTGGAGTCTTATACCAAAGTTAATCAAGAAAAACTCAAAGTAACCTATCAGTTGGATACTTGGGGGAGCACCTTTTTGTTCTTCTGTAAACCATGGATGAGTCTATCAAAGTTGGGATTTCATAATGAGTAATGATTTACAGAGGGAAAAAATCTCAAGGAAAAGCTCAAGGATATATATATATATAAATTCATGGCCCATCATTTTTACTTTTGTAGGTCCCATCACTTTATGTATCTATCCTTGAGATTTTTCCTGAGATTTTTTCCCTTTGTATATCATTTTTCTTCATAATATAATTTTCCAAATTCTTTTATTTTTGGTACTTGGAGAACCAAAGAATTTGAATCTTATAACTTAGATATAGCAACATCGATTAAGGTCTTTATCTTTTGTGCCTTGCAATCACACTAATTCAATATTTATATAAGTAATTTGTTGTCCTTCAGTAAAAATTAACCAATTATTTTTTCTTTCTTCACAGGATCAGAAAGAAAAGGGTGAGCTAGCTTGCATACTTTCATACATCTCTCATCTTTGCCATTTTTGGGATCGGCAAAAGCATGAACATTTTGAGCATTTAAAGATTCCACGAGCATCATATCAGAACTTCACTAGGACATTTTTAGATCCAAACTCAATCAAGTTGACGGCGGAGAAGAAAGAACTCATGATTGGGTACATCTTAGTGCTCACACTTTTCGTGGATTCTTTTCAAACCGATCCCACTGATATCGCAAAAGACTTGAAGATGACTACAATGTCTCTGAAACCATACTTTGTCCAATTGGGATGCAAAGGCAAGCATGTCTTCAATAAACCCACGATTTGGAATCTGACTGCTCCTCTTCGGTTACCAGAAATCATCAAAACATCTAGGAGAAACAAGTAAACATCTTAAGGCTAGTGCCTGTGCTTGCATTGCCACTATGCTTAATGCTATTTAGCTCCAAGAACAAAAAATGACGAGTGGCAAGCAGTCTTCTTAAGATATCGCAGGTTTGCAACATGCAGATCTTGATGCATGTCTCGTAAACACAATTGGAGTTTGCCCGGGAAGGATTGCAATTGTTTGTTATTTTCTGCTGTTAATTTAAATCTGTGCTGATTTGTTGTTTTAATGTGGTTGGAATATTTAAGTATTTTAGAATGTGGTCAATTTGCCATTTTGTTTTGCTTGAAAAATCAAATTCTCCTATAGAGCGGTGGTATGGACTTTTAAGGTAATGGAGCGGTTGTCGATTTATTTGCACTTTTTGATTTATTTCAATGATTGACAGGAAATTTTTATGCGTTTGGTCGGTCATTTTCGGTATTAATAGAATGGGGTTTAGACGCGTGATTATGATATAAACTTGAGTTAAAGGTTCAAATAAAGATATTAAATGAATTTACTAAATTTCCTTGATACGAGTTATTTATAGGAGTTCAGATTTTTTTTTTTTTCTAATTCCTGATTCTTTCGAAATTTACATGTTGGATCTTAGTCAGCTTCTTGTTAAAATTAATTACAATCTTCTTTAAGTTCACCTTTCCATCTATTTGGGGGGTCGGGGGTCTGATTATCTCTTCGGGGCGGTGCGATGATTAAGACACAGGGTGTTATCACATGAGATTTTGAGGTTGAAATTCGACGTGATTGAACATAATCTACCTCATGTCTTAACCATTTGTATTAATAACTAGTAGTCACCCGTGATTTACCTCTTCCGTATTGGCCTAGAGACGGGTTAGTGGGATGTTGGGGCGTACGAATCATCTTTTATCACATGATTGTCTGATTGATTCAAATTATAATTTAAATAATATAGATTATAATTTAGATCGAAAGATGAATTCAAGAAAAATTATAATTAATTTTAACCGAATTTTAATCACGATTCTATATATCAATTGCGGGGAGGGACCATGAATTACGAACCGAATCTGAATTTTTTATTTATCCAATAATTATATGTACATCAATTGACGAAAAAACAGACAAAATTAAATGGATGAATAATAATGGCGGTGTACCTCTTGCTGCGACTTGTTTCGCAAGCAAAGTAAAGCGCAGGCCGGAACCGTCCATTTACCATCCAACCGTCTTGTTCATCCTGAACCGAATCTGCCTTATTCCCCTCGACTCGATATAGCCACCCTCTAGGATCTAGTTCAAACGCTGCCGCCGTCCGATTCCAACCCAAAGCGGCGGAGCTAATTCGTCGACGAGCAGGGTAGAGAGAGATCAGCATGGCTCCCGAGCCCGAGGACGAGATCAACGAGAAGAACCCTCGTCCCCTCGACGAAGACGACATTGCCCTCCTCAAGACCTATGTGAGAAACCCTCTTCTTGTACATATAATTGACCTCTCAACTGATTTTCGCTTGCGCCTTCTTTCGTCTCTTCTTACACCTAATTGAGTCCGAAGTTGAGTTTATTGCATGAAGGAGTTCTCGAACATTTTGCAGTGGTGTGATTTAAGATCTCCTCTTCGGTTTATCTTTTGTATAATCGTGGATCACCTTCTTTTATTCCATTGTTTCTTTTTTGGAGCGCAAGATCGAAAATTTTCGTTTTTGGTGTGACTTATTTTTATTGAAAAGTTTTTTTTTTTTTTTTTTTGGGTTCGTGTTGTTTCCTGATCAATTAAATTTGTTATTTTAGCGTCTGGTATGGTTCAATTGCTATTTGCGTATTAATATTACTCTTTTGTCACGACATCTGCATCTATAGATTACATATTCTGGTTTCTACATTTTTAAGCCTGCAAGTATAGATTTGTCTTTTTTTTTTTTTTTTTTGTTTAAGGACGGAGTATTATCTGCATCAGGTTTTTTGTTTGCTTAGTTCTAATGTTTCCTTTGCATTAGGTTGTCCTCTATGTATAGCTGCTGGATCCGTTATGCTGATTGTTTTGGCTTGTTTGGATCCTTAGTTTGGACTAGTTACTGGCTTAAAAGTCATAATCCACTTCTTATTCTATTTGATAATGTTTGATGACAGGGTCTGGGACCTTACTCTACAAACATCAAAAAAGTGGAGAAGGAAATCAAGGAACTGGCCAAGAAGGTTAACGATTTATGTGGTATGCGTGAATGGAAAATTTTCTATTTAATTATAGATTAGAAGAATGCTGCATTTCTCGGTAGCATGTAGTATTGACAGTGAGCTTAGTAAGTAGTAAGTACGTGGTGTTAAGTTAGAAGGAGAACTTTAAGGAAATCTTAAAATAGTTAGTTCCAAATTATCAAGTGAATCTTTTAGGCGATAGTTTAGAAAGTCTAGTGTATCTCAGTGTTGAGTTTTTTAAGTGAAGTTGGATGAAGAGTGTTATATCATAAAGGTCATGCCAACATGAAGCTGAACAGTAATGTGGTGCATATCAAGTCCAGACTAAAGAGAATCGACATGTGAATACCAAAATAGAGCAAAGCATTTTAGGTAAGCATGCTGCTGATTTATTTTATTGCCACAAAATAACCTGATCTGTTTTTGTAAATTAGTCAATCGTCAACAAAAACCAATGAATTCAGATATATATATTCTAACTAAATTTTAGAATGGTGGATTGCTGGTTTTGATATCTCTTCAGCTTTTATTAGCTAAGCATGCTTGTAAGCTTGAGATTTTCAGTCAAACAATGAGACAAAGCTCTTCTTGATGGTCAAATATCATTTCACTACAAAAGTGATCACTTTTGCTGTTAACTTTCTTCTCACTCAATTACTGTTTTATCTGCAATTTTACTGTATATTCTAGTACCTATTATTTTGCATTTAATCAAGTCAAACTAAATTGTAAATTATCATATGGAATAACATCATGTTAGTCACTATTGTGCTTGCCTGAGTGTCTATTGATTATTTTTTTTCCACAATAGGAATCAAGGAATCTGATACTGGTCTAGCTGCACCAAGTCAATGGGATTTAGTCTCTGACAAGCAAATGATGCAAGAGGAGCAACCTCTTCAAGTAATCATATTCTTATGGATTTATGTTGTGTTAATTTTCTCTGGCTAGTTTATAGTGACGCTTTACTTCTTTTGAAGGTTGCAAGGTGTACAAAGATTATCAGCCCAAACACAGAAGATGCTAAATATATGATTAATGTTAAGCAAATAGCTAAGGTATATTTCTTTCTGACGTGTTTACAGTATTCAGACTATGATTGACAGTTTCAGATTGCATAATGAAATATCTTTCTCTTATGTAGTTTGTGGTTGGACTGGGAGATAAAGTGTCTCCCACTGATATCGAAGAAGGGATGCGTGTAGGGTGAGAAGACTATTTTTGATATATATATTTTTAAAGCTCTATAGTAGTTGATTTTTGTATTATGATGAAGAGCTGGCAGAGTACATGCCATTATGTTATGTTTCTTTTATTTCTAAATGCAGGGTTGATAGGAGCAAATATCAAATTCAAATTCCTTTGCCGCCTAAGATTGATCCGAGTGTTACAATGATGACTGTTGAAGAGAAACCTGATGTTACCTACAATGATGTAGGTGGATGCAAGGAGCAAATTGAGAGGATGCGAGAAGTGTGTATATTTTTCTACCTTTTTATTGCTTCGTTTCCATCATACTATTAGTTTTTTTGTGTTTGATTCATACCTTTTTAAGGAGTCAGATATCAAATTTAAGATTTTATTTGTGGTTTATGTTTTTTTTAAACTTTTAAGAATTTAAAATTTTGTTTGACTTAATGTTTATTATCAATTTATTAAAACTATATTTGCATTATTTTATCCCATTCTCTTCAGGTTGTAGAGCTTCCTATGCTTCATCCAGAGAAATTTGTCAAATTAGGTATTGATCCTCCGAAAGGTGTTCTCTGTTACGGCCCCCCAGGAACTGGAAAAACACTACTAGCTAGAGCTGTAGCCAACAGAACAGATGCTTGCTTTATTCGTGTAATTGGAAGTGAACTTGTGCAGAAGTACGTTGGAGAAGGAGCTCGGATGGTTCGTGAACTCTTTCAGGTTGTCAAGCTTCCAGAGTAATAAATTCAGCATTCTTGAGAATCCAATTGCCCCTGTTAGTTGTGTTTTATTTGTTGGCCACCTCTAGTCTGTTCTATTGATGCTCTCTTTTGGTATAGATGGCACGCTCAAAGAAGGCTTGCATTGTCTTCTTTGATGAAGTTGATGCAATTGGTGGTGCTCGGTTTGATGATGGGGTTGGTGGTGACAATGAAGTTCAGCGTACCATGCTTGAAATTGTCAATCAGCTTGATGGTTTTGATTCTAGAGGAAACATTAAAGTCCTAATGGCCACCAACAGGTATGTTTCTAACTCATATTTGGCTGTCCATTAGTCCCACAATGTTACAATGTCATTCCGTGCATGCAAATTATGTCAAAGTCATATCAGCATCTACATCAATTATTCTAGATGCATAAACTTTTGATGTTTTAGCCACAATGCGGTTGTAAGACAACTGAATAGAGAGTTGAGTTCTTAAAGAATAACTCTTGGTTTATTTTAGCAGTGAAGAGATACTTTTGTGTAGTCACTAGCAGAGTAATTTTCCTGAAATGACTGCAAACGTTAAATAGTGTACTCTTCAATTCTCTCATCTGTGTCTGTCTATTTCTAAATAATGCAGGCCTGACACTTTAGACCCTGCACTGTTACGTCCTGGAAGGTTGGACCGTAAGGTTGAGTTTGGCCTGCCAGATTTGGAGGGTCGAACGCAAATATTCAAGATTCACACCAGGACAATGAACTGTGAGAGGGATATCCGGTTTGAGCTTCTTGCCCGTCTCTGCCCAAATTCCACTGGTGAGAAATGCTTGCCCCTATTACAAGTTGGCTGATAACTGGTACCATTTAGCGAAGTCCATTATTAAGCCTGATTGTGCTAAAAGTTGAGAAACCAATAAGCTGCAACATTATTTCATTATTTGCAATTTTCTTTTAGTTTGGTTCTCAATTTGAGTAGGAAGAGAGAGAGAGAGAGAGAGAGAGAGAGAGAGAGAAGACTCTTCATTTCTGCATTTTCTAACAAGATTGAATTCTTTATGGAGGCAAACCATACAACTATGCAACAGACTCTGAAAGGAATTCCTACAAGATCTTTTAGAATTTACAAGTTCGAACAACCAACCCATATTCGTAGTTGGGCAGATTCACGATAAATACAATCTCATCATTATATGATTTATTTGCATTAAATAGGAACTACAAATTTCCTGCCAATTTTCACGCTCAGGATCTTTGTTATTGCCATTTGCTTCTTTTATAGGGGCTGATATCAGAAGTGTGTGCACTGAAGCTGGGATGTACGCTATTAGAGCAAGAAGGAAGAATGTTACGGAGAAAGATTTCCTTGATGCAGTGAATAAAGTCATCAAAGGCTACCAAAAGTTCAGCGCCACACCCAAGTACATGGTCTACAACTAAATATGTCCCCGCGCCGAGCATTTACCTTTTATCCACTGCAATACACACATTGCCCCTTACATGCTATGGTGGACCTTGTCTAGTAACTTATACGCAGTTTAATTTAAGTTTGAGCTTTAAAAAAGAATGCGCCTTCAATGGGGATTGTAGTTGGGCAAATATTTTGCAATCACGCAGATTCCTATTTCACAAGAACACAGCATTCGTCGTGGAACTCTGTTCTTGTTCAAATTTCAGTTTCAGTATTTTCTTAGTAAAACAGGATTCAATTTGAATAAGCATTGCAAGCTCTAGTGATTTTTGAGCTTTGGGTATTGTTTCCTAATGAAATTTTAGGCTGTGTTCCTCATCATTGGTTATTCTGAATGGCAAATTTTTGACTTTACTTTTGGACGCTCCGATCATTTGCCTTGTGAGGGCCACTCACGGTGCGTGTGCATGATAGATTTCAGAACTGCTAGCCTCACAATATGCTTTGCACATTCATGTGTGACCAATTGAGATCCGGGCGTCTGGATCTCAGTTGAATCAGGGCGTCTGCAATGGCTTTTGGGTGCTTGGATCTCAATGGATCGTCCATGAGTATGTAGGGTAAAAACTCTCGCTCTATATGGTGCAAACTGTAGTACTCAGAAAATTGTATATAAGAAAAAAAAAAAAACCGAAGCATTGAATTGCTCAATCTTAATTAACAGTCTCTTGTTCCTGTATAAATTTGACAAGGTCAGTTCCTACCTTACGTTACCAGATAAATTGGTCCAAAAGCTTGAACTGCTAGGGCATGGTTTTGGTGCCCCAGGCAGCTGTAGGGCACTTCAGTCTCCTCTGCCCTTGTAGGGGTGAAGCAGAAAGACAGAGGCCCTGAAGAAGAGATGCCCATTTTTTCATGAAGCTGACCGAATCTTCTGCTATTTACAAACAACGGACCTGACCGTGGCTTCTGCTCTGCCCCTGCAAGCCTCGATGACTTGGACTTCAATGCGGCTGCTTCCTCTGCTCCACTCTTCTTCTCTCTAAACTTAAACAGCAAGGAGAGAGCTCTTATCCATGTCTTCTTTTCCCTTGCGCTTCTCATTTTTGCACTCTCAAGTTGTGTCACTGATGCACCATTTGCATGGTTTCAGGCCATCGACAGGAACAGGTAATAAATAGTGAGTACAAAGAGATTATCTCAACGGCGAAGCAAAGAATAATCTTTTTTTTTTATCAAAAATAATGTACAAAAAGGATTGACACTAAGAAGAATGAAAACAGAGAAAGCAAAATTCAGCACTTACTAATTAACAACATCACTGTATATAATTGTGGTTAACTTTGAATGCGAGACAGCATTAAATTGAGCTGTTTAGTCAATGGAATATTGGTGGAAGATATGGAAAAATTTGCCCAAATCTTTGGCAGCTTCAAAGTGTGTGATGGTGACAGGTGGATGTGCCTGATGTCAAGGAGAAGAATGAGGAGAGGAACATGGCATTTTTTTTTTTCACTCTTTATTTTTTTTTTTAATTTTTTTTTTTTACTTTTGTGTTCTTGTCATGGATTTCATGCTTATGTTTATTCACCTCCAGATCATCTATCATAAGAATCTATCTTCACACCTTCCAAATCATAATTTCTACTAAATCTTTCAAATGCTATAGTCAGTAAAAATACAATTTGCACAACTTAACAATCCATAGATAGTAATTAACTGAACTTGCAAAACTGAGCTCTGATACCTTTTGTTAGACAGCAATTCCTACTACCTAAATCAACAAATATATATATCAAATGCCTAAAAGAATAATAGAAATAGTGCATAAACTAGAATGACTCGAGAAATCTTAGCATGGAACAATGGACTAATGGAGAATATCACACACAACAAGAACATCCAAATTTATTTTTTAAAAAACTTTCCAAAAGCAAGGGGAAATAAAACTGAAAGGAAAAAAAAAAATGCAACTATTCTTTATCACAATTTACTTATAACAAGAGTAAACCAAAACATACCTTGACATTGGTTGAAGACCACCCTTTAGAAGGTTAGGAAAGGCCTCCCAAAGTAGATGACCATACTCCTTAGCTTCTTCTCTTCCCCATTTCCATGGTGCAAGGCTAAGCATCCTATTCTCATGTGGGCTCACGTTCTTCAATTACTTCTCTTCTGCTTCACATTGTAGTCCGACCTACTTCCATGCCTCATTTAAAGTTGCTTTCTAAGTCATTCAGAAAAAGGACTGAGATTTTTCACAGTGAAAGGAAATCAAATCGAAAAAGGTCTGACAGCTTCTCAGGGTAAAAGGAAATTGTTGAGAGTAGGCAGTTATTCAATGAAATCACTGAGGTTTTGTCAGATTCTTACAGCATTTAATCCACACTGCAAACTCAACCTCAAGGAGACATCAGAAATTTCCAAGGCACTAGTGACGATAGAACACATCAAACTCAACAATCTCAAGAGTTGATGAATCGATTGTGTGCGTTTAGCTTTCCATAAAGCCTCAGTAGAAATGCTTGAAGGTATATGTCAGTAAACTTTATCTTTTCTCTCTTCAAAATTAGATACTTTGCATGGTAAATATCAGTAAGTAAAAGACTTGATGAATATTTCCTTCCAATATGTAGAAGCATCACTTATTTTTTCAACTTTCCATTTTTTTTGTTTAAACCTGAAATCTGACATAAACATCCAAACTAATTTCTGCAGGACCTGCAGTTCACAATTTGCACTTCTTTGACCTAATTTTTCATTCTTCATGAATGCATGATGAGGTCCCCTCGCCCTTAAAAACCTGGCATGAGTTAGGCAAATGGGACCATGGAAGACACCTGAATCAGAAACAAAAGAGTTTCAGAATTTCTAGAGAAAGAATTTAAACTTATAAATGGAAAAAAATAAAAAAATGTAGCACTTAGTTGATAAGAAACCTTATACAAATCTAAATTTTGGTGCTGAATTAATCTTTCTAGTTACATGTTTTTATTCGTACCTATATAAATATAAATTTTTATGTTTTTTTTTTTTAATTTTATCATGAATTCATGATTTAGCACATTTGAAATTTGAAATTTTAATTCTATAAATTTGTGCCTATGATTTAGAGCAAATTATATAGATTTGCAGGGCCTTAGGCATAAGCCATTAAGATCTATGCCTAGAACCCAATAAAGAGCCATTATTTTTAATATATTAAATATATTATTATATTTATTTATTTGAATTAATCTTTCTAATTACATGTTTTTATTTGTACCTATATAAATCTAAATTTTTATGTTTTTTTTTTAAATTTTATCATGAATTCATGATTTAGTACATTTGAAATTTGAAATTTGAAATTCTAATTCTATAAATTTGAGCCTATGATTTAGAATAAATTATATAGATTTGCAGGGCCTTAGGCATAAGCCATTAAGGTCTATGCCTAGAGCCCAATAAAGAGCCATTATTTTTAATATATTAAATATATTATTATATTTATTTATTTTAAGTGAATGGAAAAAATTAAATCTATAAGATAAAAGATTTACATGATCTCATTCTCTAGTCAAAGTTTCAGATTTCACAAAGATCACGTTATGATTTCAATGGATAAAGTCATAAGGGGCTCTCTTTTTAATATTTTTAATTATGTATATTAATTTATAAGACTATTCTATTTCTCTTTAATATCCCTCAATCCTAACTTTTTCTTATTACGTTTCTCCTTTATTGGTGATGCTTTCTCCAAAACCAACCCTAAGGGTGGTCAAGGTGGGGTCGGTGCACAAGGCCCCCCACCTCCGACAAGCCCACATTTTTTTTTTTGCAATTTTTAAATGATTTTTAAGTAAATGGTAATTCATTAAAAAAATAAATTAATTAAAAAGTTGTGGCCTATTTTTTAATAATTTTTATATATTTTTAAAGCAAATATTTGTCTTCAAAAATAAATTAAATTAAAAAGCTTTAAATATAAATTTTAAAACATTATAATTTTTTTTATAAAAGTGTCCAATAAAAAAAATACACGTGGAGTAGTGAAACTTTTTACTTATTTCTATCTATCTAAATTTTAAAATCCTTAAATATAAATTTTGTTTATGTGTTCAGTTAATGAAATTATTTTTATAATATCAATTTTATTATTTTTAATAAGAATATAAATGGAATATTTTTATTTTTTTTGCACTAGGCTCTTCAAAAATCAAAGGCTGGTAGTGACTTTCTCATAAGAACATGAATTAAAAATTATTTATCCATTAATATAAAATAAAAATATAATTTTATTCAAGTTCCCCTTTTCCTCTTTTCCAACTCTTACTCTTTATGCTTCTCTCGCTAGTTATGTTGATCCGATTAATACTACTATAATCGATTAAGTTCAAATGCATTCATTTGTATTGTGATTGATTAAAATGGAGAATTTTATTATTTTAAAACAATGACCTCTATCATTTTACTTCTTTAATAAACATTAAATTTAACTTGTATTTATAGTCATAAAATTTTCAATTTCCTGTCTTCCTTTTATCATTTACAAATATTCTAATTTTGATAATAAAAAATATAATTTTTTGTTAGCTTTTTACCATAGATAAGTTTTAGAAATTATCAAATTACAAAGGGTAGTTGATCCGGTTGTAAGAACAGGGGCCCCCTGTCCGGTGGGATCAACGCCACGTGTAAGTCAAAGTGGCAGGTGGCCGGGCGGCGAGGGGAAGGTTCGATCGGCCAGGCGGCCGGCCGGTGTCTAGTTGATGGTTAAAGGCGTCTCGTCGAAAGTCAGGGTTCCGGCGCTCAGCGGACGAGATCGCAGAGCCGATCGGATTGCACGCTCGGCCAAAACGATCAGGTAGCATACTGCTAATAGTCTCCACAAAGCACGTGATTGAGAACCTCCCTAAGTAAACCACCGCATACGTCCGGCCGGATGTCACGGAAGCTGGCCGTCCGGACTCTCTCCGGGGAGTAAAGGCAAAAGGACAAGTGACACCTTTTTCTGACAGCGGGTATGTTCCACGTGTAGACCATATTTCAAATCTTATGACAGGGGGTTCCGCTGTCCCATCGAGGACATGCTTGGACTGTAGCAGTATGGGTCAGGTAAGCTCACTGACAAGTCCTTACTGGGGTATGGGCCGTGGACACGTGTACACCTCGGTATGTGTACACTCGCTTCTCCGCTGCACTATATAAAGGCCCTCATCCTTCGTCGGAGGTACGCGTTCTAATATTAGGAGAGCCACTTTTTCACTGCTTGCTTGCCTGACTTGAGCGTCGGAGGGTCGTCGCTGGGAACCCCTTCCAGCCCGACTTCTGTGCAGGTCCGCCGGAGGGCCGTCCGACCGGCCGAGGATCTACGTCAGCTGCCAGGAGAGCGCCACGTGCCCAGCGTCCGTTGGTTCAGCGATTCGGACAGGATCAATTTGACGCCGTCTGTGGGAACGCTCCTGCATCCGAACGGAAACAATGGACGAGGCTGGACGACAACACACGGTGACGCTTTCCACGGAGGAACTCGACGCTCTGATCGAGTTGAGGGCCGCTAAGCTCGTCGAATAGAAACAGAAAGCACCAGCCGAGCGGGCAGAGCAGCAAGCAACATCAGCATCAGGAGGTCGAGCGGAAGCACCTCAGGCCACCGTTGCATTCCCTCGGGCTCTATTCCGCACTCCTGAAGCCGTAGCAACTAATCGGGATCGGGGATCTTCTTCGGATGAAAGGCCAAGACGAGACGACAGAAAATGGAAAGCCCCCCGAGCGGATACATCGCCCGAGCGAATTAATCGCCAGTTCTCAGAAGCCATCTTGAAGGATCCTTTGCCAAAGCACTACGTGCCCCCGACGATCGGCGAATACAATGGGACTACCGATCCAGATGATCATCTGGGTAAATTCGACAACACTTCTACCCTTCACCAATATACGGATGAGGTGAAGTGTCGAGTTTTTCTAACCACCCTCTCTGGATCGGCTCAACGATGGTTTCGGAGGCTGCCGGATGGGTCCATCACAAACTTCAAGGATTTCCGAACGGCCTTCCTCCATCATTTTGCAAGCAGTCGGCGTTATCAGAAGACGAGTGTCAGCTTGTTCGCCATCAAGCAAGAGCCAAGAGAGCCGCTCAGAGCTTATATCCAGCGGTTCAACCGAGTGGCCATGGATATTCCAACGGTCACCTCGGAGACCATGATGAATGTCTTCACACAAGGCCTAGTGGATGGGGATTTCTTCCGCTCGCTCGTTCGGAAGCCGCTCCGAGACTACGACCACATGCTACACCGGGCCAACGAATACATCAACGTGGAGGAAGCCCAAGAAGTCCGAAAAAAAGAAACTCCAACCAAGCGGGCTCCTCTTGCCGAGCGGAAGCAGCATGCTGCTCACCCACCCAGAGGACCAAGAGCCGAAGCAATCTGCTCCCCCCATGCCAGGTCCCAAGTGCAAGAGGTAGCTGCCACCCGGCCCAAGCCAAAGAAGAAATAGACCCCGATGTTCTGCTCCTTCCACCGGACGGATACACACAACACAAGAGATTGTCGAAGTCTTCCCTTGATTGCTCAACCCGTTCCCCGGAATGGTGGTCGACGATCTCCCTCATCCGATAGGCGACAAAGAACTCATGAAGCCGATCGGACTCAAATTGACAGGCGAAAACAACAGACTCCCGATCGGCATCGCTCTCCAAGGCGTGAGAATCGCCGAATGTCTAGAGAACGGTCTCGACCGTCCGCTCGGGAAGAAGAAAATAGAAGTAACACTTCCCGAGGCGAGATTAACATCATTGCTGGCGGGCCGACCGGAGGTGACTCTAACCGAGCAAGAAAGACGAGCGTCCGATAGCTCCAGATCCATGCGGTCGGCTGCAGCCAGGAACGGGCGAGCGGACCCGAAATTAGTTTCGGACCCAGGGACTTGGAAGGAGTTGAAGTCCCCCATGACGACGCCCTTCTCATCAAAGCGGTAATAGCCAACTACACTATTCACCATGTTTTTATTGACACAGGGAGCTCGGTCAATATCATATTCAAGAAAGCATTCGATCAATTGCAAATTGATCGAGTCGAGCTGCTGCCCATGACAACCCCCCTTTACGGGTTTACGGGCAATGAAGTTCAGCCAGTCGGACAGATCCGTCTGGCCATATCTCTGGGAGAGGAGCCGCTCAGAAGGACGCGCACAGGAAACTTCGTCGTGGTGGACTCTCCGTCAGCATACAACGTCATATTGGGGCGACTAGCTCTCAGCGAATTCCGAGCGGCCGTCTCCACCTTCCACCAGAAGATCAAGTTCCCCGTGGATGACAAAGTGGGAGAAGTACGGGGAGATCAACTGGCCGCTCGGCGATGCTACATCGAGATGGTCCGAGCAGAAGCCAATTCCGCTCGGAAGACGCCCCGGATCGAGGTAAACGCCATCACTGAAAAGCCTCCCTCTTTAGTTTACGAAGAAAAAGAGGAAGTGCAGATACACCCGACCCGATCGGAGGCCACGACCTTCATCGCGTCCGATCTGGAGGCGAATCAGAAAGAGGAGGTGATCCAATGTCTCCGAAGAAACCATGATGTCTTCGTCTGGTAGACACATGAACTGCCCGGAATTTCACCAAGTATAGCACAGCATGAGCTCCACGTCCGACCGGACGCTCGGCCCGTAAAGCAAAGAAAAAGGGACTTCAGCGCCGAGCAGAATGTCATCATCCGGGCGGAAGTTGAGAAGCTTCTGGAGGCCGGCCATATACGCGAGGTGCAGTTCCCGAGCTGGTTGGCTAACGTAGTATTAGTCTCCAAGCCAGGCAACAAGTGGAGAGTGTGCATAGATTTTCGGGATCTCAACAAAGCTTGCCCGAAAGATTTTTATCCTCTGCCCCGGATAGATCAGTTGGTGGACTCTACGGCCGGCTGCGAATTAATATGTATGCTTGACGCTTACCAAGGCTATCATCAAGTGCCGCTCGCTCGGGAAGATCAAGAAAAAGTTAGCTTCGTTACAGTCGACGGCACCTATTGCTATAAGGTGATGCCGTTCAGATTGAAGAACGCGGGAGCCACATATCAACGCTTGATGAACAAAGTGTTCAGAGAGCAGATCGGGCGGAATCTAGAAGTATACGTGGACGACATTCTCATCAAATTCGTCCGAGCGGCCGACCTCTTGGAAGACATGAAGGAGACTTTCCGAACACTGAGAAGGTATGACGTTAAACTAAATCCCCAGAAGTATCTATTCGGAGCAAAAGGAGGACGCTTCCTAGGTTACATAGTGACCGAGAGGGGTATTGAAGCAAATCCCAGCAAGGTGAAAGCTCTACAAGACATGCCGCCTCCAAGAAATCTGAGGGAAGTGCAGCGTTTGACCGGTCGGATAACTGCCCTGTCTAGGTTCATCTCCAAAACCGCCGACCGGAGCCTGCCTTTCTTCAAAATCTTGCGCAAAGCCGCCAAGTTTCAATGGGACGAAGAATGCGATCGGGCGTTCGAAGATCTGAAGACATATTTGAATTCTCTTCCGGTACTAGCCAAGCCAGCTGCGGGTGAGCCACTTTGTATCTACTTATCTTCTACTGAACAAGCCGTCGGCTCAGCATTAGTAAGGCCGAGCGGAGAAGAGCCAGTGTATTTTCTGAGCCATATTTTAAAAGATGCTGAATCTCGCTACACCGGGCTCGAGAAACTTGCTTTCGCTTTGGTCCTTGCCGCTCGGCGCCTCCGTCCTTATTTCTTGGCTCATACTATCATCGTCCGGACGAATAGCCCGTTGGGAAGAGTGCTGTTGAATCTCGAAGCGTCCGGACGGCTCATCAAATGGACAACCGAGTTGAGCGAGTTCGACATTCAATACCAGCCCCGGTCGGCGATAAAAGCGCAGCCCTTGGCGGATTTCGTCACCGAGGTACAAAGACCAGAGCCCGAAGCCATGTGAAAGGTATTTGTAGACAGATCCTCCACTCGGCTCGGGAGTGGTATTGGTGTCTTATTGCTGTCTCCCCAAGAAGAGAAGATGCACTTATCCGTCCGGCTGGATTATAGAGCTACGAATAATGAGGCAGAATATGAAGCCCTTATAGCTGGCTTACAGGCCGCTCGGCATGTAGGGGCCGGACGGGTAACGCTCCATTCAGACTCCCAATTGGCCGCTCTGCAGCTCACAGGTACTTTTGAAATCAACAACGCTCGACTCAAGCTTTACGCTCAAACCTTCGAGAAACTTAGAGCCGACTTCAGAGAAGTTATTATCCAGAAGATACCTCGAGCGGAGAACCAAGCGGCTGATGAGTTAGCCAAACTTGCAAGCTCAATAACGCCGATCGCCATCCAGCAACCAATTGAACAAGTATCTTTGGTGGCGCACGTCGACCGGATGGAGGGCCTCACGTTGCCGAGAGACTGGAGGACACCTATCACGGAGTTTTTGCGCTTGGGCGCCACCCCGTCCGACCGGAATGAAGCCGAGCTGTTAAGGAGGAGAGCCGGTCGGTTCACACTCATTGGTGATCAACTCTATAAGAAGGCTTTCTCTCGCCCGCTGTTGAAATGCGTGAGCTCGGAAGACTCGGCTTACATCCTCCAAGAAGTGCATCAAGGATCATGTGGTGGGCATCCGGGCGGACGATCACTAGCTAAGAAGATCCTGCTGGCCGGATACTTCTGGCCAACCTTACAAGCAGACGCCACTCGGACCTGTTGGTTGCTACTCGGAAAACCTAGAGGTTCCACTGTACAAAAATTTTGTACAAAGGTCTGAACCTTTTCCTAGCTACCATGTGTTCTTTTAAATTAAATTTTGGATCGCCTGCGGAACTTAACACGTTTGATCCAAAACTTAATCTATTTGTTCTTTTAGGTTTTGACTTGGATCTCCTGCGGAACTTAACACGTTTGACCCAAGTCTCCTTAAGTTATTAATTCCATTAAATATTAATTTCCATAAAAGGTTCCCAGTACTGACGTGGCGAGGCACATGGCCTTCTTGGATATGGGAGCAACCACCACCGACTAGACAAAACCTTTAATAGAAAGCTAATATTTAATTTCCTAAAATAACTTTAGGTTAACCAAAGAGAACAATCAAATCACAAGAAAAAGAAAGAAACAAAAGAACACAACTTCGAAAAACCATATTCGAAACACTAGAACGTAAGCCTCTTGTATTTGGTATTATTTCCATAAATAACTAGCATGATGCGGAAATAGAAATTACTAGTTATACCTTGTAGAAAAACCTCTTGATCTTCTACCGTATTCCTCTTCTTATCCCGGACGTTGTGTTTCCGAGACGAGAACCACCACGCACCTTCTTCTTCTCCAAGCAAGGTTCGGCCACAAGAAGAACCACCTCCAAGGAAGAAGAACTTGATCACCACCAATACTCCAAGGGATCTTCAAGATGAGGCTTCCTCCTTTTCTTCTTCTCCTTCCTAGGTCCGGCCACCAACAAGAGCTCCAAGAGATGTATGGTTCGGCCACACAAAGGAGAGGAGAGGAAAGAAAGGGTCGGCCACAACCAAGGAGAAAAGAGAGGAAAAATAGAATAGAGTCGTTAGCCTTGAAGCCTCCTCTACCCCCTCTTTTACAATCCTTGGTCTTGGCAAATAAGGAAAATTTAATAAAACTTCCTTAATTCTTTTGCCATGAAAAGGAAAAAATATTTAATTAAAATAATTTTTCTTTCCAATTTATTCGCCACACCATAGAATTTCCAAGCAAATGAAATTTTAAACACCAATTAAAACTTCCTTATTTGCTTCCGAAATTTATAAAATTTCTCAATAATTTTATCCCTTCATGATTGGTTTATAAAAAGGAAATTTAATAAATTAAAATCTTTCTTTTAAACATGTGGATAAAAGAAAGTTATCTCTAAAAATTAAAATCTCTTTTAATCTACAAATAAGGAAAGATATCAAATCTTTTCTTAATCTCTTGTAGAAACTTATAAAAGAGAATATTTAATTTTAAACTTTTTTTAAATCATGAACATGATTTAAAAGGAAAGTTTTCTTAAAATTTAAAATCCTCCTTTAATCAACAAATAAGGAAAGATTTCAAATTTTAAACTCTTTTAAACATGTAGATGATTTACAAATAAGGAAAGTTTTACCAAAAATTAAAACCATCCTTTTAAACTACAAATAAGGAAAGAGATTAATCTCTTCTTAATCTTTGTAGAAAGCTATAAAAGGAAATTTTAATTTTAAACTCTCTTTAAAAACATGATATCCACATAAGAAATCATTTTAATAAAAATCCTTTTAATATTCTAGTGGCGCCACCCAAGCTTGGGACCCAAGTTGGCCACCAACTTAACTCATCCACTTGGTCTTGGCGCTTGGGTTCCAAGCTAGCTTGGCCGGCCCCATTGATGGGTAAGAAGGTGGGTATGCGGTGGGTATAAATCTCTATATACTAGAGGCTACGATAGGGACCGAGAGGAGGAATTGGTTTTGGTCTCCGATAAAATTAAGCATCCCGTGTTCGCCCCAACACACAACTTAATTTTATCAATAATAATTCATTCCACTAGAGAACTATTATTGAACTACCGCACCAATCCCAAATTACATTTGGGCTCCTTCTTATTATGAGTGTGTTAGTCTCCCCGTGTTTAAGATAACAATGTCCACTAATTAAGTAAGTTACTGACAACTCACTTAATTAATATCTAGCTCCAAGAGTAGTACCACTCAACTTCATCGTCATGTCGGACTAAGTCCACCTGCAGGGTTTAACATGACAATCCTTATGAGCTCCTCTTGGGGACATTCTCAACCTAGATTACTAGGACACAGTTTCCTTCTATAATCAACAACACACACTATAAGTGATATCATTTCCCAACTTATCGGGCTTATTGATTCATCGAACTAAATCTCACCCATTGATAAATTAAAGAAATAAATATCAAATATATGTGCTTGTTATTATATTAGGATTAAGAGCACACACTTCCATAATAACTGAGGTCTTTGTTCCTTTATAAAGTCAGTATAAAAGGAACGACCTCAAATGGTCCTACTCAATACACTCTAAGTGTACTAGTGTAATTATATAGTTAAGATAAACTAATACCTAATTACACTACGACCTTCCAATGGTTTGTTCCTTTCCATCTTGGTCGTGAGCTACTGTTTATAATTTATAAGGAACCGATAACATGATCTTCTGTGTATGACACCACACACCATGTTATCTACAATATAAATTAATTGAGCAACTACATTTATCATAAATGTAGACATTTGACCAATGTGATTCTTATTTCTAGATAAATATTTATACCAAAAGCTAGGCTTTTAGTATACACTCTAACAATCTCCCACTTATACTAAAAGACTAAGCTGCCATATCTGCCATACATCTGATTCCTATGCCTTTCAAAAAAGCTCTTGCCTTAAGGACCTTAGGTTATCATCTGATGCAATCTAGGCGGCAACAACTTCTCCTCGTTTATACGATTTCTCATATTGGGTGGTACTTGCGCTCTATTGTGTTTACTTGCCTTATAGACTTATGGTTTCTTCGAGTTTGTTACTGCACCAACATTATTACAATAAATTGTAATAATCTTTGGACAAACCAGAAATCATATCTAAATCTATCTTGAGGTTATTGAGTCATTCAGCTTTTATGGCTACCTTAGAGGCTTGCCATATACTAAGCTTCTATGGTGGAGTCCAGATAAACACCTATGCCTATCACTCTTCCATAGTTATGACTTTACCTCCTAAAGTAAACACAAAACCCCGAGGTTGACTTAATATTGTCCCTGTCCGATTGGAAGTCAAAATCCATGCAACCCATAGGGACCAAAATAACTGCCTTGTAAACTAGCATATAATCTCTAGTGCCTCTAAGGTACTTATATGCTTTATTGCAGTCCAATGTCCTTGTCTAGGGTTACTTTGATATCTACTAACTATGCCCTTGGCAAAATAGATTTCTGATCTCGTGCATAGCATACATTAGGTTGTCTAACTGCCGAAGCATAAAGAACTGCCTACATGTCCTCAATCTCCTTTGATGTCATCGAAGACATCCCTTTAGATAAAAACACTCCATGCTTAAAAGGTAAGAAACCTTTCTAGGAGTCTTGCATGCTAAAAACGAGCAAGGATTTTTCCGATCTATTAAACTTGGGATATATCTATATATTTTTCTTGCGATCCCTTATTACTTTGATCACAAAAATATATATATTCTCCCAAGTCCTTTATATTGAATTATTTGGACAACCATACCCTTACTTCTGACAACATTTTGATATTGTTTCCAACTACCAAAATTGTTATCTACGTATAGTACAAGAATCACCACCACGTTTCCATCACACCATTTGTATACACAAGACTTATCCGTTTACTCAATAAATCCAAAGGTCTGGATTACTTTGATAAACTGGATGTTCCAAGACCTTGAAGCTTTGCCTCAGTCCATAGACTGATTGAGCTTTCACACAAGATGCTCTTAGCCCTTTGTAATGAACCCTTCTGGTTTGCTTTATGTGGATGCTATCTTCAAGACTTCCATTAAGGAATGCTGTCTTGACATCCACTTGCCAAATAGATAAAAGAATCTGGATAGACTTAAACATGGCTACCAAAAGTTTCCTTTTCATCAAGCCTTGCTTTGAAAGTTTCTACCTTCCTGTCTATCCCTCTTTTCCTATTATAGACCTTTTTACACCCAAAGGCTTTTACACCATTTGGTGTTTCTACAAGCTTCCAGATTTTATTAGAATACATATATTCTAATTCTGTTATTCATTACTCTTTGCCAAGATGTTGCATCTTTATCTTGGAGTGCTTCGTCATATGTCCGGAGATCAGGTTCATGTCCTCCAGGGATCGAGTCCAAAAACTCTCCCAAAACATGAATCCTTTTAGGTTGCCTAACAACCCTCCCACTACGACAAGGCACTTTCTGCAATTGTGTATCATTTGTGATACGTGTTGCAGTTTCCTTGTGGTATCTCATCTTGTACAGTTGGTACTAGATTAGACATGTCTTTTATTATTTCCTTAAGAACAAATTTTCTTATGGGCACATGGTTTATTACATAGTCATTTTCTAAAAATCGGTCATTGATAATGACCTTCTGATTTTTTTTAAGACTATAAACCTACTTTTGTTTCTCTAGGATAACTCACAAACAAGTGAACTCCTGCCCAACTTATCAGTGTCTCTCATATGCTAGACCACCCAAATCCGAATATACTAGGCTTATGCCCATTCTGCAATTCTATGGGAGTAGAGAGTTCTGACTTTAGAAGGTATTATGTTCACTTCTGTTTCTAGTGTATATCCTTAAAACAAATTTGGTAATAACTCATCATCGATCTAATTATTCCATAAGAGCCTTATACCTTCCTTTTTCTACACCATTCTGTAGGGGTGTACCAGGTGTAGTTAGTTGGGATTGAATCCCTACTTTTGATAAATGACTCCTAAATTCTCCCAAGTGGTACTTGCCACTACGATCTCACCGTAGTGTCTTAATACTTTTACTTTGACGTTTCTCCGCATCAGCCTTGTACACTTTGAACTAATCAAAGTACTTAGTCTTGCGGCACATTAAGTAAATGTATTTGTATCTTGAATAGTTATCTATAAAATAGATGAAATATTCGATACTACCTCTTGTCTGGATAGTCATAGGATCACACAAATCAGAATGAACCAATTCCAACATATCTTTGGCTCCATACCCCTTAGACTTAAAAGCTTCTTGGTTATTTTTCCTTCCAAGTAAGACTCGCAGGTTGGAAAGATTTCCACTACTAATAAACCCAAAAGTTCATCAGCTACCAATGAATCCTACTCAAGTTAATATAACCTAGCCTTAGATGCCAAAGATATAATTGGTTCATTTCCGAAGGTTGCTTTCTCTTAAAGTTAGAAGATGTGTTACTAATTTCCATTTGTTGCATCGTGGGAGTTAATGGATTATAAATTGTCAACCAACATACCAGAATAGATAACTTCCCTATTTTTCTTGATAACAACTTTATTATCAAAATAGACACAATATCTATTCTATAATAGTTTAGAAACTGAAATCAGGTTCTTTCTAAACTTAGTATGTAAAGACAATTACTAATAATCCAAATTTTATTCTCATTAGAGAATAAACCTCTCCCACTGCAATAGCTGCTACTTTTGCAGTAGTGCCCATGTGGACGGTGTTTTTTTATTTTCATTTAGTTGTCGGGTTTCCTGGAACCCTGCAATGAATCAGTGGCTCACATATCTACACACCAGGTACCGGTAGATAACTCCACTAAACATGTTTCAACTAATGAATAAAATACACCTATATTGTTCTTAGTTCTAAAAAGACAGTCTACCTTAATGTCCAAATCCTATTTCCAATCAATTATAATTGGGACCACTAAGTATATCAGCTAGGGATTGACCATTATCCTAAGAATCACAAAAATATTTGGTTAAGACCAACACCTTAAAAATCCCCATGAATTTTGTATGCCACGTTAGTGTGGACGTATACAAATTCAAAAAAGAAATTTTATCATTTAATTTTATTATCTCGTCATCCTTTCTTTATGACGAATAAAATTAATAGTTGGTCTATCTTTAATCAAATATTTGGTCAAGACTCTAAATTTAAAATAATATTGATTCCTCTAACAATATTATTTAAATTTACCAACACCTCAAAACACCGTGAATTTTGCATGCCACGTTAGTGTGGACGTATACAAAATCAACATTTGTAAGAGGAGGGTTTTACCCATTAACTATCTTGTCAACGTAACTTTATGACAAATAAAATTATCTCAAACACCGTTAATTTTGTATGCCACGTTAGTGTGGACGTATACAAAATTAATCATTTGTAAGAAGGGTTTTAACCCTTTAATTTTATTATCTTGTCAACCTAGTTTTATGACAAATTAATAGTTGGTTTCATTTGGTCACACAAATAATAACAGTGACTCCGATGGGGAGGATACTATTAGATGTGTCTAAGTGTATACCATTACTTGACACTAAGTCCATTAATAAGATTATGCCCCTTCCGTTGGGGAAGATCACACGCTCTTAATTAACTTCCTATAGTCATCCAAAAATGGAAGTCTGTTCTAGTGATCTGCAAACTAGCTCATCCGTTATGGAGGAAGGCACTCAGAGCCAACGCGCAAGCTTGTTTGCATCACTTACAAACCAGTAATGGAGACCATGGGATTTACTTAAAAATCCCTCTCCCACTTAGTTATTTATTAATGAGGAATTTTAACTATGCTAGCCTACTAAACTTGTAAACTAACATGCACACACAGCACAATATAAAAGCAATAAATAGAAAATCTAATTTTCAACTATTATGGCTTTTATCTCTAGTTGTCTTCCGTGTGTTGTCATCCCAAGCTGCTGCCATATTTGGCCACCGCCACTGGGTCTAGCTGTCGCATCCATCTTGCTCCTAGTTCCGCTGTGCCTCTGGTCCATAGAAGGTTCCACGCTTTGCAAGATTCGATCCGTGACATAAATAGAATTTTACATTTTTGATCCTATATTCCATAAAAGGAATGTACATGTATCTAGATCAAAAATAAAATCCTAATAAAACTAAATACAGCTCCTGCTGTATTTTAATACAATCATGCACACATATAAATGCCCTTGACATGTCCAAGGGTCCAATCACACACATAATAACTATAAGCCATAATAGTTGGATCCTGCATCCACAAAGTTAGCACATCCTACTATTAACCTGCCTAAATTATGTATGACATGTGCATAATTAAACTAATACTAAATACACAGAGGCAAAACCCTAGCTCGATACCAATTGTTGGTTGCTACTGAAAACCTAGAGGTTCCACTGTACAAAATTTTTGTACAAAGGTCTGAACCTTTTCCTAGCTACCATGTGTTCTTTTAAATTAAATTTTGGATCGCCTGCGGAACTTTACACGTTTGATCCAAAACTTAATCTATTTGTTCTTTTAGGTTTTGACTTGGATCTCCTGCGGAACTTAACACGTTTGACCCAAGTCTCCTTAAGTTATTAATTCCATTAAATATTAATTTCCATAAAAGGTTCCCAGTACTGACGTGGCGAGGCACATGGCCTTCTTGGATATGGGAGCAACCACCACCGACTAGACAAAACCTTTAATAGAAAGCTAATATTTAATTTCCTAAAATAACTTTAGGTTAACCAAAGAGAACAATCAAATCACAAGGAAAAGAAAGAAACAAAAGAACACAACTTCGAAAAACCATATTCGAAACACTAGAACGTAAGCCTCTTGTATTTGGTATTATTTCCATAAATAACTAGCATGATGCGGAAATAGAAATTACTAGTTATACCTTGTAGAAAAACCTCTTGATCTTCTACCGTATTCCTCTTCTTATCCCGGACGTCGTGTGGGCGACGATCTTCCGAGACGAGAACCACCACGCACCTTCTTCTTCTCCAAGCAAGGTTCGGCCACAAGAAGAACCACCTCCAAGGAAGAAGAACTTGATCACCACCAATACTCCAAGGGATCTTCAAGATGAGGCTTCCTCCTTTTCTTCTTCTCCTTCCTAGGTCCGGCCACCAACAAGAGCTCCAAGAGATGTATGGTTCGGCCACCAAAAGAGAAGAAGGGAGAAAGGCTAGGGCCGGCCACAAGAAGAAGAAAAGAGGGAGAGAAAAATAGAATAGATTCGTTAGCTTTGAAAGCCTCCTCTACCCCCTCTTTTATAATCCTTGGTCTTGGCAAATAAGGAAAATTTAATAAAAACTTCCTTAATTCTTTTGCCATGAAAAGGAAAAAATTATTTAATTAAAAATAATTTTTCTTCTCCAATTTATTTGGCCGGCCACACCATAGAATTTCCAAGCAAATGAAATTTTAAACACCAATTAAAACTTCCTTATTTGCTTCCAGAAATTTATAAAAATTTCTCAATAATTTTTATCCCTTCATGATTGGTTTATAAAAAGGAAATTTAATAAATTAAAATCTTTCTTTTAAACATGTGGATAAAAAGAAAGTTATCTCTAAAAATTAAAATCTCTTTTAATCTACAAATAAGGAAAGATATCAAATCTTTTCTTAATCTCTTGTAGAAACTTATAAAAGAGAATATTTAATTTTTAAACTTTTTTTTTAAATCATGAACATGATTTAAAAAGGAAAGTTTTCTTAAAATTTAAAATCCTCCTTTAATCAACAAATAAGGAAAGATTTCAAATTTTAAACTCTCTTTTAAACATGTAGATGATTTACAAATAAGGAAAGTTTTTACCAAAAATTAAAACCATCCTTTTAAACTACAAATAAGGAAAGAGATTAATCTCTCTTAATCTTTGTAGAAAGCTATAAAAGGAAATTTTTAATTTTAAACTCTCTTTAAAAAACATGATATCCACATAAGAAATCATTTTAATAAAAATCCTTTAATATTCTAGTGGTTGGCCACCCAAGCTTGGGACCCAAGTTGGCCGGCCACCAACTTAACTCATCCACTTGTCTGGCCCCTAGCTTGGGTTCCAAGCTAGCTTGGCCGGCCCCATTGATGGGTAAGAAGGTGGTATGTGGGTATAAATCTCTATATACTAGAGGCTACGATAGGGACCGAGAGGAGGAATTGGTTTTGGTCTCCCGATAAAATTACATCCCGTGTTCGCCTCAACACACAACTTAATTTTATCAATAATAATTCATTCCACTAGAGAACTATTATTGAACTACGCACCAATCCCAAATTACATTTTGGGCTCCTTCTTATTATGAGTGTGTTAGTCTCCCCGTGTTTAAGATAACAAATGTCCACTAATTAAGTAAGTTACCGACAACTCACTTAATTAATATCTAGCTCCAAGAGTAGTACCACTCAACTTCATCGTCATGTCGGACTAAGTCCACCCTGCAGGTTTAACATGACAATCCTTATGAGCTCCTCTTGGGGACATTCTCAACCTAGATTACTAGGACACGCTTCCTTCTATAATCAACAACACACTATAAGTGATATCATTTCCCAACTTATCGGGCTTATTGATTCATCGAACTAAATCTCACCCATTGATAAATTAAAGAAATAAATATCAAATATATGTGCTTGTTATTATATTAGGATTAAGAGCACACACTTCCATAATAACTGAGGTCTTTGTTCCTTTATAAAGTCAGTATAAAAGGAACGACCTCAAATGGTCCTACTCAATACACTCTAAGTGTACTAGTGTAATTATATAGTTAAGATATACTAATACCTAATTACACTACGACCTTCCAATGGTTTGTTCCTTTCCATCTTGGTCGTGAGCTACTGTTTATAATTTATAAGGAACCAATAACATGATCTTCTGTGTGTGACACCACACACCATGTTATCTACAATATAAATTAATTGAGCAACTACATTTATCATAAATGTAGACTTTTGACCAATGTGATTCTTATTTCTAGATAAATATTTATACCAAAAGCTAGGCTTTTAGTATACACTCTAACAGGACCGTGTCGACGTGCCTGTCCTGCCAGAAGTATCACAATGTCTCCCACCGACCGGCGGAGGAAATGAAGGCATCAACAGTCTCATGTCTGTTTGATCAGTGGGGAATGGATATTGTGGGTCCGTTCCCTATGGCAACCGGACAGCGGAAATTTTTATTGGTGGCGGTTGATTATTTTTCCAAGTGGGTGGAGGCCGAGCCGCTAGCCAAGATCACCGAGAAGATGGTCAAGAAGTTCATCTGGCAGAACATCATCTGTCGGTTCGGCATCCCTCGTCGACTTATTTCCGACAAATGGCGGCAGTTCACAGGAAAATTGCTCGAAGATTGGTGCAAAAGCTTCGACATTGAGCAACACTTCACCTCTGTAGCCTATCCCCAAAGCAACGGTCAAGCCGAAGTAGCCAATCGGGAAATTCTTCGTATTCTGCGCGCTCGGCTCGACCATTTGGGAGGAAGTTGGGTTGATGAAATGCCGGGCGTCCTATGGGCCATCCGAACGACCCCGAAGGAAGGAACTGGCGTCACGCCCTTCCATTTGGTGTATGGCGGCGAAGCGGTGATTCCCGTCGAAGTCAGTGTCGAATCCGTCCGGATCCAGAGTTACGATGAAGGCAACGCCGAGCGGAGGAACATGGAGCTGGATTTGGTTGATGAAGAGAGAGCCAAGGCGTCCATCCGGCTGATGGCGTACCGTCAACGGATGAAGCAAAACTACAACAGGCGCGTAATCCTCAGATCGTTCCAGGTCGGTGACCTTGTCTGGAAGAAAGTCAAGCCGGTCGACGACGTCGGCAAGCTGGAAGCTCCCTGGGCGGGCCCCTTCAAGGTTATCGAAAAGCTCCGCTCTGGCGCTTACTATTTGGAGGATGAAGACGGACGACAGCTGGATCGGCCATGGAGTGCAAATCATCTTCAGCCTTATCGTGCCGGATGAAAGGTGCACTGGTGTAACTCATTTTTGTGTATATTCTAGTCGCCCATGTCCTTGTAATGCAGGAAGCAGAAATGAATTAAAAGGATGGCTAGTGTGTTTGCCGAGCGGCTGTGTTAAGGATTAGCCCAAGGCTGTCGAGCTCCGACGTTAAAAATCGAGAGACGAGCTGGCGTCTATAAACCTTCTGAGCGGAAGACTGTCGAGCTCCGACGTTAAAAATCGAGAGACGAGCCGGCGTCTATAAACCTTCCGAGTGGAAGACCGTCGAGCTCCGACGTTAAATATCGAGAGACGAGCCGGCGTCTATAAACCTTCCGAGCGAAAGACCGTCGAGCTCCGACGTTAAAAATCGAGAGACGAGCCGGTGTCTATAAACCTTCCGAGCGGAAGACCGTCGAGCTCCGACGTTAAATATCGAGAGACGAGCCGGCGTCTATAAACCTTCCGAGCGGAAGACCATCGAGCTCCGACGTTAAATATCGAGAGACGAGCCGGCGTCTATAAACCTTCCGAGCGGAAGACGACCGGGCCCGACGTTAAATATCGAGACGAGAGCGTCTATAAACCTTCCGAGAGGAAGACCGTCGAGCTCCGACGTTAAATATCGAGAGACGAGCCGGCGTCTATAAACCTTCCGAGCGGAAGACCGTCGAGCTCCGACGTTAAATATCGAGAGACGAGCCGGCGTCTATAAACCTTCCGAGCGGAAGACCGTCGAGCTCCGACGTTAAAAATCGAGAGACGAGCCGGCGTCTATAAACCTTCCGAGCGGAAGACCGTCGAGCTCCGACGTTAAAAATCGAGAGACGAGCCGGCGTCTATAAACCTTCCGAGCGGAAGACCGTCGAGCTCCGACGTTAAATATCGAGAGACGAGCCGGCGTCTATAAACCTTCCGAGCGGAAGACCGTCGAGCTCCGACGTTAAATATCGAGAGACGAGCCGGCGTCTATAAACTCGCCGAGCGGAATATGCCAATTAAAAGAATGTAACTGCCCCAGAAATTCGCCTCCAATAGTGTTAGATCATCTCTACGTTCCACTCGGCCCAGCACCTAAAGGTACTTGACCGACGTCAAAGCGGAATATTTAGAAATATTACGTATTAAGCCGAGCGGAAGGGCAACGCCAAATACTTGGTAACCTTTCGAATACCCGAGAGGTGATAATAGGCAAGCGGGCAACATACATATTCACTAGCAAAAAGACAGTACGTGAAATAAAAGCGTTGCATTAAGATTAAAACTTTAGGCTGAGCGGCCTAAGTACAAAAAAAGATCCATTTTTGGCCGAGCGGCCTAATTACATATAGAGACAGTCTACTCAATGTAGTCATAAAGGTCCTTGGGGATACTTTCCAAGTGCACCACTTGATCGCCGGCCGGAATAGTAGTGGACTCCGGAAGAAGACCCTTAGACTTCAGATAAGTGGTGGTGGCAGTCATGGCCAAGTCGAAGGCTGTGTACATCCGCTCGCAGATTTTCTCCGAGAATTCAGGCGAGCGGATGTAGCTCTGCCTTAAGGCAGCGATTCGACTCGGCTCGGCATCTTGATATTCTTTGAAAGCTGCATGGGAGCTAGTAAGGGCCTCATTCAGATTCTGAAGCTTGTCCGCGTCGGCCGAGCGGGTCGCCTTCTCCCTGTCGAGCTGCTCCATCAGCTCCTTTACCTTCAGCTCCAGGCCCCGAGCCTCCACGTTCTTTTTCTCTAGATCGGAGATGGCCGTATTTTTTCGAGTGGTGAGGGTTAATTTTGTGTCAAGCGACTTGACTTGTCGCTCGGACTCGGCCAGGGCATGAGCCTGATCGGCCGCCTTCCTCTACTCGGCCGCCAGCAGATCCTGAGCCTTCTTCAGCTCCTTCTGCAGCTCGGAGTAAGACGGGCCTTGAGAGCCGGACGGACCGCACGCCGCCTTCAGTTGCCTTAACTCCTCATCCACCAGGGCTAAACGATTGGAGACTGCAATCTCCTCCACCCATCTCTGGCAAAAGAAAATTAGAGTTATTAGTGGCCGATCGGAAACAATGTGTACAAAACTTCGAAGAAAGCGGACTTACCCCCGTGGCCTACTGCATGTGGCTGTTCCAAGGCTGGGGATCATGACGCGCATCCGCCCACATCTCAGCTAGGGCCCTTCAAGGTGATGGTATGCTCGGGCGCTGGCAGCGGCTCTTCAGTCGGGAGATGAAGAGAGACTCAGATAAGCGGCCATGGCGGGATCGCCTGACCGGCAAAGGAGGATCAAGCCACAAAACCGAGAATGAATGGTTGAGCACGGACCGAGTGATGAGCGGCTGAAGGGTGCTAACCGAGTAGCCTCAATTGGAACAATGGCTCGTCCCATTCGGAAGGCGTCCGGCCGACAAATGGCTTGACTGGCGCCTTGCCCGAGCAACAGGGACCCGCCTGATGGTTGGACCGGAGGTAGCCGACGCAGTGAGTCTCCACTCGGCGTCTCTTTGGTAGAGGTTGCTCCTCCTCCCGAGCGGAACCTTCCTCGGGGACAGTTGGTTCCCCAGTGGGGGTGGCTCCGCTGGCCACGTTTTGTTGAGAAGCTGGAGCGGCCGACTCAGCCTGAGTCCCGCTTTCCCCTTCATGGGATCCGACCGGCTGGATACCCAGCATTTCCATTTATTTGGCCGCCGCGGCTTCGAGCGCCGCCGCCTTTCTCTTCAGAATGCCGACCATTACCGACTCCATGATGATGTCCGCTGCAAAGGAAAGGAGAGAAATCAGTTAGCAATCAAAATAAAGGACCAAGTAAAATGCTTACCAAAGCCGCTCGGAAGGGGAGTCCGCATTGGACTCAGGCCGAAAATGTACATCACTCCTTCGTGAAGAAGCTTATTGATGTCAAGCCGCAGACCGGCTAGCATATTTGCCACATAGAGGTAGTCCGGTCGAGTCTTGAATTTCTTCAGCTCGGGAGTGGGGGGCAAGCCGACCTGCCACTTGGTCGGGAAGTTGGCCTGATGGGGCATACAGATGTAGAAAAAATAATCCTTCCAATGTTTATTGGAAGTGGGTAGTTTGTTGAAGAAGACTAAGCCGGGCCGAGCTTGGAACATGAAGGTGCCCGGCTCGACTTGCTTGGGGTAATAGAAATAAAAGAAGACCTCCGGTCGGAGGGGGATGTTGTGAATCTTGAACAAAACAACAACATCGCAGAGAAGACGGAAGGTGTTGGGTACCAGACTGCCGAGCGGCACACCGAAAAAAATTACAAACGTCTATGATGAACGGATGTACAGGGAAACACAGACCGGCGGTAAACTGAAGCGTGACTGCCGGGCGGAAGGACCAGCTAAAAGAAGTTCAAAATCTTCGGGGATTTCAAAATTATCGGTTAGAATGTCAAAGTCACGTTGATCAAATCGTGATTGTATGGTGGTGTACCAAGGACCAAGGGATTGGTCTTCGGGATGGGAAGAGCTAGCCATGGGCCGATCGGAAGAAATCAAAAAAGCAAAAGGCAGGAGAAAAACAACGAGCGAAAAGAGGTTTCAAGGATTGAAACTGAGGAGACAAATACGGAGTAAACACCGGAAGCAAGAAAGAAAAGGTGTAAAGCCTTACTGCGGAGAAAAAGGATTGAGGAAGAGGCGCCGGAAAGTGTCGGAGAACAGAAACGGAATCGCCGGAGCTCCAAGCGCTGGGGCAGGGGTTGAAATCGCGAAAGCAAGTGAGGGGAATGGGAGAGAGCGAAGATTTTATATGGCGGGGGCCGGGCGGCCTCCGCCGTTGGATCCAGGTCACGGGAGTCAAAGTGCACATCGCGCCGTCCATTTCGAACCGCCTCGATCCCATCAAAGCCCCACGCCGCCTCCACCGTACGATGACGACAGTGCGCCACGTGGCATTCAGCCATTCGAGGCATTTAATGAGCGCATGCTCAGCCTTAATGTCGAGGATTGGCGCAGGTTACGAGGAGATCCGAGGAAGGTTGTGGATTGACTGACCTTACGGCCGTCCCTGCGGGAAGCCGAGCGGAGCAGGAGTGCCTGAAGGTGCCGACCGGCTAGTAGTCCAGTCAGTCGGACTAATCGCCTCCTTCGACTAGACTTGAAGGGGAGGCAAGTGATTCGGTTGTAAGAACAGGGGACCCCCGTCCGGTGGGGTCAACGCCACGTGTAAGTCAAAGTGGCAGGTGGCCGGGCGGCGAGGGGAGGGTTCGACCGGCCGGGCGGTCGGCCGGTGTCTAGTTGATGGTTAAAGGCGTCTCGTCGAAAGTCAGGGTTCCGGCGCTCAGCGGACGAGATCGCAGAGCTGATCGGATTGCACGCTCGGCCAAAATGATCAGGTAGCATACTGCTAATAGTCTCCACAAAGCACGTGATTGAGAACCTCCCTAAGTAAACCACCGCATACATCCGGCCGGATGTCACGGAAGCTGGCCGTCCGGACTCTCTCCGGGGAGTAAAGGCAAAAGGACAAGTGACACCTTTTTCTGACAGCGGGTATGTTCCACGTGTAGGCCATATTTCAAATCTTATGACAGGGGGTTCCGCTGTCCCATCGAGGACATGCTTGGACTGTAGCAGTATGGGTCAGGTAAGCTCACTGACAAGCCCTTACTTGGGTATGGGCCGCGGACACGTGTACACCTCGGTATGTGTACACTCGCTTCTCCGCTGCCCTATATAAAGGCCCTCATCCTTCGCCGGAGGTACGCGTTCTAATATTAGGAGAGCCACTTTTTCACTGCTTGCTTGCCTGACTTGAGCGTCGGAGGGTCGTCGCCGGGAACCCCTTCCCGGCCCGACTTCTGTGCAGGTTCGCCGGAGCGCCGTCCGACCGGCCGAGGATCTACGTCAGCTGCCAGGAGAGCGCCACGTACCCAGCGTCCGTTGGTTCAGCGATTCGGACAGGATCAGTAGTTTTAAAATTATCAAATCACGTATCCATTTTTCATTTTACCCTTATCAATTGATTGATTTTTTTTATTATTCGAATTGATTTTGCTCTGTGCCTAAATGTCAACATTTTGAGTAAATTAGTCGACTGACTTATTTTATTTTATTTTATTTTTATCAAAGTTGATTTTAGACAAAATCGGTTGATGGACCAAACAACCTCGGATTGATATGAAACTAATTACTATGTATTCGACTACTTCTCCTGATTATATCCATGCTAAAAATTTAATTCGTGTTCAAAAAATCATTACTCTCAATGTATTACGTTAAATTAGTATTTGAGAGCATGTATATAGAAGAGGTAGACGAACACATAATAATAAATTTCATATTAATCCGAGGTTATTTGGTCTATCAACTGATTTTACCCAAAACTGGCTGATGGATCAAACGATCTTAGATTGACATGAAACTAGATCGTGTTGGTACCCCAAGGTAGTTTTGATGTGATCAAACAAGTTAAGTTAGGTCCTGTTGTGTTTAACACTGTGTCTAAGTGTGCAGGAACTTAGGAGCACAGGAAGTCGAGCAAAACACGCAACTAGTGAGAAGGACGACACGGGAGAGAGCCGACAAGCTTGGTGCTTCTGAGGGACGAGGTGTTGCGGAAGAGTACACCGACGGACGAGAAGGGAGCGTGCGGTGTTTCCGAGGGACGAGAAGCAGAAGCAAAAGATTGCTCGAGGAGCAAAAGACGCAGCTAGCGAGAAGGTCGGCATGGGAGAGAGAGCCGACGGGCTCGGTGCGTCCGAAGGACGAAGAGCTGTGGAAGAGTACGCTGGTGGACGAGAAGGAAGCACGCGGTGATTCCGAGGGACGAGAAGCCGCAGCGGAAGCTTGCTCGAGAAGGCCAGAAGTTGGGTTCGGGTGAGCCCTATTTCGGATGGCCGAAATCACCCAAACGAGCGAAAAGACCCGGACAAGAGCAAGTGGAATCGAAGCTGGAGGCCCATAGAGAAAGTCAACAAAATGTTGACTTTCCCCTTTGGGCCGCCCGGAGCAATTCGGGCACTCGGAACTCAAGTTTTAGCCATTTCAACGTGGTCTTTGACCGTTGCATTGGGGATAAGTTTTTATCCCACTCCAAGTGCCCGGAACCCTTCCAGGCATTCCGACCAAGGCTATAAATATAGCCTTAGTCCCAGAAGCTAAAAACAACAAGCATCTTGAGAAACAATACTTGTACGCTTCTAGTTTTCATTTAGCTTATCCTTTTGTGCGATCATTATTGTAAAGAGGCTTCTCCGCTTGAACGAGATATTAGTGCGCTCGATTGCCTTGGATTAACAACCTCCCAGTTGTAACCAAGTAAAAACTTCTGTGTCTCTGTCTTTTTGATTTCTTTATCATTTCTTATGCAAGTGTTTTTAATTAAGTTAATTGTCCAAGAAAGGTATTTTTATTTTTTGTGCAGGGGCTATTCATCCCTCCTCTAACCGACCACAAAGGGTCCTAATAGATCTTATGTGTTTGATTAGTTTTCTTGATTATATTCCTGCTCTAAAACATTAATTTGACCTAATATATTGATGGTAATGATTTTTTGAGCACGGATTAAATTTTTCAAACATATTCGTGCTAAAAAAATTATTACTTTCAATATATTTATCCAAAATCGGCTGATGGATCAAATGACTTAGATTGACATGAAACTAGTTCTTATGTATTTGTCTACCTCTCTTGATTATATCCATACTCTCAAATATCAATTCGACCCAATATATTAAGAGTAATAATTTTTTAAATACAAATTAAAATTTTTAAATACATTCATGCTAAAAAAATCATTGCTTCCAATATATTGAGTCGAATTTATATTTGAGGGCATAATATAATCAGGAGAGGTAGTCCAACACATAAGAACTAGTTTCATGTTAATCCGAGGTCATTTGGTCCATCAGCTGATTTTGAGCTATACATGCCCTCAAACATCAATTTGACTCAATATATTGAGAGTAGTACTTTTTTGAACATGAATGTGTTTGAAAAATTTAATTCGTGTTACAAAAAAAATCATTGTTTTGAATATATTTTATCTAATTGGTATTTGTGGTCATGGATATAATCAGGAGAAGTAGACGAATATATAAGAATTAATTTTATGTCAATCCGAGATCATTGGGTCCATCAGCTGATTTTCCCAAAAGTGATTGATTGACCAAATGACCTCAAATTGATATGAAACTAGTTCATATGTGTTTGTTTACTTCTCCTGATTATATTTATGCTCTCAACTATTAATTTGACCTAATATATTGAGAGTAGTTATTTTTTGAACATAAATGTGTTTGAAAAATTTTTGAATGTTGAAATTTTGAATAAATTAGTGATTTACTTTTTTTTTTTTTATCAAAATCAATTTTAGGTAAAATTGATTGATGGACCAAACGATTTTAGATTAATATGAAATTAATACCTATGTATTTGTCTAGTTCTCCTGAGTATATTATACCTTCAAATATTAATTTAACCAAATATATAAGGAGCAATGATTTTTAAAACACAGATGTGTTCAAAAATTTAATTTGTATTAAAAAATTAATTTGTATTAAAAAAATCACTACTCTCAATATATTGGTTCAAATTGGCATTTAAAGACATGAATATAATGAGGAGAAGTAGACAAACACATAAGAATTAATTTCATATCAATCCGAAATCATTTAGTCTATCGATCGATTTTGTCCAAAATTGACTGATGGATCAACTGACCTCGAATTGACATGAAACTAGATCCTATGTATTTAACTACCTCTCCTAATTATATCTATTCCCTCATATGTCAATTTATTCAATATATTGAGGGAAATGAATGTGTTTAAAAAATTTAAATCATGTATAAAAATTTATTATTCTCAATATATTGAGTCAAATTTATATTTGAAGGTATGAATATAATTAGAAGAGGTAGATAAACATATAAGAACTAATCTATGTCAATTTGAAATTATTTTAACTATCAATCGATTTTATCTAAAACTAATTAATGGATCAAACAATCTCGGATTGATATGAAAATAAATTCTAATGGACCAAACGATATCGGATTGATATGAAAATAAATTCTATGTGTTTGATATGTCCTCAAATATTAATTTGACCTAATATATTAATATATTAAAAGCAATAATTTTTTAATATAAATTAAGATTTTTAAATATATTTATATTTAAAAAATTATTACTCTCAATATATTAAATTAAATTAATATTTAAGAGTATGAATATAATTAAATATATAATTAAACATATAAAAATTAATTTCATGTCAATCTGAATTCATTTGTTCCATCAATCAATTTTATCTAAAATTAATTTTGATTGAAAAAAATAAATCAGCCGATTGAGTTGCTCAAATTTTTTATTTCGAACAAAATCGATTTAACTAATTAAAAAATCAATAGACTACTAGAAATAAAATAAATAATGAATATATAATTTGATATTTTAAAACTAGACTATACGATTTGATAATTTTAAAAACTTATATACTGATTAAAAATAGAACTATCTGTAATTATTCAAGAGATCACGCCTGAACAATGAAATGGGATAAAAAAAAATAAAAATGAGAAAATTAGAACAATAAAATAGGATAATAAAAGAATAAATCAGGTTCCCATTCTAGGTACAAAATGATAAAATTTAATAAAAAAATCAATTATTATCACTTACTAAAAATTAAAAATTAAATGAACTTTTTTAGGTATAGAATAAAAAAAATTAATAATTCTGACTACATTTCAATTTTTAATAATTCTGACTACTAATTTTATGACCGGACGGTCATTTCAGATTCGGTGTTACATAACTCAGCATTTTATTCGATGAACCGAGTACAAAAGTAGTGGACAAGTAGCACTTCCCTCGAGCTTCCATTCTCACGGCTGAAGCGGCGGCTGGATCTCGATCCTGGACACCCCTTCTTTGGCTTCCGCCGTTTTCGCCACCTCCACTTCCCCTACCACCAGCGCCGCCGCCTCCTCGTCGATTGCCTCTTCCCCTGCGTAGTTAGGGTCCTTCTCGTCGACGGCCGGAGGAACAGGGTCCAGCTCGTTCTCCGCCAGGTCTTCCGGACCCTCCCAGGTGAACTTACCGCCGTGGCCGGACTTAGGCGGGCCGCGTCCGATCCCGAGGCCGTCGGCCGGGTGGCGATCCATGCGCAGCACGCCCTTGTCGGCCAGCTTCTTCTCGAAGTGGTGGATCGTGTCGGGGCGACGCGTTTTGGGCAGCGCCACGCGCTCATGCTTCTTCTTGCCCTCCTCGTCCCCGCTCGCCACCCTCATCTCCATCGTCGTCTCTGTCGGCTCGTGCCTTCTGAAGCTGATGGGTCTGGTCGGAGATCGAAGCTAGGACAGGGGATTCAATTTTATTAAGATCGAAAAACTGCGGGAGAGGTCTAGAAAAGGGTCGAAGGTTGTAGAATGTCTTGCCACGTGTCTATCAAGTTGAGCATAATCCCACGCATTTGTATACGAAAATAAAATCATAGACGCCTGGGTCTGGTATGTTTTAGTCAATTGCTAGCTAGGGCTTTTTAGAGGGGATGTTGTTCATGCGTAAGAGAGAGGCCTCTCCTTTGTTGTGGCCGCCATCACCATGGTGGCATGCTCGTCGCCACCCCTGCTGCCTTCGACGTCACCCTTTGTGGCCGTCGTCTCTCACAGTGACTAGCTTCCCTCTTCCTTCTCCATCCCGATGACACTGATGTTGCCTCTCCTCTTCTCTCTCCCATGATATGCTGTCGCCTCATGCTGAGAAAGACTTCCTCACCCTCACGAACGCCGCCTTCGACATTGTTCGCCATCGATGCCTGCCGTCTCCGCGACCCTCTCCTCTCTTCCTCTCTCTTTGGTGGCGGTCGCTACATCCAGCGGCTACCATTGCATTCGGCCACCAGGACGTATCTCATCGCCATCTCTCGTCACACGAGCAGTAGCTCCCTTTTTCCTCACTCACGCCATCAGCTCCCCTTCGTCGACGCCTCCTCTCCACACCGACAGCCGCCTCCCAGCTGTCGTCGGCCACCAACGACCCACTCCGCCGCTGAGGGCATTGTTGTTGCCCACCATAGCCATGGCCTTCGCGCCATAGTCGCTACCACCTCCACGCCATGGCTGGCAGTCGCCATCTTGGAGAATTCGACGCTTATCCGGTGTAGATTCCTCGTCACCATATGCTTCTGACCGGGGTGTCGCGATCGCGTTTCGATCTTCAGGCCTACGTGTTGTTATCTTCGATCTTTGTGCCATTGTTTTGTTTTGGCCTTTGAGCTGATACTGTGTTTCCATCCTTCGAGCTGAGGCTATGTTCCAATCTTATTGTATATCGGTTTACGTGTCAATATCATATCCAGGCCTACGTGCCGATTCATGTCCTGGCCTGCGTGCCGATATCATGTCCTGGCCTGTGTGTCGATGTCATATCTCGACCTGTATGCCGATGTCATATCCCGGCCTGCATGGCACGGCGAGGTCTCGACCTTCTTGTCGTCTTCCGGATCCAGGTCGTGCTCAACAAGGTGTCGTCAGATCCAGCTTTTCATCCTGCTCAGAGTCATCTGCTCTTACGGGTGACAACAATTTGAGCAGTGTCCCGACTAGCTCACTGATCCATCAGAGGGCGCCTCCCTGGGCCAGGGTATGTTATCGTACCCATTCTATATTTCTGTTCCTTATATATTCGTTGGATTGCCTCGAACATCGGGGTACCAGAGACTGGGGCGACCCTGTCGTTGGCTGCAGGTAGCGTTGACCAGAGGACTTCTGACAACTTGGTCAACATAAAAGCCATCTCAACATACCCCCTCCGGGCCATAACAATTTGGTCAACATTCCAGCCACCTCACTCGGTGGTTCGTCTGACTCAATTTTAGGATAGGATCAATTTGATGCCGTATGTGGGAATCTTCTCCACCTATTTTGGAACGTGAAGATGAACGACGTCGGAAGGTTCTCTGCCATTATCACAGTCCCAGAGGATCTTGAGGAACATATTATCTTCTCCCCTCGCTTCATGGGTATTCGGGAGTCAAGAGATTGACTTGGAGCTTCAGCTGACTGATAGGTTAGTTTTTCCATTATATTTTTTCCCCGACTCCACGGGTATTCGAGAGCTGAGGGACCGAGACAGATACTCAGCTGGTTGGCATGGCTCCTCGATCATGTACGTTACAGGCTTTGCTCCCTTTCTATGGTTACAGGATCTGCTATAGCTCCCTGATAAGAGAGTAAGATCCTAGTCCCTTGATCAAAGACTATGCCCTAGATCTCTGATTGGGCACTAGGGGCATAGATCCCCGATCAGATATTGGGCACAACTTCCCATTCAGACACTAGGGACATAACTTCCCGATCAGGATCTAGGGATCTCGCTCTTTGATTACAGGCTAGGGGCCTTACTCTTCGATCAGGGACTAGGGGCTCAGCTCCCTAATCAGGTGTGCCATGAGCTTTACTTAGGCACTGCTACGGTCTTCGCATTCGCTGATATCAGTGCTCCACCTCCCCCGTTCGGGGTCGAGCTATCTCCACTAGTCTTAGACCAAAGTATCGCTACAAGTCTCGGACCAGACTATCTCCACTGCTCTCGGACCAGATATCACCACCGGTCTTGGATCAGACTTTGCCACTGGTCTCGGACCAGAGTATCACCACTGATCTCGAACCAGAGTATCGCTAACGACCTCTCGGTCGGGCTCCAGACTCTCACCCCAATGTTAGTTATAAGCGAGCACAACTCTTGCGATAAACAACCTCTCAACTGGGCTCCAGACTCTCGCCCTAGTGCGAGTTATAAGAGAGCACAACTCTCACGACCAACGACCTCTCGATCGGGTTCCAGACTCTAGCCCTAGTGTGAGTTATAAGCAACCATAGCTCTTGCGATCAACGACCTCTCGGTCGGGCTCCAGACTCTTACCCCAGTGCGAGTTATAAATGAGCACATTTCTCATGACCAACGACCTCTCAATCGGGTTACAAACTCTCGCCTTAGTGCGAGTTATAAGCGAGCACAGCTCTTGCGACCAACAACCTCTCGGTTGGGCTCTAGACTCTCTCCCCAGTGCAAGTTATAAGCGAGCACAACTCTCACGACTAATGACTTCTCGGTCGGGTTCCAGACTCTCATCCCAGTGTGAGTTATAAGTGAGCATAGCTCTCGCGACCTATGACCTCTTGGTCGGGCTCTAGACTCTCGCCCTAGTGCGAGTTATAAGTGAGCACAGCTCTCACGACCAACGACCTCTCGGTCGGGCTCCAGACTCTCGCCCCAGTGTGAGTTATAAGCGAGCACATCTCTCGCGACCAACAACCTCTCGGTCGGGCTCCAAACTCTCGCCCTAGTGTGAGTTATAAGCGAGTATGCTCTCGCGATCAACAACCTCTCGGTCGGGCTCCAGACTCTCGTCCAGTGCGAGTTATAAACAAGCACAACTCTCGTGATCAACGACCTCTTGATCGGGCTCCAGACTCTCGCCCTAGTGAGAATTATAAGCGAGTATAGCTCTCACGACTAACGACCTCTCGGTTGGGCTCCAAACTCTCGCCCCAGTGTTAGTTATAAGCGAGCACAGCTCTCGCGACCAATAACCTCTCAGTCGGGTTCCAGACTCTCGCCCTAGTGCGAGTTACAAAGTGAGCATAGCTCTCACGACCAATGACATCTCGGTCGGGCTCCAGACTCTCACCCCAGTGCGAGTTATAAGCGAGCATAGCTCTCGCGACCAACGACCTCTCAATCAGGCTTCGGAATCTTGTCCCAGTGTGAGTTATAAGCGAGCACGCTCTCGCAACCAACGACCTCTCAGTCGGGCTCCATACTCTCGCCCCAGTACGAGTTATAAGCGAGCATGCTTTTGCAACCAACGACCTCTCGATCGGGTTCCAGACTCTCGCCCTAGTGTGAGTTATAAGTGAGCATAGCTCTCGCGATAAAAGACCTTTCGGTCAGTGTTCCAGATTCTCGCCCCATCGCGAGTTATAAGCGAGCATGCTCTCGCAACCAACGACCTCCCAGTCGGATTTCCAGACTCTCATCCTAGTGCGAGTTATAAGTGAGCATGCTCTCATGACCAATGACCTCTTGGTCGGGTTCTAGACTCTCGCCCCAGTGTGAGTTATAAGTGAGCATGCTCTCGTGACCAACAACCTCTCGGTCGGTGTTCTAGACTCTCGCCCCAGTGCGAGTTATAAGCGAGCATGCTCTTACGACCAACGACCTCCTGATCGGCTTCCCAGACTCTCGCCCCAGTGCGAGTTATAAGTGAGCATGACTCTTATGACCAACGACCTCTCGGTCGGACACAACGACTAGTAGGTTTGCTCCTCTACCCGACACTCACACTAGTTTCACTCGTCGCTCTGCCTGACTTGTCGTTCAGTTAGCACTCGTCCCACTCTCCGCTAGGCTCACGAGCTTAGTGCCCACTCGGCTCTCTGGCTTTGCCCCCTCTCACATTTGCTTTCAATCTCATGGGATTCACGCCCATTCGGTGCAGTGATGTTGTGTCTTTCGCTCTCTTGGGATCCGCTTCTAACTCAGCCCATAGGGCTCTGCACAAGTTTGCACTTTCGTTCTCGCAGAGCTTCGCCTTGTTCGCACTCGATCCACATGCTTTATCCTCGTCTACTTTTGATCCATCGGGATCCGTGCTTGACTTAGCTCACAGAGCACACAGGGTTCGCGCCCACTTGACATTCTTTCGGGTGCCCAGTCAACATTCTCTTAGTTGACCGATCAGTATCGCCCGACCATCCGTTTAGCCACTCGCTTGTATCGCTTGATATTCTTACGGTCACCCGCTCGACATTCTCCTGATTGCCCGATCGGCATTTTATCGGTCGCGCGCTTAGAACTGCTCGTCCATCATCTTTCTACTCGCTCGGCATTCTCCCAATTGTCCGGTCGGCATTTTCTTGGTCGTACGCTCAGAACCTCTCATCCGTTGTCTTTCCACCCGCTCAGCATTCTCCCAATTTCTCGGTCGGCAATTTCTCGGTCGTGTGCTCGAAACCGCTCATTAGTTATCTTTCCACTCGCTCGATGTTCTCCCGATTGCCCGGTCAACATTTTCTCGGTCGGGCGCTCATAACCGCTCGTTCATCGTCTTTCCACCCGCTTGGCATTCTCTCAATTGCCCGATCAACATTTTCTCGGTCGTTCGCTAGGCTTTGCTCACCCGTCCTCTTTATAGTTGCTTGATTCCATTCGACCGCCAGTTTGGTACTCTCTTGGTTGGGTTCCTAGACTCCTACCCGAAAGCGAGTTATAAGAGTGCATTTCTCATACGACCCATTGATTTCCCAGTCGGGGTAAATCCCGGGACAGATACCTATCTTAACAACTGTTATATCTTACACTCACCGCACGCGTCTCACGTACTGCTCTGCTCGGCACTCACTGCTCGCGTCTCACTCACCGCTTTGCATGGCACTCATCGCTCGTGTCTCACTCATCGCTTTGTCCCGTATTTGCTGCTCGGTCGACACTTGTTTTACTTCTTGCTTGGAATTTGAATAACCGCTCGATCACTTTACTCAGCATCGCTCGCCCATCTGTTCGATATCGCTCGATCTCCCGCTTGGCATTCGATTGAGCGTCTGCTTGGCACTATTTTTTGTCGCTCGTGTGATACTATTTTAGTCACTTACTCGGTATCGCCACAGCTACTCGTTCAACATTATACGATGAGCCTAACGAGCTGATCCTACATTCAGTAGAGATTCCTCTTTTACATTAGGCTTGGTCTAGTTAGTCGGACTTGCGCCTCCTTTGACTAGACTTGAAGGGGAGACTTGTGATGTGGATATGTCTTAGGGACCCAGAGTAATTAGGGAAAAGAGGATGGGCATTTTGGTCAATTGCTAGCTAGGGCTTTTTAGAGGGGATACTGTTCATGTGCAAGGGAGAGGCCTCTCCTTCGTTGTGATCGCCGCCACCATGGTGGCAAGCTCGTCGTCGCCCTTGCCACCTCCGGTGTCACCCCCTGCAGCCGTCGTCCCTCATAGCGGTCGGCTCCCCTCTTCCTTCTCCATCCTAATGACACCGATTCCGCCTCTCCTCTTCTCTCTCCTACGATATGCCGCCGCCTCATGCTGAGGAAGACCGCCCCACCCTCACGAACACCGCCTCCGACGCCGTTCGCCGTCGATGCTTGCTGCCTCCATGGCCCTCTCCTCTCTTCCTCTCTCTCCGATGGCCACTGCTACATCCAGCGGCTGCCATTGCATACAGCCACCAGGACGCACCTTGTTGTTGTCTCCCGTCACACGGGCAGCAACCCCCTTTTTCCTCACACACTCCAATAGACTCCCATTCATCGACACCTCCTCTCCACACTGACAGCCGCCTCGTAGCTACCGCCGACCACCCATGACCTGTTGGTACGGGAAGTATCAGACGATCGAACCCAAGTTTTGATAATGGCAAAGAGATTTAAAGTTAAGATTATTTGTTATCTAACATGTACAAATGAGTTTGCAGGAAAGTCCTAACTGCGGTTAGGCAGGTGGAAAATCCTAAGGGGTGGTAACCTTAGGTCCTAGGGGGTGGTAATCTTAGGTGGAGGAAAAATCCTAGGGGGTGGTAACCCTAGGTCCTAGGGTGTTGTAACCCTAGGTGGAGGAAAATCCTAAAAGGCAACAACTTTAGGTCCTAGGGGGTGGAACCCTAGGTGGAGGAAAATCCTAAGGGGGGTAACCTTAGGTCCTAGGGGGTGGTAACTCTAGGCGAAAAGTCTAGTCAGTCTGGAGGACCGGACTGACATCAGGTATGCTCTCCTGAGTGGAGTAGGTGAGGACGCATTCCCCGGAAGAGGGAATAGTAGGCGTCGGTTCAACCTAGAGTTTCTGGTTGGAAATCCGAAGTCAGAACTGGACAGTCCGATGACTATCAAATACTTTGTTATGTGTATTATATACTAACTTTGTGATGCAGGGTATTTTTGAGACTAACATATTTTGCAAGGACTAAAACACAAAGTTTGCCTCGGATGAACAGTACCCGAGGTGTTGGTTAATACTAGGAAAACGTACCGGTTCCACTGTACAAAATTTTTTGTACAAGTATCGAACCTTTCCTTAAATAACCTTGTGTTCTTTAGAAGTTAAATTAGGAATCGCAGACGGAACTTAACATCATTGATTCCAAATTTAACTTATCTGTTCTTAATGGTTTAGATTTGAATCGCAAGCAGAACTTAACACTATTGATTCAAATCTACCTAAGTTATTAATTTCATTAAATATTAATTTCCAAAATTAGCTTCCAAGACTGTATGGCGAGGCACATGGCCTTCTTGGATATGGGAGCAACCACCACCGCCTAGTCAAAGCCTTTTAAGGAAAGCTAATATTTAATTTCCTTAAATAACTCTAGGTTAACCAAAAAGAGCAATCGAATCACAAATTCGAAAAAGAAGAAATACAAACTCGAAAAACTTATTCGAAAAACTAGATCTAATTGCCTCTTGTATTTAGAATTCTTACAAAGAAAATAACTAGTATGATGTGGAAGAAAATTACTAGTTATACCTTTTCTTTGTAAGCTAATGACCTCGAGATCTTCTGCCGTATTCCTCGCCTCACCTTGGACGTCGTGTGGGCGACGATCCTCCAAGATGAACACCACCCAAAAGAGCTTCTCCTCCTTGTAATATTCGGCCACCACCACCACAATAGAAAAGAGAGCAAAGGGAGAAGAGAGGGAGAGAGGGGCCGGCCACCAAGAGAGTCTCCAAGCTAAAGAATAAGAGTTGTGTATCATGAAACCCCCTCACCCCTTCTTTTATATTACTTGCCCAAGGCAAATAAGGAAAAACTTTTTACAAAAAATAAAATCATCCAAGAGTTTTTCCTTTTTCCTTTTTATTTTTCCTTTTCTTTCCTCTTGATTGAATCAATCACCAATTTTAATTTTGTGATGATTTTAATTAATTTAATATGGCCGGCCACTTGCTTGGGCACCAAGCAAGGTGGCCGACCACCTCATCAAGGGGAAAAAGGAAATATATTTTTATAAAATTTTACAAGAAAAACTCTTATAAAATTTTACAAGCTCTCTTTCCTAAAGTAGGAGTTAAAAAAGGAAAGTTCTGAAAATTAAAACCATGTTTTAAAATTTAAAACTTCTCTTATAAAATTTCCTTTTTTAACATGATGATAGAAAATTTTAATTTTAAAACTTATCTTTCTTTTTTTTTTTCTTAAACTATGAGGATGGTTAAAAAAGGAAAGTTTTAAAACTTTTAAAACTCTCTATTAAAACATGTGGCCAAATTCAAATAAGGAAAAATTTTAAAATTAAAATCTCTCTTTTAAAACTTATAGTTTTCTACAAAGAGAAGATTTTAAAAATTCAAAAACAACCCTCCTTGTTTGAATATTGTGGCCGACCCCTTCATGCTTGATCACAAGGATGTGGCCGACCCTTGCTTGGTCACCAAGCATTGGACCGGCTCACTTCTTGGACACCTAGAAGAGCCTTACATTTGGATGGACTTGAGGCTATAATGAGGCTACGACAGGGACCTAGAGGAGAAATTGGTTTTGGCCTTCCGATGAGCTTGAGTATCCCGTGCTCGCCCCGAACACACAACTCATGTTCATCGATAATAACTCATTCCACTAGAGAGTTATTACCGCACTACCACACCAATCCCAAATTACATTATGGGCTCCTTCTTATTATGAGTGTGTTAGTCTCCCTGTGTTTAAGATTACGAATGCCCACTAATTAAGTAAGTTACTGACAACTCACTTAATTAATATCTAGCTCCAAGAGTAGTACCACTCAACTTCATTGTCATGTCGGACTAAGTCCACCTGCAGGGTTTAACATGACAATCCTTATGAGCTCCTCTTGGGGACATTCTCAACCTAGATAACTAGGACACAGATTCCTTCTATAATCAACAACACACACTATAAGTAATATCATTTCCCAACTTATCGGGCATATTGATTTATCGAGCTAAACCTCACCCTTTGATAAGTCAAAGAAATAAATAAATATTAAATATATGTACTTGTTATTATATTAGGATTAAGAGCATACACTTGCATAATAACTAGGGTCTAGTTCTTTTACTAAGTCAGTACAAAAAGAACTTACCTAAATGGTCCTACTCAATACACTTAAAGTGTATCAGTATAATTTATTAGTTAAGATAAACTAATACTTAATTATACTACGACTATTCTGATGGTTTGTTCCTTTCCATCTTAGTCGTGAGCAACTGTTTATAATTTATAGAGAACTGACAACATGATCTTCTGAGTGTGACACCACATTCCATGTTATCTACTATATAAATTAATTGAACAATTACATTTAACAAATAAATGTAGATATTGACCAATGTGATTCTTTTATTTCAAAAATAAATGTTTACAAAAGCTAGACTTTTAGTATATACTCCAACACGAGGCACCCTCCATGGAGCTTGGAGGCGCCTTGGGTGCAAAGGTGGATTAGCTGCGCAGCGGGCTTGGAGACGTCCTCGACGACAGCTAAGGCGCCCTGGACGCTGGCTTGAAGGTGCCTCAGTGATTGATGGAGGCGCCTCCATGTGGATAAGAGGCAGCGACACAAAGGCTTATCTCAACGCAGGAAGCGGGATAGATTTTGGCATTTGAGGCACCTCCATGAGGCATTGGAGGTGCCCTCAACGACCAATAAAAGCACATCTTGACCAGCAGCTAGAGACATCAAGAAACCAGCAATCCTTCTGCTACAAGCTGTTAACGAGACGTTTCGACTAAGCTATGACAAGTCACCGACAACCTGAAGCTTCAGTTTTACAATTTGTTACTGTCGGTATAATTTCTTATGCATTCAAATTGTAAAATCCAATTGTACTCTTTTAACGATATTATAGTTGTTGCCCACCGAAAGCGATCAACAATCACGGGTCTTGGAGTAGGAGTCGGCCAAGGCTCCGAACCAAGTAAATCATGGTGTTCTTTTGTGTCTCTTTTATTCCACTGGTTTACTCGATAGTTTTTCTGAATCCGAAATGTGTGAAAGCCACGACCGCTATTCACCCCCCCTTTAGCGCGGTCTCGATCCAACATGATCCACTCTGGCACTGAGGGCGTTGCTATTGCCCACCACAGCCATGGCCTTCGTGCCATAGTCACTGCCACCTCCACGCCATGGCTGGCAGTCGCCATCTTGGAGAATCCGACGCTTATCCGGTGTAGATTCCTCGTCGTCGTATGCCTTTAGCCTGGGTGCCATGATCGTGTTTCGACTGTCAGGCCTACGTGCCATTATCTCCGACCTTTGTACCATTGTTGTGTTCTGGCCTTCGAGCCGATACTGTGTTTCCGACCTTTGAGCCGATAATGTGTTTCCGACCTTTGAGCCGTGGCTATGTTCCAGTCTTGTTGTATCCCGACCTGCGTACCGATATCATATCCCAGCCTGCGTGCCGATATCATGTCCCGACCTATGTGTCGATATCATGTCCCGACCTACGTGTCGATGTCATATCCCAGCCTGCATGGCATGGCGAGGTCCCTGTTGGATCGAATGAGTGCGATAGAGGGGGGGGGGGGTGAATATCGCGCTTTTAAAAATTTTCTTTTACTCGTTAAAAACAAAGTCGTGCAGCAGAAAAATAAAGTACTCAGTTCGGTTATTTGGTTTGAAGCCTAGGTCGACTCCTACTCCAAGGTCCGCGATCCTTGATCACACCGATGGGCAATTCACTAAGATTCTTCTTTCCGAAAACCTCGGAAAGAAGTAATGCGTACAGTATGCAATAATATAAGATAGTAACAACCTACTATCTTATATAAGTTTAAGTACAATGCACAAACAAAATATACCGACAATATGTGAAGTTGAAGTTTGGTCGACACTTGCTTGCGTGTAGATGACTTGTAGAGCAGTAGCATGAATAGCAGCAGTTAGCACAGAGATGGACTTTTAACACCACAGACTTCGTTACCCAACCTCAGACCTTGAGCTCCATTTTATAAGAATCGTCGATGTTTGGTCGACCTATCCCTGGGTTCAGTTGACTGAACCAGCTCGCTTCCTTCCTGGCTGAGATCCGATGCTGATTCGATCTTCGACAATTAATGACCATTAAGGGTTCGATCGACCGAACAGACTCCTTCCCTGTTTGTCGAGATTTGCCGAGATTCACATTTACTATGCCTTTAATGATTGATCGTTCGATCGACCAATCCTCTGGTTCGGTCAATCGATCAGTACTGTAGTTTCCTTAGCTGCTGATCGTTGCTGATTGAACTGTGCTGAGTCACCCTGGTTCGGTCGATCGATCCCTACGCTCGGTCGACCGATTCGGCTGAACCTTCAAAACAGTGTTAGACAAAAAATATCCCTACAACACAAAGATTATCATAGTAATATATAATTCATGATTAATATTAGACAGTAGAACCTATCTTGATCTCAACTTGGAAACCTTCCCGGTTTCTTTAGTTGGATCAGCGACCTTAGGTTGTTCCCTTCAGGAACTCGACCTCTCTGTCGCTGCTCCAATTATTTACCTCAACCTACCTGCCAAACATTGGTCCTCCATTTGGACTTTCTCTGCTTAGTGTCTGATCACTTGATCCACTAAGACCTTTCCTACAATACTATATTAGCCAGCAGCAATAACAGTAATACAGAATGCTATGGTAAAACTAAACTTAGAATCACCAAGATCCGTTGATCAACCTTGCTTGGAGTTCACTCCTCCAAGACTTCTCGTTACCTAAGGTTATCTCCTCCTAGGATTTTCTATATCTGGCTTCACTCACCAAAACCTAAGGTTACCCCCCTAGGGTTTTCTCCACCTGACTTTACTCACCAAGACTCAGTATTTGGTTACTCAGGGATCATGCCCTCTAGACCTATCCACCTGGCTTCCACAATCTACCAAGATTTCCCTTGCCTCAATATTCGGCTACTCAGGGATCAGGTCCTCCATACCTATTGAATCCACCTGACTTCCGCGATATACCGAGATTTTCCTTGCCTAGCCTACAACTAGGACTTCCTTTGCCTAACCGTAGTTAGGACTAGTCACTCGGTTGACTTCCCACCCTTACCTAGCCATGACTAGGACTTCCCATGATCAAGCTCCATTAAATATACTTAAACATATTTGTCGGACATTAAAACCTTGGAGGTCGATTGCACCAACAGTCCCGGCCTGCATGTCATCTTCCGGATCCATGTCGTGCTCGACTAAGTGCTGTCAGACCCATCTCTTCATCATTCTCAGAGTCATCTGCTCTTCCGGGTCATGATAACTCGAGCAACGTCCCGATCAGCTCACTGATCCACCAGAGAGCGCCCCCTAAGCCAGGGTACGTTATCATACCCATTCTACATTCATTTCATCATTTTACTATTAGTCTATACCTTATATATTCGTTGGATCTGCCTCGAGCATTGGGGCACCAGAGACCGAGGTGACCCAATCGCTGGCTGCAGGTAGTGTTGACCAAAGGAACTCTGATGACTTAGTCAACATAGAAGCTATCTCAGTATACCCCCCTCCGGGCCATAGCAATTCAGTCAACATTCCAGCCATCGCACCTAGCGATCCGTCTAACTCAGTTTTCGGACAGGATCAATATGAATTGTTAAGTAATTTGTTTTTATGCAGAAATGGGAAAGAAAACCAGAGTTATAAAATCAAAAGAGGTTAAGGGGAAATCTATGGAGAAGACCAAACACAAGAGCAGCAAGCAATCATGTTCGCGTTGTTCACCGACATATTTCAAAACTGTGTTGGATAAAGTGTTTCCCAATTTGGGTAATAAGCAAAAAGAGATGATCAAAAGCACTCCACTTGCTCCATGGCTCGAGATTCTTGAGATGCCAATTAGTAGTATTAGAATAGATTTAGTATTAAGTAAATTCCAACAGTCTTCACGTTCTTTCTTGTTTGGTGACAATATTGTAGTTCCATTCACATCGATCGAGTTTTGCATCATCCTTGATTTGACATATGTGGGGCAACTTATTGATTTGGATGCCAGCATGAAGTCCAAATTTGTGGCTCGACTATTTGGAGGAAAATTCGGCAACGTAAATATGACTACAATTCATGATAAAATGCTTGTATTAGCTGGATTAGAGAAGGATTCTGAAGTGGATAATTTTGTTAGGCTGTTTATTTGTCTTCTATTTATCTATGTTATTTTTCCTATTGATAACTATTCCACTCGATTTATTATGCCCTACATTGATAACCTGACGAGGTCTTTGATTACTTATGGGGAGATGCAGCATACAGATTTATGTGTCACCAACTTTTTTACATACTGCCAGTAATGAAGGAAGCAAAAAGTATGTAGATGGTTGTACTATTGACATAATGGTGAGTTTTTAATTTTTGAAAAGTGATTATGAAAGAATACCTTCATTTGGATATGCACAGTCTTTATGGTGTTTTCCCTGGTTGTTTCGTTGGGAAAGGAGTAAGATTTCCATCCAATGTGATGTTGCCGAGAGATTATTTATCGACATTGATTTCAGCAAAGTAAGTTGCTATATTGTTAATATGTTTTTTTTAAATATGATTGTAGAAGCGATATTTTATTTATAATTATGAAAAGGTGTTGGACATAGTACCATTTTCAGATGAGGAGATTCTGTTAAGTGGCAAACAAGGAAGTTCTTTGGTAAATATAGAAATAATGAAATTATTTATGTTAAATGATGATGATAAGACATTTTTTGACTACATTATTTTGATGGTAAAAGCATTATGTGAAATGCCATGAATTAGCTAATGAGAAGATGATGACTAAACCAGGGAGTGAAGAAAAGAGTAATGATGATGTGGAGGCAGAACCAGTTAGTGAAAAAATAGGTGGTGAGAAAAAATTGTAATTTTGAAGAGAATAAGAATGTTGAAGTCAAAGTCGGTGGTGAGATTGAATTTGTCGAGTTTTTTGAGTTGAATGTGGAAGTGAATGAAATTCTAGCTCCTAACTTGGATGATAATGTTGATTTGATGGTAAAAGATGTTATTTCTCAATTGAATAAAGAAAACACTGGATTGGTAGGATCAGATGGTGATGGATTAGAAGTAGAAAAGAATAGTGGTTCAAGTGAAGAGTATATTTCTGGTAGTGACGTTGCTACTTCAAAAATAGAGAAGATCAGTCTTTTTCAATCTTCTATTGTGGATACTATGAGGAATAGGGCTGATCGTGTTAAAAAGAAAGGTGTCAATATTTGTGACTCCCCCTAGCTCAACACTAAAATGTAGGAGGAAGGGAATATAATAGGTAGATGGAGCATAACCTAGAATGGTTATTTTGAAGTCTAATAGTTTTTGTGTATTATTATATTATTGCTAAACATGTATGGATTTTAACTTATATTACTAAATATGTTGCCACATAGATAAAATCCATCGTAGATGTTGAGAAGGATGACAAGAGTCCTACCAGGAATAAAATGGATGCATATAAAGGGATAGGTGATTTCTATGGCCATGAAGAAGGATCAGAAGAAGAGAGAAAGGTGTTGATAGAATTTCTATCTAGGGATGATTTAGAATAAGTTTAATTTGAATATGTTAACTTTTATCTTAACACTTCTTTCTCAACATTTGTAATGAAAATAATTTTTCTCTCCATCTAATGTTGTCATTTGGCAAGATGACTTCCTAAGCTTGACTGGACATGTATTCTGTCCTTTTTTGTTTGGTAAGCCTGTTGATAGTTAAATCATAAACGTTTATATAAGGATTATGGAAAAATAGAGTCCGACTTATGGATTTGTGGTATACTATATGGACAATACTGTGCAAGTTTGTAGCATAGTTGATATTTGATTATATTTCTTATTAGATTAGGATGGATTAAAATAACATTTGTACTCTTGTTTTAAATATCTAGCCAGGAGTGTTGCTGCATTTGGAGGTGTTGGTGCGGTTAGTACTAATAGTCTAACCTAGATTTTGATGAATGATAAAGTAGGTTAAGTTAGTTTCATTGTGATCTAACACTTTAACTAAGTGTGCAGGAGAAGCCCAGACTGGTCGACGGGCTGACCAGATGTCTGGCACGAAGTCCAGTTAGGTCAACGGGTCGACCTGATAGTTGGCACGAAACCCAGATTGGTCGTCGGGCTGACCGGATGTCTGGTACAAAGTCCAGCTAGGTCGACAGGCTGACCTGATAGCTGTCACGAAGTCCAGACGGGTCGACGGGCTGATCGGACGTTTGACAGGTAAGTTAAGGTAAGTCACTAGAGGAGAGTGACTTGGTGAGGACATGTTCCCGATTAGGGAAATTAGGCGCCAATACAACTTAAAACCATTTCGGAACTCTAAGTTGAGATCTCGACTAGATTCCGATCTCAGTGAGACGGAAACTAATTACTACTCTTCTTCTATTGTGCTAACTTCTATTTTGCAGGGTAGTTTAAACTATTATTTTTGCGTTGGACTAACTCTTTCTTGTAGGAGAAGGACATTCTGGAGAAAGGTGGACCGGGCACCCAGAAGGGATTCGAGCGCTCGGAGTTGGTCTGGGCACCCGGAAGGTAAATCTCATCCTGACGCAGTCGTCACACGTGGAGCTCACTGGTTGGCTGGGCTATGTCACGGTCCAGGCGCCCAGAAGGGATCCGGGCGCCCGGAGCCTCCTATATAAGGAGGGATCCGAGCGCCCGGAGCCTCCTCCATGGGAGATCCTGACTCATGGAACTATTGGATATGATTAGATATCCATGATGCACTTAGGGATATATACCCTGCAATGGTGCGGAGGAAGTGGTATTAGTTGAGTAATACCTAGGAGGTCTGACCGTAACTAGGTATAATTTCAGATGATGATCTTCGAGGGGTAGAGCGTCGATTGACGAATATTTTGATCAGCTATTTAGTTGTAGCATTCCTCTATCTTTGTGTTCATTGCTCGATACTGGAGGTTGCTGAACCTCAGGGTGGAGCAATCACAGTATGATGGGGTACAAGACAATGGTTAGAAGACTCAGCTAACGTTGTCTCTATCAGGTGGCTTAAGACCTTGACCACGTGATCATTTTACCAGATCTTGGAGTCTATATCTCATATTAGAGGGTTTGACCTTTTATCAATATTTGTCGAGGGACATTTATGGGAGGATTATGAGAGTTGTAGAGATATCTTCTTGACGGGTGGACTCTCAGTCAGGAGGTTGTGTGAATCTTTGGATTTGAGATTGATATTCTTTTACTGTGGATGTTTGAGTATCTAAGAGGATGAGATGATGAGATTTGACAGACTTTTTGGATACAGCTAGTTTGTTGGCAGTGAGTGTTGAAGGTTGAATGCTTTCCTTTTTCTCTATCTTTGTTTAGGAAACTACCTGGTATGATTGATTGATGTTGAGGATGATCTTGATTGATGGATATTGGGAGATCAGGTGTGGTGATATGTTGTCTTTGGATGATCTATTGGTGGATGTTTAGTTTGATGATTTATTATTTGGCGTTTGATGTTGATAGTGACATGGAGTGTAGTGTGTTTGTGATATATATGAATTTGTGGATTCATAGTTGGTGATCAGATCACAGATTTGTTAGGGATCTTATGGTTGAGAGTGTCTGTTGTATGGATATGATGAGTCCTCGGTGTTACCATTTAGGCATACCGTGCCCTAGATGTTTTTATGGACTCGATGTATTTGGTATTCCTAGGGTGTTTGGATAATTTTTCATTATCTTTATTGACGATGTTCTAATCTATTCCCGATCCAGGGTGGGTTATGTACACTATCTTCGCATAGTTCTAGAGATGTTTCGACGGGGATATCTATATGCGAAGTTCAGTAGTGCGTATTTTGATTGTCTTCGGTGGGATTTCTGTGACACATGGTCACTAGTAGAGGTACACCTGTGGATCTATGAGAGATAGAGGCTGTTACCAGTAGGGAGTAGTTGTAGTCTATACAGGAGACTCGTAGCTTCCTTGGTCTAGCTGGATATTACCAGAGTTTGATTGAGGGTTTCTCCGGCATTATACAGTTGATCGGGCTGTCTAGGAAGGGTATGGAATTTTCCTGGATAGATGTTTGTGAGATCAGTTTAGATAGCTGCACCTGTCTTAGTAGTACTTTCTAGTGTAGACGGATTTGTACTCTACATGGATGTATCGTGTCTGAGAGTCGGTGTAGTTCCAATATAGCATGAGCGGAGTAGTCTCGTGCTAGTAGTGAGAATTCTCATGTAGTGAGAATGAGATTCTTTATTTTCGTAGGAGATCATGTGTGTTTCCGAGTCACTTCTTATCCGGGAGGAGTTACTACAGGAAACACATTGATCTGGATTTGTGATACATTCGGTTGACACCTGATGTATAGAGACTTGGAGCGTTATTGGTGGAACGACATGAAGAAAGATATCGCGGATTTTGTAGCTTGAGGTCTAGCATGTCAGCAAGAGAAGGTTGAACATCAGAGGTTAGTAGGATGATCTCTATTGATTTGGATACTAGAGTATAGTTGGGAGCATGTTATGACGGATTTTGTTGTGGGATTATCCAGGACATGGAGAGGATATTTTGGTTTGGGTAATCATTGTATTGGTTGACTACTTTTCCTTTTTCTATGGATCTGTAGGACGAATTCTTTGGATTGAGTAGCAGAGTTATACTGTAGAGAGATTACCAGACCTCATGGTATATCTCTGAGTGTCGTATCGGAGGGAGATCCGCGATTGCACATTATGGTTCTGACGGAGATTACAGCAGACTTTGGGTTTGGAACTTTGTTTTAGTATAGAGTTTCACCCTCAAGACTGGTTGATAGTTTGAGCGCCCTATACAGAGGTTGGAGGATCTGCTGATAATGGATTTTGGATTTCAGAGGTAGTTGATTTATCCATAGTGGGTTAGATAGTAGTGTGGAAGTAGCAGATGCAGTGTGAGCTCATAGCCACAGAGTCATCGCTATTCACTTGGAGGTGGATTGCCATGTTTGGAGATATATTTATGATACTAGGGTGGAGTAGTAGATGAGGATGCGGTTTGGTCATTATACTTGGAGTGAGTGGTATATGAGTATGTGATTTGGATGTTACCCTTGGATGAGGATCCCTGAGTTGACCAGTAAATTTGGGGACCAAATTTTTATAAGTAGGGGAGAATGTAAGATACCGTAAAAATTAAATAATAAATGTTATTGGACGAAAAATCTTACTGGATTTTTCAGGAATTTTTAGAATTTTTTTTTGGGAATTAAACGGAGTCCGTTATGACCCGTTTTGAGGGGATAAATTCGGGGCTAGGTGGAGGCCTGTTTGTCGCACCATTTAGTTGGGAGTTGATTGTTTTAATTAACCTAAGGTTATATTTAATTGCCTAGGTTTTATTTTCGATTTTCCCGAATTCCTTCTCATTTTTCCCCGATCCTTCTTCTTCCTCCTCTCGCGTCTCCGCTTGATGTCGCCGACGTCGAGTTCTCCCGATCACGCCACGCCACGCAACGCCACCGGATCACCGCGAGCTCACTGCCAGTAGGGGTCCTTCCCTCCGCTTGCTCTACGGACGCCCCTCCTCCCTTCCTCTCTCTCGTGTTCCTGCCCTAGATCGCCGACGGAGAGGTTTCGTCCACTGCGATCGCGTTCTTGCCGAGTTGCTGGAGGAAGGCCGTTGGAGATCGAAGGGTACCGATCATCTCGAGCTGAGCATGCATCTTGGTGGTTGTCTCTTGCGGGCGATCGATGGTGATCTGGCGGAGCTAGGGCACGGTGGGGTTCCGGCCGATTGAGCCCCTTTCGGTTCTCCTCCTCGATCGGTTCAATGGAGTATGTTCCGAATCGTCATCGGTTGGAATGGATCATGCGACACCATCTGGAGGCAACGGGTTAAGGTAAGGAAGTGTCGGGAAGTGCTGTGAATTCAAGGATTCTTATGTAATTGGGTTTGTTTGTGATGTTCTTCCTGATGCTGGACTTGTAGGAGGCATCGGATCAGCTTCTTGGTGGATTCTTCGTGAGCATATCACTGCCCCTTCACTTCTTGTAGCTGTTGAGGTCTCGGTGGGAGGATTAGGGATCAATGGAGGTGAGTAAGGTCTATATTTGTTAGAGTTGCAGCAAAATAGATACTCTACATCTAGGTTCTGGGTTAATCTTGGAAAGAATTGGTGTAGGGGAGGCTCTTGGTGGTTGTTGGCAGGGGTTCTTGTGGAGCTGTGAGTTTGGATTGGCTGCCATATATTAAGGTAAGAGATGTTCTTCCAGTAGGGTATTTCTATTGGTTTCATTAGTGTGTTGCTAAATTAGGTTTCTAAAGGATGGTAGGGTTTGTGCTTGCTTAGATTTATGAGTGGTGTGATGTGGATTAAGAATTAAGGTGATTTCATTTCTACATTGGTTTGGATTAGTAGTGATGGATTGTAGAAATTTAAATTAAGTTGTATTGGATTGATTAGTGGATTTAGAAGGATTTATGATGAGTTTGGATTAGTGTTTGATTGATGATGAATTATGTGAATTGAATTGAATTAATTCATGAGGAGATTTGATTAGTGTGAAGATTGTGGATTATGGTTGGATTTAGAAAGAGTGGAGTTTAAGGATGGACTTTGGTTTGGATCGTTGGGTGGAAACTAAACAGGGTTACCTAATCGACGTAGGATTAGGTTTTGGGTTTAGTTTGTTGTTGATTATGTGATTAGCTACACATTATATATATACCATGTGATTCGCAGGACTTGGGTTCGGGACGAGCGTCTCGAAGTGGAATTGATTTATCTGACGCGGTCGACAGATAAAGGCGGGTATTTCTTCCTTGGCTCTATGTAGATTTTTATTGAGCTTAGTGCATGGTTATTATGTGATGGTTTAGGCTGCTTTACCTTATATCGTGTTTGTTTGTTACTTTCCTGCTTGATGCTTATACTTGATCTTTGAGGTTTTCTACTTATATCATATGCAGTCTCTACTTTTGATATCTACTCTGCTATGTTCACACGTGTAGAGTATGTATTGTAGGGATTGTCGGGTTGTTTGTATTATCATGCTGATTGTGCATATGACAGGGATTGTACGTAGGATGGTATGTGTATAGGAGTCATCATGTTGACCTTACATTTACATGTTGTATGTATGCACGTATTTGTTATGTACTTTTGGGAGGAGTTGTGTTGATCGTATGTCTGTGGTTATACACGTGTCTGATGTGTTTTTACTAGAGGATACATGTTGATTGTACAGGTGGGGTTGTGAATATGTGTTTGATAGGGTTATTGGAGATTTTTGGTTGACTATACATGTATAGTTGTATACATATGTTTGGTGGGATATATGGAGGTATCATGACGATTATACCCGTGTTGTGGGGCACTCATGTGGAGTCTGAGTTTGCATGGATGATGACGGTGTCCGTATCATGATTATATATATATATATATATATATATATATATCATGTTCATCATTCATGGCATACTGATGACTATCGTCTCCCTTGTAGTTGAGAGGGTTGTCAGTCTTTTATAGCCGTCCATTCGGCCACTGATGGAGAGTGGTAGTTTGGAGTGGAGCTAGTCCTGTCGCGCTTACTCAGCCGCTCAGTGTTCTGTCAGCCTCGACCACTCTGGAGTAGTGAGTCTTGAGGGTACAGTAGTCAGAGGGCTAGAGATGTGAGTGGTCAGGGACCCTTAGCTATGTAGTTATATAACTACTTAGCTGACCGTCCGCTTCGACCGCCTATAGCGGTGCTTGTATTGGAGGCTAGTACGGTTTGTCACGGACCTAAGCCTCTCGGCCATACAGGGGTCGTGGTGTCTAGAGAGGTGGCGGGGGTGACCATGAAGCATGCATGCACATTTGCATTTGATGCGCGGTGCATCGTTGGAGATATATTTGTATACATGCCTAGTATATACTAGTTGCATGTGTTTGTGGTATGTTGCATTTGTTTGCGAAATGATTGTTGCATATGGTTGTCATGCTGCATACATGTCATTTATTTTACATGTATTTGGAGTCGTATTTATATTGTACAGGTGTCACGAGTAGGTCTGTTGCAGATCTGGTGAGTGTACTGACCATTGTACCAGGTGTCGATTTCAGATTGGGTATGTATCTATCATTATGTCAGTTGTGGTTTGTACAGTATGTATGTCAGGTTAGTAGGTCTGATATGTTCAGATGCATTGATTATGATAGTAGGATCATGTTCTTTGATTCCCTACTGAGATTGTATACCTCTGATCTCTATGTTTATTTATAGACCATGCACTATCTTTTCTATTACCCACTGAGTTACCTATACTCACCACCGCATGTATATCTTTATGTTTTCAGGTAGATGGTTGGAGTGTCGCTCGAAGTATCCTATCTGCCGGGTCCTACGTCACATCCGATGATCGTTTTGGGTTTTGTGTATCTTTTATTTGTATTTGGTGATTGTTGTATTTGGTGTATTGTTGTATTTGTTGTTGTGGTTGTTGTATAAAGCCTAGCCGGCTAGCAGTGTGTTGATTTGTCTTGTATGGGCTTTCGTTATCGTTTTTCCGTTGTGTTGGTTTAATACAGCCGAGTGGGTTGTCTATTATATATATATAACTGCGTGGTTGTGTTTTATTCTTGTTTCAGCCGAGTGGGCTGATTTTATAACTGCGTGATTGTGTATATATTCCAGCCGCATGTGGCTGATGTATTTTGTATGTATTTATGCTTCAGATTGTCACCGGTACAGGGGAGGTGCTGTCGAAATTTTTCGGTAGGGGCTCCTTTGGGGGTGTGACATGGAGCTCACTAGTTGGCTGGGCTATGTCACGGTCTAGGCGCCCAGAAGGGATCCGGGCGCCCCGAGCCTCCTATATAAGGAGGGTGAGTCCTAAAGCAAAAAATAACAATGACATCTGCTCTACTGTGCTGTGCTCCTGCGACGCTGCTTCTCCGATAACCTGCGGCTCAAGTTCTGTTTATTGTTGTTAGTATTGTTCATTTTTTGTAGTTCTTGTACTCAAATTTGTAAACCTTTTTACGAACTATTAGTGATTGTCCAATGAAAACACTCGACGAGTGCAGCCCTTGGAGTAGGAGTCGACCAAGGCTCCGAACCAAGTAAATTGCTTTGTGTTAGCATTGTTTTATTTTCATTTTTCCGCTGCATACTCACTTAAAATTTCTTGATCGATATTCACCCCCTCTATCGACTTTCACGATCCAACAAGTGGTATCAGAGCAGGTACCGCTCTGGTTTGGTGCAACCACCAATCAGACAAGGGGGTGAAATTTTTTTTTTTTCTTTCTTTCAGCTTTAAGTTTTACGTTATAATCCAAACTGACATTATTACCTTTTTGGAAGATTTTTCGTAGCAATTAAGCTGAACTGGTGCAATACCAATTCAGTTTTAGATTTTTTATTTAATTTCGCACTACTAATCCAAGACCAAGTCTTGAGATTTTTTTTTGTTTCCTTATTTGTTTCTGTGCAAGGTAAAATGTGTCAAATCGAAGGCTTCAGTACAATCCGTCCCCCTTTATTCAACGGTGACAATTTTCCTTATTGGAAGAAGCGAATAGAGGTCTATCTGAAAATCGATTTTGACCAGTGGTTCAGCATCACCATAGGATACAAGGCGCCAGTCGACAACTCTGAAAATCCACTGGATCTGGAACAGTGGACTCCGGACATGAAAAAGAAAGCCTCAATGGACTTCAAAGCCCTCAACACACTGCAATGCAGACTGACGAGGGAAGAACTGAACTGAGTGGGCCCACACCAAAATGCGAAGGAATTATGGGACAAGCTGGTCGAACTACACGAAGGAACAAGCGACGCCAAGGTAACTAAACGTGGCCTTATTTTAAATAAACTCTTTAATATTAAAATGCAGAAAGAAGAAACGACAAGTCAGCTCCATGCGAGGATCAAAGACATCTTCAACAGACTTCACGCGATAGGCTACCAAATGGAGAATCACGACTTAATCAGGTACACTCTAAACACGTTTCCTCGAAATGCATTGTGGGCATCCATTGTGGATGCCTACAAGATTTCAAAGAATTTCTCAAAGTTAAAATTAGATGACTTATTTTGTGAACTTGAGTTACACGAGCAGACTAACGCCAGAACCGAGAAAGGTACGCTTTGTTTGCAGGTTCCTCCAAAGAAAAGACAAAAACCAAGCCTGAACCTCAAGATGAGTCCGACCAAGATTCTGAAGATGAAGAGTACCTGGTGAACCTGGTAAAGAAGATGTTCACCAGGAGGAAGAAGAACTTCAACAAAAAAGACCTGCAGAAGATCAACTCCCCAATTGAACCAAGGAACGTGACTTGCTTCGGGTGCAACAACAAAGGTCACTACAAGAACGAGTACCTGAAGTTGAAGAGCGACAAGTCAAAGACAACCAAGAAGAAGGCTCTCAAAGCAACATGAGGCGACTCGTTTTCAGAAGAATCGGAAGTTGAGGACCAAAAGCACCAAAGCCACCTCGCGTTGATGGCCCACGAGTCAGAATCAAAGGAAGAATCGGAAGACGGGTTCGAATCCGAATCGAGCCACGAGTCTGTACTCGTTTTCGAAGGCCCCGAAGAGGTATACCTTAGTCTAAATAAGAAAATTTTCAAAGTCATTGCTTGTTTAGATAAAAAATTAACTGCAATTGAAAATAAAAATAAATTTCTCCTTGAGGAAAACCAAAACCTTAAGGAACAAATTACAAATTTTAATCCAACTCAAAATTTAACACTTGAGGAGGAAAAGTCAACACTAAAAATAGAAATTAATAAATTAAAAGGGCTTTTAGAAAAATTTACAACAAGATCAAAAAATTTAGATCTTATTTTAAATAGTCAAAAAGCTATTTACAATAAAACCGGACTTGGCTACAAGTCAAGCTCAAATAAAATATTTATATCACTAATAACTCAACATAAACAACAAACTAAAGCTTCAGTTCCGAAAGCATGCTTAACCACGCAAGTAGGAATTAACCAATATTATATACCCAAAGATAAAATATATTATGTAAAATCAAATAAACCAAATCAAAAGTCAAAATACAAATCTAGACCAACGAAACCAAAAATAAACTTCAGAACCTACCAAAAATCAGACTATCATCAAGTTAAATATAATTATAAAAGTAATCGGCATAAACTCAAAACTAAATTGGATCAATAATTCATGGGGAGACTCCAGAATAGCTGGTACATTCAAAACTAACTTACCCGACAAGGTAACCAAAAACTAACATACCCGGTAGGGTAATTAGGACTAGTTTAAAAAGGGACAACAGTTTAACTTGACCAACGGTATTGGTGAAGTTTTGGATGATAGTACGTTAGGGAAAGTTTGTTTATGCATGTCTAGGAAGATATGACTTTGACCTGGTGCATTTGGCTTAGTGGAACTAATCGAAGCTACCCCTTACGGATCCTAACTAGTTAGGCCAAGGTTTTGTATTAAGTTCAGTGGATAGGACTATTTAGAAAATCTCAAAAGCATGGTTACTCTAATGATGTCCAAGTGAATCACCATAGCCCAGAAGTTTATCCAAAGAATATCTGTTTATTGAGTCCAAAGCTAAACCTGAATCTAACACAAAGTTAAACCAAACCCTAAAAAATTAAATTTAACTCATCTCATAAAATTATAGGATTCCCTGATTGAAAATTTAGATCGGGTGAGATGACTAAGGACCAAAATCAAATTTAAATTAAATAATATTAAATTAAATTAACTTAACTCTTTCTTGCAGGATAAGGACATTCTAGAGAAAGGTGGCCCGGGCGCTCGGAAGGGATCCGGGCGCCCAGAACTGGTCCGAGTGCTCGAAAGGTAAATTTCATCCTGACGCAGTCGTCGCATGTGGAGCTCACTAGTTGACTGGGCTACGCCATGTTCCAGGTGCCCAAAAGGGATCTGAGCGCCCGGAGCCTCCTATATAAGGAGGGTGAGTCCTGAAGTAAAAAACAACAACGACATCTGCTCTATTGCGCTGTGCTCCTATGACACTGTTTCTTCGACAACCTGCGGCTCAAGTTCTGTTTATTGTTGTTGGTATTGTTCATTTTTTGTAGTTCTTGTACTCAAATTTGTAAACCTTTTTATGAACTATTAGTGATTGCCCAACGAAAGTACTCGATTAGTGTAGGTCTTGGAGTAGGAGTCAACCAAGTTTCTGAACCAAGTAAATTGGTTCGTGTTAGCATTGTTTTATTTTCATTTTTTCGCTGCGTACTCGCTTAAAATTTCTCGATCGATATGCACCCCCCTTTATTGACTTTCATGATCCAACAGGAGGTATATGACAAATACATGCAATTACAGAACATTGAATACGAACCTTTTCTTGCTAGGTTGACATCGACCACCAGGGTAAGATTGCAGGATCTAAATGAGGATATATTTACAAGGTCTAGATATATGATTTTCCCTATTAATGATAGGTGACATTGGTATATGTTGGTTTTTGAAGTATCTGAAGGAAAATTCAAACTATGGAATTCAAATAACGGTTCCTTTTTAGCTGGGGCAACCAGAGTATATGTGAGTTTAACAATATTGTATTCCAATGAGTCTTAGGATCGAGTATTAAAACATTTCCTATTTTGTAGGCATGATTTTTAGCTGGTTGCATTGCTCATCTTTAAGGTTTCACCATAGGTAGTCAGGAGGTGATCCGAACAGATTATCGTCATCAAGGTGTCACTCTTGATTGTGGTATCTATGCCTGCATCTGAGTCGAGTGTCTATCCTGTGATACTGATGATTTCTAGTGATTTCCAATGACGTGAAGATGAACAATTATCGAGCATGTGTTGCAATAATGATATTATCAGATGATAATAAATTGTTGAAAAATATATTTGTCTAATTTTTCTCATCCTCTGGGTTGTTTATGGAAAAACATATGTGATGGCTAATTTTTCTCGTACTGTTAGTTTTTATATTGATTAATGATGACAGACATATGATTTTCATTATGTAGAAATTCTATTGACTGATTACAACATGAGCACATAATTTATATGTACAAAAGGTAAAAAATGAGGTATACCTCTGCCAAAATTTAGGATAATTTATACTAAAATCTAGTATATTTTGTAACCAATTGAGCACTATCTAAAATAGGTCCATCAATAACTTGGGGCACTATTACTTGAAATATTTTTAAGAGACATCATTTATCATAATGGTACATAATGGTCAATGATGACACTTTTAATTAGGTATGAATGATCGATACAAAAAGCCCAATATGAGGTATAGTTTCTTCTAAATTTAGCACAGTTATAACTAAATCTCATATAAGTTCTATCAAAATTAGAATTATCTATAATAGGATTATTAAAACTTTTTAGAGTTATGTGACAAAATATAGGAACAAAAAGTCCAAAATTAGGTATACATCCATCTAAATCCAACAAAATATTTATTAAATCTAATATAATTCCTATTAAAATGAGGACTATCTATAATATGGCTATCAAAACTTGTTAGAGTTATGTAATAAAATATAGGTACACAAAGTCTAAAATCAGGTATATTTCCCTCTAAATCCAACATAATATTTACTAAATTTAGTATAATTCCTATCGAAATGATCAGTACTATCTAAAATAGAACTATTAAAACTTGTTAGATCCATCTAACAAAATATAGGTACACAAAGTCTAAAATCATGTATACTTCCCTCTAAATCTAGCACAATATTTACTAAATCTAGTATAATTCCTATCGAAATGAGCACTATCTACAATAGGTGAATATTTTGCATATGAATATGTGATCACATGATGGTACATAATCACTTGGACAATATTTTATAAGTAGAATAGGAAAATGTATGGAATATTCACATGATGTGATATACACTCATAACCAAATTCTAGAAGAGGTTAATGTTTGTGAGTTGTTTTGGCCATATCACCTTGTGTATATATTTGATCATATAATATGGATTCAACTTATTTCTTGTAGAAATTCATTTATAAATCCACTTTATTAGTATAAGGTACGTATAAATCCATAAAATATGCAAATTCTTGTATAAATGTAGTATAAGGTATATAATTCACTTTATTAGGTACAATTTAATTGAAAGAAAGTACATATGTACTCAATTTTAGTACAATTTATAAAGTATCAGTTACAATTAAACGCAATATATGCATTAATTAGGATGTTGTAGAACCTACTACTTCGCATTTAGTGTGGTCAATAGCATCACTAGGGATGACTATTTCCATCGATAGGATAAAATTCAGATTAACATAAATATGAACAAACCAATATAAGAGTCAATACTTCATAAGTAGAAGAGGAAAATGTATAAGATATTCACATGATGTGATATACACCTATAACCAAATTCTAGAAGAGGTTAATGTTGTGAGTTATTTTGGCTATATCACCTTGTGTAAATACTTTATCATACAATATGAATTCAACTTATTTCTTGTAGAAATTCATGTATAAATTCACTTTATTAGTATAGGTACGTATAAATCCATAAAATATCCAAATTCATGTATAAATATAGTATAAGGTACATAATCCACTTTATTAGGTACAATTTAACTGAAATAAAGTATATATGTACGTAATTTCAGTACAATTTATAAAGTATCAGTTACAATTGGATGCAATATAGGCATTAATTAGGATGTTGTGGAACCTACTTCTTCGCATTTAGTATGGTCAATAACATCGCTAGGGAAGATTATTTCCATTGGTAGGGAAAAAGTTAGATTAACATAAATATGGAGGAACCAATATGAGAGTCAATACTTCACAAGTAGAAGAGGAAAATGTATGGGATATTCACATGATATGATATACACCCATAAACTAAATTCTAGAAGAGGTTAATGTTTGTGAGTTGTTTTGGTCATATCACCTTGTCTACATACTTGATCATATAATGTGGATTAGGATCAATGACACTATTGCTCCACTTTATCAGGTATAAACTTTCCTAAATTAAGTATAATTGTATGTTAATTTGGTATAATTAAATGTCTAAATTTATATGTCGTTGATCATATAAATGCAGTTTAATTAGGTACAAAAAATCCAAAAAGAGGTATAATTCCACCTTAATTCAGCACAATTTAAACTAAATCAAATATATTTTATATTCAATTGAACACTATCTACAATTGGTTGATCAATCATCAATATGCACAAATTAGGTACAAATTATCATAAATAAAGTAGAAATATAGTTTAATTGAGTATAGATGTAGTTTAATTGAGTATAATTATACAAGATTTGAGTATCCAGGTACAAAGCCCCTCACCCGAAATATGTCCCTACCACATTGTTAAAACAAAATACTTAACAGTTGTTGTGCATGTGATCCTCATGTGCATGGGTAAAAAAATCTTAAAAGCTGAAGCAGAGACAGTAAAACCCTACCAAACCTGAATCTCTCATCTCCCACCCAACTCCCTAAATCGATTCTCTCCCTCCCAACTCCCTCTCGTAAAGTTCGATTTGTATCCTAAAATCGACAACGACGGCAACAGAGGCGGCGACAGTAAGATAGGCGACTACGACAAGAGATATTTGAGTGCTAAAATGGTGAGCCCTAAGATTTTATTTCAACATACTATTTTAGAAGGATTTATGGTTGAAATTTTTGCTTATTGTAAATATAGGGGAAAACATACGTTATTTTTGTTGGAAAGAACCCCGGTGTTTATCATAGTTGGGATGAAACTCATGCTCAAGTTAACAAATATAGCAGCGTGTTGCACAAATCGTATTGAGTAAAGAGGAAGCATTGACAGCTTTTAATTCATACAAGGAGAGACAACGTGCTTCCTTCACCCCTACTTCCAAAAGAGGTTCGAGCTCAACTTTGGCGTCAACTTCAACTATCTCTTCAAGTTTTAGTAAAAAAGCACAAACTGAAGAACTATCAAAGTTAATCAATATTTAGCTAGAGTTAGCTGATGAGTACTGTAGAAATGCATCTAAGATCGCTGACATGTATGAAGAGTTAATAAATAAATTGGATTCTCTGCATGTTAGTGGTTAATTAATAAACTTGTTTATGTTGGATGCATGTATCTCTTATAAAAAATAGTTGGATGAATGTACCCGTAACTGTTTTCTATATGAACTTGTTTCTTGTTCCTTTCTTGCTTGTGAGAGTTGAATATGACCATCTCATTTGCTTATAGATATTTTGTCATACTTAGTAAGCTCATGTAAAATTCATTATCCAAAAAAATTTAGACATAATTGACTCCAATTTAGGCATATATTTACACGATGTCAATACAATTTGTAAACTATCTGGTACATTTGGACGGAGGTTAGATATGCTTGTGGCACCTACTAAAAAGACTACTTGATTTAATAGAATATATCCAAATTCAAGTTGGTTGAGGGATTGTGTATTGTATACCACATGTTCCTGGATGTTTATTTAGGGGACATCATTACATATCATATATCCAATTTATCAATACCAAACATGTCTACGGTACCATATTTCAGTTAATTGGTCATTATCATCATATACTTAATTTCTTAATATTTGTACTCATCCTCGCACATCATATACTCAATTTATTAATATTTGTACTCCAGTTTTTGTCGAAATTGGGCATGGTCATTCATAATCCCACCACTTGAACTAAAGTATGCAAAATAACACATATCAAATATCAAAACACAGACACATATTATTCATATTCCTAACATCGTCCACAACACAACAATAATTATTACATGATACAAAGTCAATATAAATTACAAACACAACTCATACATGTTTACTTATAAAAACATAATAGATCATAGTATACTACATAAATAGATAAACCAATTCTTACATAAGGTTTTCAAAAACAGAACCATCATACAATGCGTAAATCACTAATGCTACTACTCGGTGTAGGATCTGCCAAGCTCTGCATGAATAATTCTTATCCATTAAATTAACAGCAAAGGATTTTTCACCATCGACTACCTCAAACCTCCAATTACATGACCAATGCACTCTCAAATTTTGGGATTCAAGATATACTCTAGCAATAACCTTCTCCTTTCTTAGACTTAATTCCTTAACCATCGCTAATGTTGATTCACGCCACTGGTGCATTATGTTCATGATCTGGATGTGTATGTGGTCCACCATAGCTACAATAGCGAGATAACGAGCTGGTTTAACCCAATTATTCAAACACTCGACTATGTTATTATTTATAACACCCCATCTATCACCAAGAAAGAAAGTATTTGCCCAACTTTGAAGATGTGATTGCACAATATACCCTCTGGCAAGTGGCATGGAGTCGATGATATTGTTTATATGTCGCTCATGCTCTTGCAAAGATAGAGCATACACAACTTTCTTGAATACCGAAGACCAGTGCTTTTTGTTATATTTTGGATAACTTCGCAACACCTAGAATGAGACAAACAAATCATTTTAGATTCAAAACATGTATCTGGACAAAAGTAAGTAATTAATTATTTACCCGCCTCATAAAATTATCCACTAAATGCATCAAACAATACGAATGGTAACTACTCACAAATAATTACTTAACTGCCTTCATAATCCCAGGATGTCTATCGGAGAAAAAAGTGAACTCGTTGAACGAAATGCTTTGACATGAAATTAGGACACTTCTCAAATAATAAGAAAACCATTCCCTGTCATTCTCCACATCCACTACAGAATAACCAATTGTGAAAAGATCATCGTTGGCATCTTTCGACACAGCAACTAGGATACAACCTTTATACTTATTCTTTATATGAGTTCCATCCAAAAAAAATCAATGACCTACAACTAGTAAGAAAACCAACTGCACATGTATGAAAATAAATGAATAACCGTTTAAATTTAGATATTACGGGATCAATCTCGCACTCAGCAACATTACCAGGATTTGTTTCTTGAATAGTACGGCAATACCATCTTAGCCTATCGTAGCATCCCTTTTCTATACCATGAATATCATGCATTTCTAACTCCTTGCCTTTCCACACTTTGTGGTAGTCTAACTCTACCCCATAATCTCTTTGCAAGTCTTTCTAAATTATACAAAGCTAATAAGAGGATTCTCCTCTCAATTTATCTTTCACCATATTAGCAATCCAAGTTGCATCAGCTTTAGGATGTTCTCTACTACGCAAATTATTCTCACCACATGTATGTTTTAGGTTACATTTTCGGATCGCAAATATACTATATGTTTTATATTTTGAAGCATAAATTCTCTATCCACAATTCCTTTCACTACAAATAGCAATTACCTTCTCATGGTTATTTTTTTTATAAAAAAAAATTGAATGTCTTGTAGCAACAACATAGTTTTTAACACATCTTCTAAAATCAACAACATTCTTGAAAATTTGCCCTTCGTTATGGATGTAGTTAATCTAAGCATCTATAGTATTCGACAATGGGGCCTATTTGATCTCCTCATCACTCCTTAACTGTGTCTATTCCTCCTCAACCCTTACCAGTTTGATACGATTAATATTGTCAACTTAACTATACATATGTACTTGTATTAGATGTAACATATAATATTATCAAAACCACAATATAAAGAGGGATATAATATATGTTACCTCCCTAAATTTAGGTCGTTGTCGATATGTTCGTTTCTAATCTCTACCCTCAAATTGATCCTGCTCAATTTCATACACATATGAAAATATATCATATTGAACACATCATCATCATCATTTAAAGTCACATATATTTTATGTTGTGGAGCTAGGTATTGTAGAATCATAGATTTGGGAGTAATCTCTACATATTTTTTGTCAAGACTCGCATATATATTCATCAAACTATAACGAATGAATATTGAAATCACAAACAACTGGTTCTTGCACTTACAACTATCCAAAAATGCAAGGTTGCAAGGCCCACTTCCGGAATCCATTTTAACCTAATCCATAAGAATGTAACATTCGATTCAATCATATAAAAACTGAAGATCAAAACTTTATTCATATACATTCAATTCAATTTTATTCAATCTCAACCTCATAAAATAAAAAATACCCATGAACTAAAACACCCATGACCTAAAACTTCAAATTTTCACACAAGAACAACAAATTAGTCAAAATCTAGAGTAAAAAATTATAACTTACCGATGATTCCTGGGTTGGAGGTGAAAGTAGGGTTCTACCAGTTCTCCAATTTCTACCTTCAACGTCGATGGAGATGCTTTAGGATCGAAGTAAGGGGAAACTAGGTCATCACTGATGGTTTGGAGGGGAAGTCGGGGATTGCATCGCCGATGGCTTGGAGTTGTGGAGACTCCAAGTAAGGGGAGGGAGTGTGCCGATAATTGGAAGAGAAATAAGTATTATTTAAGGGTTTTAATTTAATATGAGGGTAAGTTGGTAATTTTGCATAGGTTAGGGAGTTGAAATAAACAAATTGGTTTGGTCAGATATTGGGAAGAAAGAAAATTTGACACAGAGACTAAATGCAAATGTTTAGGTTTGCATGGGGATTTTAGAACAATTTCCCTGTATTTTAATTACCACAACTTAAAAGACAACTTAATATTTCAATTACCACAATGGTAAATTTGTTGCTTTGTGACCAAAAGGTTACGGGTTCGAATCCTAGAAATAACCTCTTGTAAAAAGCAGGATAAGACTACGTACAATAGATTCTTCCTTGGGACCTCACATGGCGGGGACTTCGTGCACCGAGCAGTAGATAGAATGCACTCACGGATTGGTGTAATTACATGAGAGGTTATTCCAATAAATTTTGAAATCAATTCTTAGCAGATTTAAAATGTCTTGTTATTTATCATATTGATAAAAGTTTATGGGTGTTTTCCCTAATCAATTGTAGGCAATCTCTATCTTTTGCATGTAATCAAATTAATTCTTCATTGAAAAAAATTTAGAACCTCTCTCTTCTTTTTTATTGTTATTTGAAAAAATTCTGAACCTCTCTCTCCTTTTTAATGTTCATTCAAAAAAATTTTAAACTATTTTTTATTGTGTTGTTGATTTTCAAAAATTAACAACGCCGTAAAAAGTGATTTGGAGTTTATACTTCATAATGTTTCTAATTTTAAAAAATCAACAACACAATGTCGCTGATTTTCAACAATACAGTGTTGTTGATTTTCGGCAACACAGTGAAAAGTAGTGTTGTTTATTTTCTGTGTTGTTGATTTTTAAAAATTAACATCACACATCAACACAAAAAATCAACCATCTATTGTTGAATTTTAAAAATTAGCAACACAACAACATAAAAAAAAATTCAACCATGTGTTGTTGATTTTTGAAAATCAACAGCACAACAACATAGAAAATCAACCCTATGTTGCTGAATTTCAAAAATTAACAATACAACACAATTGTGTTGATTTTCATAAAATCAGCCACAATGTTATTGCTAACTTAAATTTTGAAAGACTATAACTTTTGACTCAAATTGAATCATGGAACGTGCAATATATCAAATCTAAATTCATTCAAAGATCTTCAATTTAAAATATTGTACATCTCATGATTCAATCTAAATCAAAAGTTATTACTTCTCAAAGTTTACCCTTTCAGAGATCTTCATCTCATGATTCAATCTGAATCAAAAGTTATCATCTCTTAAGTTTATTCAACATACATGTCGTAATAGCTATAAAACCATTGGAATTTAATGTCCAACATTGCCCACGTTGGGATTTAATATCGATTCTTCCATATAACATTTTAACACATCAAAAAAAGTTGAAATAAGAAATGGACCTAGACAAGTCCAATTGGACCCATTTTAAGTCATGTGGATTTTTGAGACTGTAAGAGTCCAACAGTATCCTTCATTGCTTATTTCGGCTTATCTAAAAGTGTTAGAATATTATTGGAAAAATCGGCTAAAAATCCCAGTGTGGACTTGATATGAATCATATCAGGTCAACATTGGGCTTGATATAATTCTATATCAGACCCACGTTGGGCCTGATGTAGAGTGGGCCTGATAAAATTCATATCAGACCCACGTTGGGATTTAATGTCGATTATTCCAATAATATTTTAACACCTATGAAAAGCTGAAATATGTAATGGAGGGCATCGTTGGATTCCTTACAGCCTCAGAAATACACTGATGGACCTACACATGTTCAATTGAACCATTTCAGATCTTGTGAATTTCTGAGGCTGCAAGGAGTCCAATGGTACTCTCCATTATTTATTTTGATTTTCTAAATGTGTTAAAATATTATTGGAACAATCGACATTAAATCCCAATGTGAGTCTAATATGGATCTTATATGGTCCACGCAGGCCCAACGTGGGCCTTCTATGATTCATATCAAGTCCATATTGGAATTTTTTAGTTGATTATTCTAATAATATTCTAATACTTTTGAAGAAGTCGAAGTAAGCAATGGAGGATATCTCCTTATAGTCTCAAAAATCCATAGGACCTAAAATAGATCCAATTGGACTTGTTTAGGTCCATTGCTTATTTTGACTTTTTTGGATGTGTTAAAATGTTATTGGAAGAATCGATATTAAATCCCAATGTAGGTAATGCTAGCCATTAAATCCCAACGGTTTCATAGATGTTACAGAATGAATGCTGGATAAACTTTGAGATATAATAACTTTTGATTCAGATTGAACTATGGGATGAAGATCTCTAAAAGGGTATACTTTAAGAAGTGATAACTTTTGATTTAGATTAAATTATGGGATGCACAATATTCCAAATTGAAGATTTCTAAACAAATTTTGATTTGATATATTGTGCGTCTTATGATTCAATCTCAATCAAAAGTTATAATTTCTCAAATTTTAAGTTAGTAACAACATTGTGGCTCATTTTATGAATATCAACATCATTATGTTGTGTTGCTAAATTTTGAATCAGTACCACTCTGTTTATTGATTTCAAAATTTAGTAACATAGGGATGATTTTCTATGTTGCTAATTTTCAAAATTTAGCAACACATACATGCAATTTTTGTAATTTTGCTCGGATGAAAAAAAATAAATTTATTGCATGCATGCTTGCAAAAGAGAGATGAGAGAAAAGAGAAGAGAGGTTACATGTAATTTTTGTCAGATGAACCGTACGTAAAAGGAAGAGAAAATTTATGTTGTTTGTACATTTTCAAAACCACATACGTGATGAGGGAAAATGCATATTCCCCTACGTTGTTTGATAAATCACCCAAAATTTATTGATGAACACAATTTATAAACTTTACAATATATATATATAGTGATGCCCCTAGTTTTTTTTTAATATCTAAAATATGAGAACACCACTAATCATAATTGTATTACCACCATACATATTCTCAATTTAACTAAATTACAATAACTACCAATATCATTTGGCACTGGTCATATGGTCCCAGAACTTATTCTACGAAAGAAAACATTTAGCTATGTGGAAACTAAACTAGAAGGTCTTCAGGTTGTACTGTCATTGTCCCGAGCTGGCTCACTGGTCATTGTTTCCTACCTCATTCGTCTCCTTTCCTTAAAAAAAAGTTATAATTTGTGAGTCTAGATACTCAGCACATTCAGAATCATGGTATGCATTAGTTAGCACCTATAGTCTAGTGTACTAAGGGATACCCAGGCTAGGTAACTTAGGACTTACCTACTGGCATATTATGGATATGAGTATAGGCGTCAAGATAGGCATACGAGCATAAACATAAGTATAGGTGTGTAAATAAACTAAGCATGAAATAGACATAATCATGAGCATGCACATAAATATAGGCATAAGCATACTTGCATGACATAAACATACACATAGAAATAAACTTAATCATGAGCATCAATGTGTAAATAAGCTAAGCATGAAAATAAACATAACTACATAGGGTTAGTGAGCTCCCGAGCAAAGGACACCAGTCATAACCCCAGTCTAATTCATGAATACCAGGTTACGTATTTATATAGTTATCACAACCATGTTTCTATAAAGGATCAAATATCATAAAATCTTTTTAAGGCAAGGTTGGATCATGGCCTGACATGAAAACTGAAATTGGATTCCCTCTGGGGCTTTATCTCATAAACGGGATCCCTCTGGGGCCTTTTCCCTCACAGTATTCCCATCAAATCATTATCATTTTGTCACAGTCAACTTACCCGATATTATACTCACTTTGGGGCCTTTTCCCATAAATGGGCTCCCTCTGAGGCCTTTTCCCTCATGGTATTTTCATTAAATCTTTATCATTATCATTATCACTTGGTTACAGTCAACTTACCTGATATTGGGCTCCCTCTGGGGCCTTTTCCCTCATAGTATCCTCAGTAAATCTTTATCATTATCATTTGTTACAGTCAACCCACCCGATATGAGACTCTCTCTGGGGTCTAACTTGTTAAATCCTCACATCCGTAGCTACCATGTATTATAAGGTTGTCAAATCATGATTATTTTCCTAGCATGTCAAGCCCTAAAGATCCAAAACTAATATATACCTACAAGGTTATCAACCATAATTATCTTCATAGGATGTTAAATCCTAAGGATATGTAAACGTAACATGTAACCTATAAATGTTATCATGATAAGATGTAGGAAGAGCATAAACATATACCTAAACCTAGAATTCCATAATTTACCTCTATCACCTTAAGGTATCATAATCAGACATAAGAAGAACATGAACATAAACTTGCGTGCAAATTCCTAACATAAGCTTAAACATAGACTTGTGTATCAACATATCAAGAGCATGCATAGCAACTTAGACATGGTATATGTTGGTGCAGGAAGCATCTGACGATCAAATTTGTGTTTTGATTATTTCAAAGGGTTCAAAGTTAGATTGTCTTGTTATCTAATAAGGTTGAATGAGTTTGTAGAAAAGTCCTAAGTGTACTTAGGTAAAATTTCTAACTGCGGTTAGGCAGGTGGAAAACCTTAGGGGGTGGTAACCCTAGGTCCTAGGGGGTGGTATCCCTAGGTCCTAGGGGGTGGTAACCTTAAGCGAAAAGTCTTGACGGGTTGAGCGCTTCGGGCAAAAGTCCTAGGGGGTGGTAACCCTAGGTGGAAAGTCCTGGTGTCATGAACCAGGTGAAAGACTGGACGGGTCGTGGAGCAGATGTCCAGCAGAAAGTCCTGGAGCCTCGGACGTTGAGCAAAAGTCCAGTCGATCTGGAGGATCGGTCTGGCAACATGTATACTCTCCTGAGTGGAGTAGGTGATGACATGTTCCCCGGTGAGGGAACAGTAGGCATCGGTTAGACCTAGGATTTCCGGTAGGGAATCTGAAGTCAGAACCGGACAGTCTGATGACTGTCAAATACTTTATTTTACATATCTATATTGTGCTAGCTTTGTTTCACAGGGAATGTTGGTTTGTTGGAGTAACGTATTTTGCAGGAAGCGAATTGGACATCCTTGCCTCGGATAAATAGTACCCGAGGCACCCTCCATGGAGCTTGGAGGTGCCTCGGGTCGCATGCGGAGACCTCCTCGCAGCAAGGCGCGAGGGCGCTCTCATGGAGCTTGAGAGCACCCTCTATGGAGCTGAGGGTGCCCTGGACGCAGGTGGAGGGCACCCTCCATGCGGTTGGAGGCGCCCTCGGGCAGATAAGTGGTGAAGAGGTCAGAGCTCATCCATGCTGCAGATTTGGTGCGGATGAGGGCACCCTCCATGGTGTTGGAGGCACCCTCCATAGGCTTTATAAGTAGGTTTTGAGTAACAGCTTAGGAGAACAATGAAATCGCGATCCATTTTCCGTGCACTGCTCAAAGAACCGTCCGATAAAACTGTAGCAAGACACCGACGACCTGAAGCTTCGAATTTCTTATTCTTAAGTTGTTGGTATATTTTTTTTACTGTACTTAATTATTGTACTCTAAAACTATAACTTTTGCGAACTGATAGTGATTTCTCAAAGTAAACGCTCAACAAGCGTGGGCCTTGGAGTAGGAGTCGCCCCAAGCTCTGAACCAAGTAAAAAACTTGGTGTTTTGCGTGTTTGCAATTATTTTATATTTTCTCTGCATTTTACTCTTAGATTTTCGAAATATAAGTGAAAGCCACAAGCGTTATTCACTCCCCCTCTAGCGCTTTCGATCCAACAATTGGTATTAGAGCGGAGTCGCTTTGAATTGGTGAAACTACCATTCAAGCAATTTTTCGCGGTAGTTTTTAATTTTTCAGAGTCGATCGGAATCGGTAAAATTGCCATCTTTCGATCTGGTTTTATCGAATCAAATTTTTCTCGAAGTTGGTGCAACACCACTCGAGTTCGTGTTTCTCTTTATCCCACACTACTAAATCCAAGACCTAGTCTTGGAACCAAATTCCTTATTTTTTTTGTGTACGAGATTGTTTTCAAGATGGCCCATCAAGAAGGCTATAGCACAGTCTGACCTCCGCTCTTCACCGACGAAGATTTCGGCTACTGGAAGGGTCGAATGGAGTCGTACCTTCAAACCCAGTTCGAGATGTGGATGATCATCAAAACTGGAATTACACTTCCACTCAACAGCTCGGGAAAACCACTTTCTTGCGGGAACTGGGACGCAAGCATAATCAAGAAGGTCGAGGCTAACGCCAAAGCAACCTACACCCTTCAATGCGGCCTAACCAAGGAGGAGCTAAACTGAGTCGGTCCATTCTCAAGCGCAAAAGAGCTGTGGGAAAGATTGATCGAGCTGCACGAGGGCACCTCTGATACAAAGGTAAGCAAACGTGATTTGCTTTTGAATAAATTGTATAACATGAAAATGCAGGAAAATGAGTCAGCGAGCCAACTTTATGCTCATATACAAGAAGCAACCTGTTACGGGTGCAATCAAAAGGGACACGTCAAGGCCAATTGTTCAAATCTAAAAGAAGGAAAGAAGCAGAGGAAGAAGAAAGAACTGCATACAACATGGGACGAGTCCTCTTCAGAAGACTTCGACGAAGAGCTCGAACAGACGAGCTTTCTTGCATTGACAGCCCGAGAACACATCGACGAATTGGAGACTGAGAGCAAATCAGAAGCTGAGTCCGAGCGAAGCCACGGATTCATATCCATTTCCGAAGGACCCAACCCACTGTAAGAAATTCATTGCATAATTTAGTTAATTATTTAATGCGCAAGTTAGCTAAATCAAATGTCCGGGTCAAATCATTTCAAAAGGAGGTAACAACCCTTAAAGAAGTGACTAACCCTAGCTCCTTGACTGATCTCATTCAGACTGGAACCTTAACTCAAATCCAAAAGCTTGAGGAAGAGAATTCTAGCCTGAAAAATCAAGTCAAGGAACTAAAGGACACGTTGGAACGGTTTACTTTGGGTTCCAAGAATCTTGATCTGATTTTTGGAAAATAAAGAGTCGTTTACAATAGATCCGAACTTGGATTTAAGCATAAACATAAATTCAAATCGTATTTGTCACTTGTAAATCGATCAAATAGAAACATAGTCCAAGCATGGGTCCCCAAGTCAAACTTGATTAATCAAGTTGGACTTGGTCAATATTGGATCCCCAAGGATCAGGTCCATTACCTTAATAAACCTTATTGAGGCTATGATCTAGGGAGAGCCCATAGAAAGACCATTTTTATCAATAGATAGATTTGTTTGATGCTTGATTTACTATTTTTCTTAATTATGCATGCTTAGATTAGGATAGATAAGGATCTAGGCGTGATTTACACTTGATTAGTTAGACCTAGGAGTTACTGTAAGGAATTTAAATATCCAATTTATTTGAAAGGCTTTGTCTAGAAGTGGTGGATGATCTCATAACCAAGAAGGCCTAGTGCCTCGCCACAATCTGGAAGCCAATCATAGAAATAGATATTTAATTGACTAATTATAAAACCTGAGTCTAAATCAAATGGAAATCAATCCTTAGATGATAATTTAAATTGAAGAGTAAATTAACTATCTCATAAAACTACTAAGGTTCCCTGATTGAAAATCTAGAAAAGGGTGAGATGGACCTAGGTTTAAAGTAGTTCTAAATTAATTCAATTAAATTAACTTAATTAATTTAAAAAAAATTAATTTCAAAATGTTTAAATCATAATTAATTTCAAAAGGCTAATTAATTTCAATCAAAGTAAATTATAATTTTTTTAATAATTTTAAAATTGAAAATCATTATTTATAAAATTATAATTTTCAAATCATAATTAAATTTTAAATTATTAATTATTAATTTTTCAAAATCTTAATCTTAGTTAATTTTCAAATCATATGATAATTAATTTTCAAATTATATTTAATTCAAAATCTTAATGATAAATAATTGAATTCAAAATCATAATGATAATTGATTTTTAAATCATATTTAATTTCAAAATCTTAATTAATTTTCAAATCATATTTTCAAGTTATAATTTCAAACCTAATTAATTTTTAATATATTTTCAAAATCTTCAAAATTTAAAATTTTTACTCATTTGAAATTCAAACTCACTGAAAATATAAATTTATATTTCAATATTTTTTTAAATATTGATAAAATGAGTTAACTCAATCTCACATGCACTCATAAGCTGAACATACTTGATAACCTATAATGGATGAGATAAAAAATCAAGAAAATAATAACCTTTATTTTTGCTTAGACTCTAGGATCCTCAAAATTTTTAAGACATTAATCAAGGGGGAGTGAAATGAGTCAAGTTAAGTTTTTTAAGGGTTAAAGTTTTTTTTAAAAAAAAATAAAAAAAAGGAGTTCAATTTTTTTAAAACTATTTTTGAAAAATAAATTATTTTTGAAACTAAGTATTTGATAAAATATTTTAAGTTTTTTTTAAAAAAAATCATTTACTTTGCTAAGTATTTTTTTCAAGAAAATATTTTTTTAAAAGCTAAGTTTTTTTTATTTTCTTCAAGTTAAGTGCTTATCAAAATATTTTTAAAAGCTGAAGTTTTTATCACAATATTCCTAAAAGTAAAGTATTTTTTCAAAATCCTTTTAAGCTAAGTACTTTTAACTAAGCCTTTTTTAAAACTTCTATAAAACTAAGTATTAAAACTAAATTCTTATCAATTTCTTTTGAAAGCCAAGTACTTGACAAAGCTAAAATTTAGCTAAATTATTTTTGGAAAAATCTAAGTGTTTTCAAAGCACTTCTAAAATTAACTAAATATGTTTCAAAGCACTTATTTTCAAAGCTAAGTTGTTTGTTGAAAAAAAACTAAGTATTCTCAAAATATTTCTAATTTAGCTAAAGTATTTTTCAAAACAGCCATTTTCAAGACTAAATTTAGCTAAGTGTTTTTCAAATCAATTATTTTCAAAGCTAAGCTTACCTAAGTTTTTTTTAAGTGCTACCCATCAGGGGGAGCTTAAAGTTAAACGGAGTATATTTTACATATTAAATAAACTTTCTGTCTACTTAATTTGATTTATGTCAAAGGGGGAGAGATAAGTCAAAGTTAAGAATTCAAACGAATTTAAACATAATCATTGTGAAAGGGGGAGCATAAGGTTTTTTTTTTTTTTTTTTTTCAAATTATAGAGTTTATGCTCTTTTATTTATTGTTATGTTTTACTTAACTTTGAACTGTGTTGCCATAATCAAAAAGGGGGAGATTATTGGTGTAGGAAGCATCCGACGATCGAACCTGTGTCTTGATTATGTCAAAGGGTTCAAAGTTAGGTTGTCTTGTTATCTAACAAGGTTGAATGAGTTTGCAGAAAAGTTCTAAGTGTACTTAGGTAAAAGTCCTAGCTGCGGTTAGGCAGGTGGAAACCCCTAAGGGGTGGTAACCTTAGGTGGAAAGTCTTGGCGGGTCGAGGGTTTCGGGCAAAAGTCCTAGGGGGTGGTAACCCTAGGTGGAAAGTCTTGGTGTCACGAACCAGGTGAAAGACTGGATGGGTCGTGGAGCGGACATCTAGCAGAAAGTCCTGAAGCCTCGAGCACTGAGCAAAAGTCTAGTCAGTCTGGAGGACTGGTCTAACAATAGGTATACTCTCCTAAGTGGAGTAGGTGAGGGCGTGTTCCCCAGTGAGGGAACAGTATGCATCGGTTCGACCTAGGGTTTCCGGTAGGGAATCTGAAGTCAGAACCGGACAGTCCAATGACTGTCAAATACTTTATTCTATATATCTATATTGTGCTAACTTTATTTTGCAGGGTATGTTGGTTTGTTGGACTAACATATTTTGCAGGAAGCGAATTGGACATCCTTGCCTTGGATAAACAGTACTCGAGGCGCCCTCCATGGAGCTTGGAGACGCCTCAGGCCGCATGCGGAGACTTCCTCCCAGCAAGGCACGAGGGTGCCCTCATGGAGCTTGAGGGCACCCTCTATGGAGCTGAGGGACCCTAGACGCAGGTGGAGGGCACCCTCCATGCGGTTGGAGGCACCCTCGGGCGGATAAGCGACGAAGGGTCAGAGCTCATCCACACTACGGATTTGGTGCGGATGAGGGTGCCCTCCATGGTGTTCGAGGCACCCTCCACAAGCTTTATAAGAAGGTTTCAAATAGCAGCTTAGGAGAACAACGAAAACGCGATCCATCTTCCGTGCACTGCTCAAAGAACCGTTCGATAAAGCTGTAGCAAGACACCAACGACCTGAAGCTTCAACTTTCCTATTCTTAAGTTGTTGGTATATTTTTTTACTGTAATTAATTGTTGTACTCTAAAACTGTAACTTTTGAGAACTGATAGTGATTACCCAAAGTAAATGCTCAACGAGCTTGGGCCTTGGAGTAGGAGTCGTCCCAGGCTCCGAACTAGGTAAAAAAACTTGGTGTTTGCGTGTTTGCAATTATTTTATATTTCCGCTACATTTTAGTCTTAGTTTTCCGAAATGTAAGTTAAAGCCACGAGCGCTATTCACCCCCCTCCCCCCCTGTCACATCCCAGAGGAGTCCCTACCGATAAAATTTCGACAGCATCTCTCCTGTATCAGTGACAATATGAGGCATTTATACATATATCCACAAGCACACTCATCAGGAATATACAACAACCCACACGGCTGGATAAAAAAAACACAACCATGCAGTTTAATAGCAGCCCACTCGGCTGAAACAAAAGAACAACAGAAATCACAAAACAACTCATCACAAAACCACAAAATAACCACATGCGAGCTGGCCCAGTTTGACACAAGACCAACAAACCAAAATGCACACAACCACAAGCCTAAGTTCCAAGTCCACATCAAAATTATTACAGAACCAAATTCATGAAATCAAAGAAAACAAAGTCTCAACAAAACCCGAAAGTCTGTACTCGTATGTGACATGGGACTAGCAGTCAGGATCCTCTAAGCGCTCTTGTATCATTTACCTGCTACCTGGCGAAATAAATCAATTTACGGGTGGTGAGTTCTAAGACTCAGCGGGTAATAGAAAGATAGTGCATGAACATAATAAATAACTAAAGATACAAAGATATACAGTCTCATAGGGAAAATAGCAGATACTAAAGTGATATCATAATAATGTCCATACCTGAAACCATATCCTAGGCTAGGGCTGTAAATGAATCGAGCCGACTCGCGAGTTTTTCGAGCCGACTCGAAAAATATTCGATTCGTATTCGAATTTATTCAATTCGAGCCAAACTCGAACATGTTCGAACTTTTTTTGAACCGAACTCGAGCCCAAATTATATTGTTCGAGCCGCTCATGAGCCGCTCACGAGCCTTAATATTTATTAATATAAGTTAAATGTATATTAAATAAATAAATTTCGAGCCTTTCAAATATATTTTTGAGTAATAATTCGAATAGTTCGCGAACATGTTCGAATATTTCGAGCCGAACTCAAACACGAGCCTTAATTCGAACTGAATTCGAACCAAACATTTTGAATTTTTCGAGCTTCAAATCGAGCTCGAACTCGAATAACCTATTTCGAGCCGAATTCGAGACTTAAATTTTTTTTGCATATTCGACTCGATTCGGTTTGTTTACACCCCTATCCTAGGCTAGTAAAATTAGGAGTAGAATAACTCTGCTACAGAGCTACTCATAACTACACGGGTAACATGTGAGATATATACACATTACCAATAAGTAAGTCAGTCTAAACACATACAACAGATATATATATATATATATATATATATATATATATATATATATATATATATATATATATATATCACAATATATGCCAGCACTAAGGCTATTTCTCAAATTACCTTATTATTTAATTTGCGATATCTTACATTCTCCCCCAGAGGAGTCCCTACCGACAAAATTTCGGCAACATCTCTTCTGTACAGTGACAATCTGAGGCATTTATACATATATCCACAAGCACACTCATTGTAATGACCCAACCTCCCTACTACTCTCTAGAGGTGGACGCTACTTAACTACTGATTCTACTTAACCGGTATGATCGAAACCACGAGGAGTCCTTACCGAAAAATTTCGGCAGTCTCCCCTGTACCGGTGACCATAAACTGAGATACAAACATAGTATACATCAGCCACAGGTGGCTGGAACATATAACAAACTCTCACGCAGTTAAATAAGTGTCAAACACCAAAATAACTACTTATTAAATAAAACTCATCTCAGCATGCAATCTAAAACAAGGTTGAACTCAAATGACATGGAGTATAAAATACAATCTCAAATGACATGAACTATAAAGTACAATCTCAAATGTTTACAGTCCACTAAAACACGGAAAACTTAATAACGTCCCAAGTCTCTTCCATAGTCCTGGCATCACACACCATCTGCGCCACCTTGTCGCCTTCCTTTGCTAAATCTTTTCCTTTCCTTTATCTGCAGTAAGAGGAAATGTAATCTATAAGCAAAATGCTTAGTAAGCGCTATCTAACTCACAAAAATCTCGATATGCATGCACATATATCTATAACATGAACTAACTGAATGCTTACTGAAGACTACTCATGTTCATCCAATAGTAAAGGAATCAAGCAGGCTGAAATGCTAAACATGTAAAGCTACTCATGCTCTTCTAATAGCAAAGAACAGTAAGCTAATCTAAATAACATGCTAGCATAAAAGAAAACTAAACTTGCTGATTTAAAACAAAATGAAACTTATTTCATTTGTTCTAAACTTATTCTTTTATTCCACTTGTTTAAAACTTATACTTTTATACTTATGTGAAACTTATTTTACTTGTTCAAAAGTTTATACTTATAATACTTCAAAATAGTAATCAACTTCTCTTGGGCCCAGGCGTAGTACCATCTTATGCGCGTTCCCTAATAGGTTGGGGTAGCGAGCCACCAATCCTAAAAGAGCATACCTTGGTCTACCAGGGCCAAGACCTTGGAATTGGACACCTGGATTTGTTTAACGACAACCTTGGAAGTCGGGTACTAGCCTCTTCAAAGTAAAATATTTTATTATCTTAATTACTTCTTCTTTAAATGCCTTGGAATTTTAATAAGCACCTTGTGTGTCAAAATCCCTAAAGTCTTGACTTTGGGATCTACTTAAGGCCTTGACCTTTTTCTTTCTTTTCTTTATCTTTCTTATACTTGTTAATACTTCTAAAAGAATGCTTCTTTAAAAAGAAACTGAAATGTTTAAGCAAATTCTAACTTTGAAATGCTTAAACCAAAAATCTGCCTACTGTTCTAATAAAATTCTGCATATTAAGCTTAACAAAAATCTGTTCTAAGATTGGAGTTCTGCATGCAACACTTATCAAAATCTACAAGCAATACTTATGAAAGTCTGCATATCATACAAGCTTAAACTAAATCTAAAACTTGTTGGATTTAAAACCTATACTGCATGCTTCGAATTAAAATAACTCAACTAGCTGACTCTAAACATATGTGAAGCTTGCTGGAATAAATGGCAGCAAGGAAACATATCTAAACCTCACGTTAGAACTCAAATCTGTATTCTAGAATGAGTGTGACAAGAAAACATCTCTAAACCTCATGCTAGAATAAAGAACCTCAAATCTGTATACTTGAATGAAAGTAGCATATCTAAACCTCAGATCTGTTTACTTGAATGAAAGTAGCATATCTAAACCTCAGATCTGTTTACTTGAATGAAAGTAGCATATCTAAACCTCAAATCTGTATACTTGAATGAATGTAGTAAAGAAGCATATCTAGACCTCATGCTCATATTCAACAAAAAGAAATTCTGAAACTGAACTATACTACTCGACCAATGGGTCAAAACTGCTATGCTAAACAATTCAAGATCTGAAATGCTAGACAACTCAAAAAAAAAAAACTGCAATGCTAGAATAAATCAAAATCTAAAATGCTAACCAATCAAAAACTGAAATTCTATCTACCAGGCTTGAAGAAATCCAAATCACATGCTTAATCTATACCATTTACTTCCTTCCTTTGTGATTCATGGCAAGGAAAACAAAATTCCAGATATCATAAGAACGCCAAAGCTTCATTGTTTTAAGCCTTAAACACCAACGATCACTGCTAAACAATGGAAAAAGGGAACACAAACTCACAGCTACCTCAAGCATGCTACTGTCGAACTAAAAAGAAAAGAACAAATCTCAGAATTACACTTAAATCTCTACTGTCTTCATCTTTACAATATATCGTGCAGTTCATATAAGTTTACATACTTTCCTTATTGTTTACAACTTTAAAATTAGTTCTATCTCTTCCCTAGAACATCTTCAAGGAAAAACATCCCCATTGATCATGTTCTATCAAAGAATTGAGTTGACTGCGCTTCCTCAAATCAAAAACATCAAACAACTTTCTTTGAACAGATAACCTTTAACACACTTCTAAATATATGGCACTCACAACAGACCTTTGAATTCGTAGCTATAATTTACACATGCTTAACTAATAGCAGATGGGGCCTACTCATGCTCACAAATAGCAACGCAGAGAGGGACTGCTCATGCTCGCAACAGCAAAGGAAAATTAACCAGCAAAGGAAAATTATCACTTGAAAACCTAAATTCGAATCTGTTCTTCATGGTTAAACTGAACTAATCCTTCTCTTCTTTCTTTAGGGTTCACGGCAGCAAGCAAAACCAAGAATCTTCACGGTAAAACTCGAAAAACAAGGAAACACCAAAGCAAATTCGGAACTACTCTTACCACAGGTGAGTAGCAACTTACCGAGGTGTTCTTGGACTTACAACCGAAGAAGAAGGACTTCTAATGCTTCTAAGGTTTCGGACAGTTTGGAATCTCGGCAACTTCTTCACATCTACCGTTCCTTCTTGACGAGAGGAGCTCGGATCCGAGAAGAGCTCGCGGAGTTCCCTTTGGCTGGCCGCCGGAGAAGAACCCTAGATCCCCTGCTGCGTTTTCGCCCGAGAAGAGGAAAAACATCGACGGGAGAGAAAAGAAGAGGAATTAGGTTTTAGGTCACGGGAAAATTAAGCCCTAAGTTCTCTTCTTATAACCTTAATATTCTGTTAACTATCTTAAATAAATTTTCTACCCTTTTCTAAACAAAACCGCCCGCGTGAACACTTGGTTAGCCGGCGTTGCTTAAGGCTTGGCTCGTGGGTTCAAATCTCGGCTGCAACCCTTTTCTTCCTATTATTTCCTGTTATTAACTTCTACTACTTAAATACATTTCATGCTTCTTTTAATCAGCAACGTCTGCTTGGGCTCCTGGTCAGCCGAGACAACGAAAGGCTTTGCTTAGCCGGAGGTCTCCGGTTCGAACCTCGGCTAAATTTCTTTATTTTTTTGCAACTTCTTTCGTTTAGTAAAAATACCAAACGACCTCCAAAAATTGCATAAAAATATTCTAAAAATTTCTAAAAAATCTCTAGAATATTTCTAAAGTATTTCTAAATATTTTTAACCACTTTTAGAACTCCAAATGAGGAAATTTGGGTCGTTATAATCCCCCATACCTTATAAAAAGTTTATCCTTGAACTTAGAATAATTCCGGATATTTCTGTCTCATACTGTCCTCACGCTCCTAAGTAACTTCCTCGTGCTTCTGGTTCTAAATGACTTTCACTAATGGTACTCTTTGTTCCTTAGTCTCTTAACTTCTCGGCCCTCTATCATTCATATCGCATCGTACCCATTAGTGGTCCTTGGAAGGCCTGTTATAAAGTCTCTGGAGACCATAGGTGCATTAGTCACACCAAATGGCATGACTACAAATTCGTAGTGTCCATATTTGGTCATAGAAACTGTTCTGGGTGTATCACTTCCTTTCACTTCCAACTAATGGTACCCAAAGCGCAGGTCTGTTTTAGAGAACACTATTGCCCTCTTTAGCTGATCAAATAGATCATCTATTCTAGAAAAATGGTACTTGTCCTTAACTGTTACTTTGCTCAGCGCTCTAAAATCTATGCACATCCGCATAGATCCGTCTTTCTCCTTAACGAACAACTCTGGAGCTCCCCGGGGTGAATGACTAGGGTGGATGAAACCCTTGTCAAGTAGCTCCTGAAATTGTTCTTGTAACTCTTTTAGCTCTGCTAGAGAAATTCGGTACGGAGCTTTTGAAATTGGGCTGGTGTCAAGAACCAATTCAATTTCAAACTCCACTTCTCTGTTGGGAGGTAGTTCAGGTAACTCTTCTGGAAATACTTCTGGATACTCACAGACTACCCGAACGTTTTCTTGCTTGGGTCTTTCTTGTTCTTCTGTGCTCGGTCCTCAGTACGAACGTACGGGGCCATTCTCTTCTTGACATCTAGTTATGCAGAGAAAAATGCTTGATATCTTCTCTATCTTTTCTAAACATACTTATGTATATGAATATAAGAGAAACAAAACTTCTATCTTACTAAAGCGCATATAGGCAATTACTCCATACTGCAAATAATAAAGAAAGCATAAAAGGAAAACTTAAATACTTTTTTACTTGAAGACGGCAAGGTTGGTGCTGATGTGTGATGCCGGAGAATAGGAACTGCTCTGATACCAACTGTAACAGCCGCTCACTTGGCTACCAGGATTCATAAACTCTACTACTTAGCCTGGAGGTCTAGAGTTCGAATCCTGGGTAAGGCAAAAATCCACTGCCAGGGGTGGAAAGTCCTAGTGAGTAACGACACGACCAAAGGGTCGTCGGTCGATGACATTAGAGGTCGCCAAATGGGCCGACGACATAAGGGACCGCCAGTGGGCCGCCGCAAGGGCCGCCCAAGAGGCCAAAGGGCTGGGTCGTTACAATAAAAAGGCGCCTTTTTATTGTAACGACCCGACCCTTTGGCCTCTTGGGCGGCCCTTGCGGCGGCCCACTGGCAGCCCTTATGCCGTCGGCCCATTTGGTGACATCTAATGTCGTCGACCGACGATCCTTTGCCTTTTTATTGTAACGACCCGACCCTTTGGCCTCTTGGGCGGCCCTTGTGGCGGCCCTTATGTCGTCAGCCCATTTGGCGACCTCTAATGTCGTCGACCGACGACCCTTTGGTCGTGTCGTTACTCACTAGGACTTTCCACCCCTAGCCAGTGGATTTTTGCCTTCCCCAGGATTCGAACTCTAAACCTCCAGGCTTAAGTATTAGAGTTTATGAAGGAACTACATGAAATGTTAAAACAACAAACAATGTTTCGATTTCATGAAGTATGAAGGAACCTAACATTTTCACCAGCAATTAAATGACATTAAATTTGGATTTAATTCATCTAAATGTTCTCCATACAATAACCATGATTTCTCTAATTTAAGGGTCATTGTATGCATCAAAAGAATCAAGAAACTACATGAAATGCTAAAACAACAAACAATGTTCCAATTTCGTGAAATAATAAGGATCCTAGCATTTTCACCTGTAATTAAATGACATTAAATTAAAATTTAAATCACCTAAATGTTCTCCATATAGTAACCACGAATTCTCAAATTTTTAGGGTCATTGTATGCATCAAAAAGATGAAGAAACTATATGAAATGTTAAAACTACAAACAATGATCCGATTTCATGAAGTATAAAGGATCCTAACAGTTTCACCAGTAATTAAATGACCTTAAATTCAGATTTAATTCACCTAAATGTTCTCCATATAGGTTCCTTAATTTTTTTTATATATTGTAAGAAGGATTTAAAACATCTAGAAGACAAAGAACATGCACAAACTTGTAAAGTAGAACATGATGGATCTCCTTTAAATTTTTGTGAGGAAAACTATCATTTCAAGAAAACCAAAACCCTTCATCTATGCAACCCTTTGGAGTGTGGGGAAAAGAACCCTAAGCGAGAGAATCATGCCCCAAAAACAGCCATGAATATCAACCTATGGTACCTAAAAATCCATAAACTATAGAAACTATCTAGTGCATTAACAAGGTAGGGAACATGCCTTCAATCTTTGGCTACTAACTCCTCTTCTTGTCTTCCCTTGGAACGCTAGAATCGGTGGAGACACAATGGGGAGGGGGAGCTCCTTAGGGCCAGTGGCAATCATCCAACAAGATGGAGCTTTTAGGTAAGGGTTTTATAGAAGGTGGTATGCCTCCTTATATATATATATATATATACTAAGTTTTAGCCCTTTATAAATGCTAAGTCGTATAATTTCTATATACTAAATTTTGTCCATTTATAATTCACATATTCTAGTTTCTTAATTATATACACATTACATTAAATTTATACTCTATAATTTACATTATATATATAATATATATTATTTATATTTTATTTCTATATTGATTAGATAGATAATTTATACACATAAATTATATAAATACTAAGTCTTTATATATTTGTATCTTACTATTTTCTTAATAAAATTCACTAATCCAAATTTCCTAATTCTATGCTAACTTAACTAATTAAATATATTTATGTAAATAAATTCTTAATTAAATCAAACAAACAATTACAATTAATCTAATAAATGTCCTTAATTAAATAAATTCAAAATTTAATTAAATTACAATTAATTCAATAAATCTTCTTAATTAAATAAATGTAAATTCTAATTAAATTATAATTTAATCCAATAAATCACCTTAATTAAATAAGTAGTTTTGAACACTACATAAATAATACCTTGCACACCTTTATATGAGCGGCAGTGGACGACATCCGACGTGGGCGATCTGACACAGCCAAAATCCAAATTTTTAATCTCTCTCATCTGCATGCATAATAACTTTCTTCTCTCTCCTACATGTAATGTGGTACTGATTTCTACAACCCAATGCCAAGGTGGTGTTCGTTTGTAGCCTTGGTGAAGGTGGTGCTGATTTATATAAACCAGCACCAAGGTGGTGCACCAAGGCTACTACAAATCAGCACCACCTTGGTGCTGGTTTGTAGAAACTAGCACTAAGTGGTGCACCAAGGCTACAAACCAGCATTGATGCTGGATTCTATAAACCAGTACACCTTGGTGTCGATTTGTAGAAATTAACACCAAGGTAGTGTTGGATCGATACGCACGTGAGAAGGGGGGGGGGTGAATCACGTGGTTTTTGAAAACTCGTTTTCTAATTTTAAAATCAAACTATACACAGCGGAAAATTAAAAAGAATAACACAAGAAAACTCCAGCGGTTTTACTTGGTTTAGAGCCTTTGGTGACTCCTGCTTCAATACTCAGGTCCCACAGATCTATCGATGGATAATCCACTAAAATACCTTTTTCGGAACCTCTGGAAAAGGGAATCGAGTACACAAAAAGACGGAACAAGTGCAACACCCTACATTTGTCCTATTGCAAATAGTTAAATACATAAATTAGAGCTCATTACCCAACACCTTCGAAGATTGTCAGCTTAGGCTCGGTGTCGATCAGTTCCTCAGTAGTAGTCGGGCGCAACAACGTCATAGCAGAGTCACAACAGTAGACCAGAGCAGTCGGAACCTCAATCGGATGTGTAGAAGCTTATATATGAGTTATTGTTGAAGCTTTGGGCGAGCAGGCTTATAAAGAGTATGGAAGGCGCCTTCCATAGGCATTGAAGGCGCCTCCAATGGGATAAATTTTATCCCATAAATGTTGTTCCTTATCTGCTTTGATCGCCAAACTTCATCCTTTGGAAGGCTCCTTCCATGAATAGTACAAAGGCGCCTTCATCTGTTTGAAGGCGCCTTCGGACATTGTTCATCTGAAGGCAAATATGCTCCTTTGTCCTACAAAATAATGTTAGTCCAATAAACCAAATAATGACCTGTAAGACAAGTGTTAGCACAATAATAAACAGTAGTAATTAGTTCTTGTCCACCCAAGACCTGGAACTAGTCAAGGTCTCAGATTAGGGATCCGAAATGGACTTAAACTGGACTGACGCCTACTATCCCCTAAATCGGGACGCGTCCTCACTTAGTCACTCTCCTCTAATGACTCACCTTTACTTACCAGTTTGCCAGATATCCGGTCAGCCCGTCGACTTATCTGGACTTCCTGACAGATATCCGGTCAGCCCGTCGACCTATCTGGACTTCCCGCCAGATATCCGATCAGTCTGTCGACCTATCTGGACTTCCCGCCAGATATCCGGTCAACTTATCGACCTATCTGGACTTCCCGCCAGATATCCGGTTGGCCCGTCGACCTATCTGGATAACTCCTGCACACTTGGTAAAGTAGTTAGATCACAGCAATACCTAATTTAACTTACTTTATCATTCATCAAAATCTTAGTAAGACCGTTAGTGCAAACTACACCAAAAGATAGTGTTGATTTCTACAAACTAACACAATCTTAATGTTAATTTGTAGAAACCAGTACTAAGTGGTGCGTCAAGACTACAAACAAAACTAAGTAGTGCTAATTTCTACAAACCAGCACCAGTGCTACAAACCAGCACCACCTTGGTGCTGGTTTGTAAAAATCAACACCAAGGTGGTGCTAGTTTTTATAAACTAGCACTAACTTACATGCAGAAGAGAGAAGAGAATTATTGTGCATGCAGATGAGAGAGATATTAAAAAATTTAAATTTTGACTACATCAAATCACACACGTTGGATGTTGTCCACTGTCACTCATATATATAAAAGAGAGAGAGAGAGAGAGAGAATTTTTAACCTGTACACCTTTACCCTGCACACTCCTGGATGCCCCTCACATGTCCGAGCGCCCAAACATGTGAGGGGCACCCAGGAGTGTGCAGGGTAAGAGTGTGTAGGATATCAGGGTTCTATATGTATATGTGTATATATACCCACATTCCTATATTATATTTGTAAGTATCTCAGATAAGTTTTGATAAGATTAATTGGGTTAAGTTACGCTCTGCATTTTGATATTTTGTGTCTAAGTGTGCAGGGACTTAGGAATACAAAAAGTTGAGAAGAAGATGCAGCAAACGAGAAGGATGGCATGGGAAATAAGTCGATGAATTCAGTGCATCTGAGAGGCGAGAAGCTGCGAAAGAATACACCAGTGGAGCAAAAATGATGCATGCGGTGCTTTCGAGGGACGAGAAGCCAGAGCGGAAAACTACTCGAGGAGAGAAGGCCAGAATTGGGTTCGAGTGAGCTTAACTTTGGATGGCCGGAGAAATCACCCAAAGCGACCTGAGCAGAAGCTGGCCAAGTCAACACAAAGTTGACTCATCCAGGCACCTGGAACATGTCCAAGCATCCGGACGGCCCTAGTACCAATTGTTGGTGTAGCGGGGCCGGCAAGAGGGGGGTGAATTGCCTGTAAAATAAGAGTATACCCTCCTCAAGGCTTTCAACTCAAAAAATGCAACATTAATAAAAAGTAAAATGAGCAGAAATAAAAAAGAGACCAGAAATTAACTTGGTTACAACCAAGACGATTGTTAATCCAAGGCGGTTGAACAGCTCTACTAGAGTATCTCCTTCACTGTAGGCGGAGAAGCCTTTTTACACACTTAGAACGCTCAGAGGTTGCTAGGAATGATTACAGAGTTGATTGCTTGAATTAATGAATATTTCCTAGCTCCAGGGCCTTTATATAGCTCCTGGAAAGTCTATCCCGAGGGTCCAAGGCGCCTCCAACAAGGTTCAAGGCGCCTCGAGCCAAGTCAAGCAGATAAAGTTCTATCCGCGCACAAACGATCGAGTTGACCCGGGCTGAGGCGCCTCAAATAAGCTTGAAGGCGCCTCAAAGGTTTGAGGCGCCTCCAATTCTTGATTGAGGCGCCTCAAAGGTGGAGGCACCTCTAATCTTGATGGAGGCACCTTGAGCTGCATTTCCAGCTCACTTTCTCCTTTGCTTTGACTTCCGAAGCTCCGTTTGCTTAGGTGATTTCGGCCAACTGAAATAGGGCTCACCCGAACCCAATTTCCGGCCTTCTCCTCGAGCAGTCTTCCATCCCGACTTTACGTCCCTCGAACGTCACGCACATTCTTCTCGCCCACCGGAGTACTCTTTTGCAGCTCTCTCGTCCTTCGGACGCACCGAGCCCGTCGGCTCCCTCCCGTGCCGTCCTTCTTGCTAGCTGCGTCTTCCGCTCAACTTCCTGTGCTTCTAAGCTCCTGCACACTTAGACACAGAGATCAACAACAAACAGGACCTAACTAACTTGGTTGATCACGTCAAAACAACCACGGGGTCCAACAATCTCCTCCTTTTTTATATGCATCAACCCAAGTTCAAGTTAAGGTAAAAATAAATAAATAGTAATTTTAAGAAAATTACTAAACTAACATTTTAAGCACATAAATTTCAATAATAGAATTTGCATAAGTTAGAAAAAAAATTTAATTTTCCTAACTCCCCCTAAACTTGTTACCTAACTCCCCCCTTTGATCACAGCAAAAATGGGGTAAAAAAAAAATTCTAAGTCATGTAAAACAAATTTCTGAGACTTTTGAAAGAATTCTCTATGTTAAAACTTAGGAAAGAAAAAGAAATTTCTAATTTAGTTCTAATTTCAGAAGAAATTTTTAACTTAAGAAAAAAATATTATAGAGAATTTTCCTAAGTAAAAAAAATTATGCAAGAACTATTTTTATGAAATTAAGAAGATGTTAAAGAAAAACTTTCTAAAGCATTATTTAATTTTAATTTTAATGCTTTACCAGAAAGTTAATTGAATATTTTATTTCAATATTTTGGTTTCCAAGTCGTGGCGAGGTACTAGGCTTTCTTGGTTATTGGAACAACAACCACTTCCTTAAACAAAACCTCATAAAGAAATTGTAATGTTTAATTTTCTCGCTGTAAGCCCTAACTTAAAAATAATTTAAACTAGCAAAGATTTTGGAACCCAGTATAGATTCCTTCCTACAGGATTGTTTAAGAACTTAGGGGGTATATAATTTCTTGGAATTCGTCTAAGTTGTCCCTGATGCTTTCTTATATACCAGTTTAATTTTTCATAAACTTTAATTTTTGATTTTTGAAAAACATTAGTGTTTAAACATGCATCAGATTTTAAACTTTCAATTTGAAGTTTTAATTTATCATTTTCAGATTTCAAATTATCTAACATTTTATTTAAGTTAGCAATTTCTTTTTCTGATTCAGCTAAGTCTTTAGAAAGAGCTTTAATAAATTGAAACAACTGTTTAGGGTTTAGAGCACGTACCTTACTTACCTTACTTTGTGATGCTCCCCCTTCATCATAGCTTTCCTCTTCTAATGTTCCTCCCCCTTCATCTATACTCATTTCTGAACTTGACTCTTCTTCTAGCTGGTGGTTCGCCATCAGCGCTAGTCCCGAGAAGGCTTCGACTTCAGATTCGGAGGGCGTTGAATCGTCCCAAGTGGCCTTCAGGATTTTGTGCTTGGAGGTGTTTGACTTGTGCTTTACCTTCTCCTTGTCTTTTGTCTTTTCCTTTATTTTTGGGCAATCATCCTTGATGTGCCCTTCTTCGTTGCAATTGTAGCACCGGACCATCCTTCTGTTGCGCTAATGCTTTCTCGACTGTGACCGAAATTTATTAGTTTTAAGGAATTTATTGAAACGTCTTACCAGTAGCGTTGCTTCGGTTTCATCGATCGAAGCTTCGGAGTCGGGATCGTCTAACTTGGCTTGTAAGGTGATGTCGAGGTTTGACTTCACTATTTCTTTAGGCTCTGCAATCCGAGACTCGTGAAGTTCGAAGGTAGAGAATAAACTTTCTAAACTACTTACCTCAAAGTCCTTAGAGATGTAGTAAGCATCTACTAAGGAAGCCCATTCCGGAGTTCTGGGGAAGGCATTGAGCGCATACTGGATGGAATCTCGGTTCGTTACCAATTCTTCGAGATTCATCAGTTGCGTTATCAGCTCCTTGATCCTCGCTTGGAGTTGCGCTACCTTCTCACCGTTGTTCATCCGGAGGTTCGTTAACTGGGTCCGGAGGATGTCGCGCCTCGCTAGCTTAGCTTCTGAGGTACCTTCGTGAAGCTCTAGGAATTTATCCCAGAGGTCTTTAGCGGAATCGTAGCTCCCGATCCGACTTACCTCCTCGGGCAGCAGCACGCTGAGTAGGTGGAATTCCGCTTTCTGTTGGCCATAAAATCGGCCTGCTCTTCTTCGTCCAGTTGCATTCTTCTTTGTCTTTCGGCGTTGTATATCCATATTTCATTATTAAAAGAATATCGAATTCAGTCTTAAAAAATACCTCCATTTTGCGTTTCCACGTAGCGAAGTCTCCGTCGAACTTCGGGGGATGAATGTTTGCTCCGGCCATCGTCTTGATCTTTATGCTTCATGTAACACCCCACCCTCCTCACTACTAGTTTGTGAGGGTGGAGCGCTACTGGACTACTAACTTATCTTAACTAATGTTGCTCACATGAAATTATCTATGCTTAAAACTCTCAAAACTCAAAGCATACAATATGTAACAGCGGAAAACATACTACTCAAGCATACGTTCACAACTAAAACTATACATAAATCTGAACATGCTAGAAACTATATATATGAATCTACACAAGCATGCAACAATGATACAACTCAGATAATAAACCAATGTGCATAGCAAATAAAAGAAAGAGTTCTAAACATAAAATATCCAATGCAAATCTAACAACATGAAAGAATGATTCCAATATTCTGAATACAAAGTCTTAATAAATTATTAAAACTAAATCCTAAGGCTTCCATAGTCCAAACATCACACATCCATCCGCACCTCCTTGTCGCCTTCCTTCGCTATAGCTTTTCCTTTCCTTTGTTTGCAGTAAGAGGAAATGCAACTATAAGCAAAAATGCTTAGTAAGTGCTATCTAACTCACAAAACTCGAATATGCATGTGAATATACAGAAATGCTAAACATGTAAAGCTGCTCATCTAATAGCAAATAACAACAAGAAATTCTAAATAACATGCTAGCATAAAAGAAACTAAACTTGCTGAATTTTAAACTTATGTGAAGCTTATTTCACTTGTTTAAAATTTATACTTTTATACTTCAAAATAATAATCTTTTGGGCCCAGGCTTAGTACCATTGTGCGCTCCCTAATAGAAACTGAGGTAACGAGCCACCAGTCCTACAAGGGTAAAGAGCTTGGTCTTACCAGGGCCGAGACCTCGGAAACGGTCACCTGGATTTGTTTAACGACAACCTCGGAAGTCAGGTACTAGTCTTCTCAAGTAAAATACTTATACTTGTTAATACTTCTAATAAAAGAATGCTTCTTTAAAAACTGAAATGTTTAAACAAATTCTAACATTGAAATACTTAAACAAAAATCTGCATACAAAGCTTTAACAAACAAAACTGCATACAAAGCTTAACAAAAGAAAACTGCATACTATGCTAATCAAAATTCTACATTCTTTGCTAACAAAATTCTGCATACTATGCTCATCAAAATTCTGCATACTAAGCTAACAAAATTCTGCATACTTATAAATAAAACCATTCATGCATATTGAGGTGGCAAGGAAAAATTAAATCTGTATGCTTGAAATAAACAACAACAAGACATAACCGAAACACTAAAGCTATAAGCACCAACTTAAAACTAGGGTTCGGATTATAGCTCTTAAAGAAATCAATCACACATGCATTCAAGACTAAAAAAAACTGTTGAAACTTAAAAAGAAACCACAGCATGCTTTTCACATATGCGACAGTTATACTGTTGGTTGCTACTCAGTAAACCTAATGGTTTCATTGTACAAAAATTTTGTACAAAGGTCTGAACCTTTACCTAGCTACCATGTGTTCTTTTAAATTAAACGTGGATCGCCTGCGGAACTTAACACGTTTGATCCAAAGTTTAATCTATTTGTTCTTTTAGGTTTAGACTCGGATCTCCTGCGGAACTTAACACGTTCGATCCAAATCACCTAGGTTATTAATTTCATTAAATATTAGTTTCCAAAATTGGCTCCCAGTACTGACGTGGCGAGGCACATGGCCTTCTTGGATATGGAAACAACCACCACCGACTAGACAAAGCCTTTTAAGGAAAGTTAATATTTAATTTCCTTAAATAACTTTAGGTCAACCGAAAAGAACAATCAAATCACAAGGAAAAGAAATAAAACAAAGAACACAATATCGAAAACAAATTCGAAATACTAGAATCGCATGCCTCTTGTATTTGGTATTATTTCCAAAAATAACTAGTATGATGCGGAAAGGAAAAATACTAGTTATACCTTTTAGAAAGACCTCTAGATCTTCTACCGTATTCCTCTTCTAACCTCGGATGTTGTGTGGGAAACGATCTTCCAAGATGAGGACCACCAATACACCTTCTTCTCCCCCTTGCAAGGTTCGGCCAAGTCAATAGCTCCTCCAAGGATGAAGAGAAAACACCACCAATGCAAGGGATAAAGCTTTCTCTCCTTCTTCTCCAAGCTTGAATCCGGCCACCACTTGATCTCCTAGAGGAAGAGAAGGTTCGGCCACAACAAGGAGAAGAGAGAACTTGAAGGGGTCGGCCACACCAAGGAAGAAGAGAGGAAGAAGAATAATAAAAGTTGTGTGTCATGAAGGCACCCCAACCCCCTCTTTTATATTCCTTAGCTTTGGCAAATAAGGAAATTTAATTATAATAAAATTTCCTTAACTTTCCTTGACATGAATTAATTGAGAAAAATAAAATAAAATTTTCCAATTAACCTTGTAATGGCCGGCCACCTCATGGAGATCAAACAAGACAACTTTTAATCAACAATTAAAAATTCCTTATTTGTCTTCGGAAATTTAAAAAAAATAAAATTTCCTTTTAAAATCCCTTCATGGTTGATAAAAAGAAATTTCTATAATTTTAATTTTTCAACATGTGAATAATTTACAAAGAGAAAATAAAATATCTTTCCTATCTACAAATAAGGAAAGAGATCTAATCTCTTTTCTTAATCTTTTGTAGAAGAGATATTTTAATTCTAATTCTCTCCAATAAATTATATCTTCCACATAAGAAAAATTTAAAATTAAAATTCTTTTAAATTTAATGGGGGCCAGCCACCTAAGCTTGGGTTCAAGCTAGGGCCGACCACCCATGAACCAAGGCTTGGCCGGCCCTAGCTTGAACCACAAGCTAGCTTGGCCGGCCCCTACATCATGGGTACGAAGGTGGGTATAGGTGAGTATAGTACTCTATAAATAAGAGGCTACGATAGGGACCGAGAGGAGGAATTGGTTTTGGTCTCCCGATAAAATTATTCCCATACACACAACTTAATTTTATCAATAATAATTCATTCCACTAGAGAACTATTATTGAACTACCGCACCAATCCCAAATTACATTTTTGGGCTCCTTCTTATTATGAGTGTGTTAGTCTCCCTGTGTTTAAGATGTTGAATGTCCACTAATTAAGTGAGTTACTGACAACTCATTTAATTAATATCTCAATCCAAGAATAGTACCACTCAACCTTATCGTCATGTCGGACTAAGTCCACCTGCAGGGTTTAACATGACAATCCTTATGAGCTCATCTTGGGGACATTATCAACCTAGATTACTAGGACACAGTTTCCTTCTATAATCAACAACACACACTATAAGTGATATCATTTCCCAACTTATCGGGCTTATTGATTTATCGAACTAAATTTCACCCATTGATAAATTAAAGAAATAAATATCAAATATATGTGCTTGTTATTATATTAGGATTAAGAGCACACACTTTCATAATAACTGAGATCTTTGTTTCTTTATAAAGTCAGTATAAAAGAAACGACCCCTAATGGTCCTACTCAATACACTCTAAGTGTACTAATGTAACTATATAGTTAAGATAAACTAATTCCTAATTACACTACGACCTTCCAATGGTTTGTTCCTTTCCATTTTGGTCGTGAGCTGCTGTTTATAATTTATAAGGTACTGATAACATCATCTTCTGTATGTGACACCACATACTATGTTATCTACAATATAAATTAATTGAACAACTACAAACAAATATAAATAATTTGACCAAATGTGATTCTTTATTCAAAATAAATGTTTACAAAAGCTTAGGCTTTCAGTATACACTCTAACATATACACCATGCATCTAGTAAAAGGTTTGCCACTGGAAACCCAAAAAAAAACATATCTATTCTTCATGCTCAATGCCACGGTAAGGTAAACAAGATATAACTATTCTTCATGCTCAATACCACGACAAGGAAAAAACAAAACCCAATCATTCTACATGTTCTGTATCATGGCAAGGAAAACCAAAAACCCATTCCTAACCATTCTGTAGTGATCCACAAAAAAAAAACACAAACCTACATGCTTAATCTATACCAATCATCTTCTTTCCTTCTTTGGGGTTCACGGCAGCAAGCACAAAAACACCACCTCTTATGGGATGCTTCGAACAGAAACAAAAAGAAACCAGATTCCAACAGCTACTCCTACTGCAGGTGAGAAGCACTTACTTTCGCGTTCTTGGACTCACAACCTGTAACGACCCGCCTTCTACTGGCTAGGCTGTAAGGCCGGACCGTCACAATATGCTATGCTAAGCTATATCCATGACCATCACTAAGTCTAGGTGCGGAAAACTGTACCAAATTAAAACTTTGCTAATCTAATACAAGTTCTTGGTCCTACATGTGCTGAGGGATGCAATCTAAGGTATACATGGCATATCCTACATCCCCTATGGTCAAGGAGCTGAATTACAAGGTCTCTTGGTCGAAACCCAGCTTCCCAATCGATCCAGACTGAACTCAATCGATTGCAACTGTTGAATCGATCCATGGATCGATTCCGATGGCTACTGTACTCGGGTTAATATTCTGGATCGATCGACTGATCGATCCAGACTGGCCAATCGATCCATTGATCGATTCCAGAGCTCTCTGTTCGCGGGAGCGATTTCCCGATCGATCGAACGATCGATCCATTAACCTTCTGTTCGCGACAGAACGCGACTGGATCGATCGGCTGATCGATCCAGAAGCTTACTGTTCGCGGAACCAGACTCCCAATCGATCCACTGATCGATTGAGGGCCCCCAATCGATCCACTGATCGATTGGGGTTTCTGATTTCGCAGCTGGGCTCTGATTTCAGCACTGGTTCATGCCAAAACCACATGCATCAACTCTATAAGCATAAAAACTGAACTACTAGGCATAACATTACTCATGGAGTGCTATCCAACATCAACTTAATGCATACTACACAATTCATGCTACTCAAACATTCTAAAAGGTAGAGAAGTAACTAAAATCAGAAATATTAAATGCAAGTTCGCTAGATCCCAAGTATCTTTATTCCAGTTCCTTTGTCCACACACATCTTCACCGCATTGACCTCCAGCCTCCTCTAATCCATCTTTCCTTTACCTTTATCTGCAGTATAAGGAAAAGAGTATCTGTAAGCTTGAGAGCTTAGTAAGAAACCATCTACCTCACTAAAACATGCATACGATGCAATTTATGTTTTAAAACATGCTATTTGAAACATATGAACATGGAACATGTAAGAGCATGGCATGGCATACAAGCAGACTAGTCAAGGTAACAAGTGCTACTATAAGCTATCACATTGTATCATTAGAAGACTAAACTGACACAAACAAACTGAACTGAGCAAATTCTAACTCATGCTAGAGCTGTACTGAATTCACATTACTAATTGTGAGGATTTTGAAAACTATTTTAATAAATAGATTAAAATAATAATCATGCTGCTGTTTGGGCCCGGCAACTGTACTTGCTATGCGCGCATCCCTAACCAGACCCGGGTTTGAAAGTCCCGAATTTAGTAGGGTTTACTAGGTTATCTAAACCTAGGGACGACTATGGGAGCCCAACCCAATGGATATCTAATCCAGTACAGTGCCACTGAAAAGTAAAATACTGAACATAAGCTAATAACTCTTGTCTTGCTCTTACTAGGTTGTCTAAACCCAGAACTAGGTTATCTGAACCTAGGGCAACTGTGGGAGCCCACCCATTGGACGTCTAGTCCATAAAAGCTGTAGCAAAACTGATTAAGCTATAAAAATGCTTCTATTGCATTTATCTAAGCTATTAAAATGCCTATGGTGGCATTTCACTGAGCTGAGCGTTTAATCAAACGCTTGGTGTGCGCTAATTCGCACCCTATCACTAAAAATCTGCATACGGCTAAAACAATGCATACAAACATACGACTAGCTACTTATAATGCAGGTGAGGGGTTTCTTACCTTCTGCTCTAATTTTCTTACGATTCTACTCGCTAGATTTCCGGAGAAGACGATCCTTTCGACAATCTTCTCGCGTCTACGCGTTTCTCTCGCGGAGGGGAGCGTCCCCGTATCCAAGATGTCGCCTGGAGAAGCCCTTGGGACCCTAGGGATGGAGCCCTAGGTGTGCTTGTGGTTGGCGCCGAGAAGAGGAAGAGAAAGGAGAAGGGGCGGTGGTGAGGGTTTTTGGGAAAGGTAAGTCACGATACAAATTAAAACTCCTCACTTAATTCCCTTTTTATATTAAGGAATTAATTCGTCCAACTCTAGCTTAAATAAAATTGTTTCCCTTTCCTTTCAGCACGGCCCTGCTGGGTTCTCCTGGTTACTAGAGTTCACCTTAAGTCGTAGGACCCAATAGGTCCCGGGTTCAATCCCCGCCTAAGATATTTTACGTTTCTATTTGTTTTTGCCACTTCCGCTACTCTAAAAATTCCATAAAAATATTCTAAAATTCCAGGAAAATCATAGAATATTTCTAAAATAACTTTGAGAATTTTCAGGCGCTACAATCCCCCATACCTTATAAAAAGTTCGTCCTCGAACTTAGAATAACTCTGGGTACTTCTGTCTCATACTGGCTTCTGTCTCCCAAGTTGCCTCTTCTGTTGTGTGACTTTGCCAAATGACTTTTACTAGTGGTACCTCCTTGTTCCGTAATTTCTTAACTGCTCGGTCTATTATCTGAATAGGCCGACTATCATAGCTGAGGTCTTCGTGGACTGGTACCGATTGGGGCTCAATCACCTGAGTGGCATCTGGGATATGCTTCTTCAGCATGGAGACATGAAATACATTATGGATGGCTGACATCTCCTGTGGTAGCTCTAATTCATATGCTACTTTGCCAACTCTTCTAGTGATAAGGTATGGTCCCACATATCTGGGACTTAATTTGCCCTTCTTCCCAAAACGCATTACTCCCTTCATGGGAGCTACTCTGAGGAACACTGAATCCCCAACTGAAAACTCTAAGGGTCTGCGTCGTGTATCAGCATATCTGTCTCTATCCTCTGGCAGATCTGCTGTATAGCTGCTGTGGTATCTGCTACTAGATCTGTCTGAAGTTCTAGTTCTTTCTGTTCACCACTCTCATACCAGCAGATTGGAGATCTACACCTCCGCCGATAGAGAGCCTCGTAAGGTGTCATGCCGATAGTGGCCTGATAGCTATTGTTGTATGTAAATTCTGCTAAACTCAGATATTTGCACCAACTTCCCTTGAAGTCTAGGGCACATGCTCGGAGCATATCTTCGAGTACCTGATTTACTCGCTCCGTCTGACCATCTGTCTGAGGATGGAAAGTTGTGCTAAATTTTAACTTCGTGCCCAATGCTGACTGTACACACTCCCAGAAGTGTGATGTGAATCTACTGTCTCTGTCTGAAATGATGGTTCGTGGGACTCCATGTAATCTGACGATCTCCTTGAGATACAACTGAGCTAGCTGTTCCATGGAGTAGGATATCCTGATAGCTAAGAAGTGGACTGATTTAGTCAATCTGTCGACTATTACCCAGATGGTATCAAAACCATTCATGGTGCTGGGTAGTCCCACTATAAAATCCATAGAAATGTCTTCCCACTTCCATTCTGGGATCTGGATAGGCTGCAGAACTCCTCCTGGTCTTTGATGTTCTGCCTTGACCCTCTGACAGGTTAGACAGGTGCTAACGTATCTAGCGATGCCTCTTTTCATCCCAGGCCACCAAAAATGTTTCTTCAAGTCCTGGTACATCTTGGTGGAACCTGGATGCATCGCATAAGGAGTCCTGTGAGCCTCATCTAAAATCTTCCTCTTTAGTTCCTCCTGATCTGGAACACAGAGTCTGTCACCAAAGTACAATAACCCACTATCGGACATTCTGAACTCTCTACTTTCTGATTCTACCAACCCTTGCTTGATTTTCTGAATTTCAAGATCCTGTTCCTAAGCTGTCTGGATGTCACCAAGCAGGGTAGATGCTAATGTCATAGTAGAGAGCTGTCCCACTATAAGTTCGAGACCAAAATCTGTGATCTCTTTCTGTAGGGGCGGTGACACGGCTGCTAGGGATAGTAAGGTAGCATCGGACTTTCTACTAAGTGCATCTGCCACCTTATTGGCTTTTCCTGGGTGGTAGAGGATGTCTATATCATAATCTTTGACCAACTCAAGCCATCTACGCTGCCGTATCTTCAGATCCTTCTGAGTGAAGAAGTACTTCAGACTCTGATGATCTGTATACACTCTGCACTGAGCTCCATACAAGTAATGTCTCCAAATTTTGGGAACGAACACTACTGCTGCAAGCTCAAGGTCATGAGTAGGGTAATTCTTCTCATATTCCTTGAGTTGTCTGGAGGCATAGGCAATCACCTTACCTTCTTGCATCAGCACTGCTCCTAGTCCCAACTTAGAGGCATCACTATAAATATCAAAGCTATCCGTGTTTTCTGGTAGAGTCAGAATAGGTGCACTGGTCAATCTCCTTTTTAACTCGTTGAAGCTGTTCTCACAGTCCTTTGTCCACTGAAATTTTCTGTTCTTCCTGGTGAGAGCTGTCAGTGGGGAGGCTATTCTGGAGAAGTCCTCTACAAACTTTCTGTAATAACCTGCTAGTCCCAAAAAGCTCCTGATCTCATTGGCGTTCTTGGGTCTTTTCCAGTTACTCACAGCTTCTATTTTACTAGGGTCTACCATGATACCATCCTTTGAGATGATGTGACCCAGGAAGGACACCTGATCTAACCAAAATTCACATTTCGTGAACTTGGCGTACAGCTGGTTCTGCTGAAGGGTCTGCAATACTATTCTCAGGTGCTCTGCGTGTTCTTCCTGAGTTCCTGAATAGATGAGAATGTCATCGATAAACACGATCACAAATCTATCGAGGTAGTCCCTGAATACTCTGTTCATGAGGTCCATGAAAGTAGCTGGAGCATTTGTCACACCAAAGGGCATGACTACGAACTCGTAGTGTCCGTATCTAGTCCTGAATGTGGTCTTGGGTATATCCCCTTCTTTAACTTTCACCTGATGATAACCTGATCTGAAGTCTATCTTAGAGAACACTGCTGCTCCCTTTAGCTGATCGAATAGGTCATCTATTCTGGGAAGAGGATACCTGTTCTTGATGGTGACTTGGTTCAGTGCCCGGTAGTCTATGCACAGGCGCATGCTCCCGTCCTTCTTCTTCACGAACAATACAGGCGCTCCCCATGGTGAGTGACTAGGGCGTATGAAACCTTTGTCAAGCAGCTCCTGTAATTGCTCCTGAAGTTCCTTCAGTTCTGCTGGAGCCATGCGATAAGGTGCCTTGGAGATAGGATTCGTGCCGGGAACGAGTTCTATCTCGAATTCAATCTCCCTGTCTGGTGCTAGGCCTGGTAACTCTTCAGGGAAGACTGCTGGGTAGTCACATACGACTCGGACCTCTGCTAGGTGTTGGTCCTTGTCCTGACTGGCATTGACTACATGCGCTAAAAATCCCGTACATCCTGAATCTAACAATTTCTGTGCCTTCAGAGCTGAGAGAAATTTCTTGGCTTTTCTCTTTAATTCTCCGATGTACTCAAATTGTACCTCTGCTTCAGGTTGGAATATGACTTTCCGTTTACGACACTCGATAGAGGCACCATATCTGATTAGGAAGTTCATTCCAAATATAACATCATAATCAGTCATGTCTAGCACTATCAGATCACAAAAGAGCTCTCTGTCTGCTATAATGACTGGCACTGCTCTGAGCCAGTGCGTGGGCGTCATAATTTCTCCTGAATGTAGTGTTGTCAAAAACTGACCACGGAGTACCTCTGGAGGTATTGTTAACTTTCCGGAAAATGCCCTAGATACATAAGAATGGGTTGCCCCAGTATTGAATAAGATAGTTGTACTTTGCTGTAAAATACTAATCTGACCTGTAACAACTGTCGAGGCATTCGCTACGTCTTCTCTAGTTAAGGAGTAGATCCTTGCATTCGTCATAGCTGGAGGGGCTTCTAGTCTGCCCTGACTGATGTGTGGGCCATCTAAAATGGCCTGCATCTGATGTAGCTGTGCTGGCTGGCCTCCATACTGTATCGGTTGTGGTTGAGGAAGACTTGTCTTGTTCGGGCATTGCTTGGCCATATGCCCTTCCTGTTCACATTCAAAGCATCCTCGTGTGCCCTTGCGACAAACTCCTGGGTGAAATTTCCCACAAGTAGCACATTTGGGGTAACTAGGTTGTTTGCTGGCTAGTCCTCCCTTTGGGTAACTCCCTGGTTTGCGCTTGTTGCCGGAGTTCCCTTTCCAGTTAGAGTTGTGGCCCTGTTGTTTCTGAGTACTTGAGCCTCCTTGCCCTTTGGACTCTGAGAGGACTTGCTTCTGCTGCTTGATATTATTCTGGTAGTGCTCGGTAGTCAGAGCACTGCTGACTAGTTCTTCGGTGGTTTGCGGCCTATGAACGCCGCCAGCCACGTTCATTACTATTTCCGGCCTCAGCATCTTGAGCATCAACCAGACTCGTTCCTTTTCTGTGCTGACTAGTTCAGGGCATAGACGAGCCAATCTATTGAATTTCTTCATGGCTTCCTCCACTGATAGGTTGCCCTGACGAAACTCAGTGAACTCGTCGAAGTGGCGGTTTGTGACCCGCATGTGAAAGAACTCCTCGAAGAATTCTTTCTCGAAGTCTGCCCATGTCATCTGGTTCACTGGGCACTTCGCTCTGATTCTCTCCCACCACATACGTGCATCTCCTGTCAAGCAGAAGGAGGCGCACTTCACCTTTTCATGCTCTGGCCAGTCCAGAAGCTCCATCGTGCTCTCCAGTGTTTTGAACCAGGCTTGAGCATCCCATGGTTCACTGGTGCCTGAGAAGTTCTCGGGCTTGACTCTCTGCCACTGGATCAGATAGGCTTATTTCTTTGCCTCTGCTGCTGGGGCTGCTAGTGCTGTAGACTGGACTAGGGGAACCTCTATAACTACTGGGGTTGCTACGTTTGGTTCCGGGGTGACAGTGGGAGTATTCTGCTGATTAGCCTTTAAGGTGGCTATCTCCTGTTGCTGCTGTAACTGAGCCACTAAAGCTGTAAGGTCTGGGGGAGGCACTGAACTGTCTGCCTCATGCTGGGGCTCAGTAGCTGGTGCCCTTCTAGCTGGGCGTCCTCGTGCCATTTCTAAAGGAACAAAGGACATACATAACTAAAGCATCATGTTTATATATCTAATACTATCATGTTAGTTACTATCACAGATAAGCATACTTTAGTTATCTACAAACATGAAAGCAATAAACATAACAAAGTGAGAGGTATTCTTACTTGGAAGCTGCAGGTTCAATACTGATGTGTGTGTAGGAAGTATGAAACTCTGCTCTGATACCACTCTGTAACGACCCACCTTCTACTGGCTAGGCTGTAAGGTCGGACCGTCACAATATGCTATGTTAAGCTATATCCATGACCATCACTAAGTCTAGGTGCGGAAAACTGTACCAAATTAAAACTTTGTTAATCTAATACAAGTTCTTGGTCCTACATGTGCTGAGGGATGCAATCTAAGGTATACATGGCATATCCTACATCCCCTATGGTCAAGGAGCTGAATTACAAGGTCTCTTGGTCGAAACCCAGCTTCCCAATCGATCCAGACTGAACTCAATCGATTGCAACCGTTGAATCGATCCATGGATAGATTCCGATGGCTACTGTACTCGGGTTAATATTCTGGATCGATCGGCTGATCGATCCAGACTGGCCAATCGATCCATTGATCGATTCCAGAGCTCTCTGTTCGCGGGAGCGATTTCCCGATCGATCGAACGATCGATCCATTAACCTTCTGTTCGCGACAGAACGCGACTGGATCGATCGGCTGATCGATCCAGAAGCTTACTGTTCGCGGAACCAGACTCCCAATCGATCCACTGATCGATTGAGGGCCCCCAATCGATCCACTGATCGATTGGGGTTTCTGATTTCGCAGCTGGGCTCTGATTTCAGCACTGGTTCGTGCCAAAACCACATGCATCAACTCTATAAGCATAAAAATCAAACTACTAGGCATAACATTACTCATGGAGTGCTATCCAACATCAACTTAATGCATACTACACAATTCATGCTACTCAAACATTCTAAAAGGTAGAGAAGTAACTAAAATCAGAAATATTAAATGCAAGTTCACTAGATCCCAAGTATCTTTATTCCAGTTCCTTTGTCCACACACATCTTCACCGCATTGACCTCCAGCCTCCTCTAATCCATCTTTCCTTTACCTTTATCTGCAGTATAAGGAAAAGAGTATCTGTAAGCTTGAGAGCTTAGTAAGAAACCATCTACCTCACTAAAACATGCATACGATACAATTTATGTTTTTAAACATGCTATTTGAAACATATGAACATGGAACATGTAAGAGCATGGCATGGCATACAAGCAGACTAGTCAAGGTAACAAGTGCTACTATAAGCTATCACATTGTATCATTAGAAGACTAAACTGACACAAACAAACTGAACTGAGCAAATTCTAACTAATGCTAGAGCTGTACTGAATTCACATTACTAATTGTGAGGTTTTTGAAAACTATTTTAATAAATAGATTAAAATAATAATCATGCTGCTGTTTGGGCCCGGCAACTGTACTTGCTATGCGCGCATCCCTAACCAGACCAGGGTTTGCAAGTCCCGAATTTAGTAGGGTTTACTAGGTTATCTAAACCTAGGGACGACTATGGGAGCCCAACCCAATGGATATCTAATCCAGTACAGTGCCACTGAAAAGTAAAATACTGAACATAAGCTAATAACTCTTGTCTTGCTCTTACTAGGTTGTCTAAACCCAGAACTAGGTTATCTGAACTGATCCTGTCCGAATCATTGAACCAAAGGACGCTGGGCACGTGGCACGCTCCTAGTCGATGGAGTGAATCTCCGGCTGGTCGAACGAAGCTCCGGCGATCCTGCACAAGAGTCTAGCCGGGAAGGGGTTCCCGGCGACGACCCTCCGACGCTCAAGTCAGGTAAGTGGTGAAAAAAGTGGCTGCCAAGCTTGTATCATACGTACCTTTGGCGAAGCAATAGCCTCTTTATATAGGACGGAGAAGGAACTAGTGCACGCTCACCGAGGTGCATACGTGTCAGCAACCCATACCCCGGTATGCACTTGTCAGAGAGCTTACCTGACACCATACTGCTACAGTCCGAGTATGTTCTTCGATGGGACAGCAGGACCCCCCGTTGTCAGACTAGAAGTATGGCATAGCCATACGACTTGACGGCTGTCAGAAGATGTCCCCGTCTTTTACCCACCGCCTGACCGGGACGCCCGGCCTGCCGGGCGGGCGAAGAACGTCGTCCGGACGGCCTTAATTCTTTGCGCCGGCCGGGCGGCACATCCTTCCGCTCGGTCATTATGCACTGCTTCATTTGAGCGTCGGAACCCTGGTCCCTACCAGGGTGCCTTTTACTATCAGATTTCCCTTTCTTCCGAGTCCGGTCGGCTCGTCCTTTTCCGGCGAGCCACTGGACCCTTTAACCTCCCCTCAGCGTTGACTCCTTCTTATGGGGTTCCGGATTTTTACCGCCGGATCACTTGCCTTCCTCTCGAGTCTAGTCGAAGGAGGCAAAGTCCGACTGACTGGACTGCCGATCTGCCCGAACAATGATCATTGCATTAGGCCGCTCAGCCATGCATAAGGATGCTTACCCGTGCGGCGATATCTGTCCGTTCGGCGATACTTTGTCCATGCCTTGTATTTTCTTGGAATCGACGTCCGTTGTTCTCCCACACTACCTGTCACGTGCTCTGCGCACGGTAAGGGGAGCTCATTAAATGTGGCTAGTAACCGGCTGACACGTGGCGATCGTGTATTTGTCAGAGTATGGCGGTTGCGTCACTTCCGATGGGACAGCCGCCGTTTGAAACGGACGATCAGATGACAACCTCGATAGCGACGACCTGGATCGGACGGTGGAGATCGCTCCCGGGCGGCGATATAAGGCCCTTGACTCCGTTTCCGCCGCATTTCGTCTTCTTCGTTTCCAGACTACTGTCGTTCCTCCTTTCACCGGCGACCTTGTGCTCAGGCTTTCCGACGATCACACGGCTTCTTCCGATCATCTCCCTCGCTTGTAAGACCCTTTTTCTCGCTCCAAACACATTCTTCTTTCTGTTAATCATCCTTTCCAGTCGGGTTTCCTCCATTGCTTGAACCCTCCTCTTCTATCCCGCATTCTGGCCTTTCGATCATGACCAGTACCTCGCAGTCAACCGGCGATACTCCGGGTCTTTGGTACTCGAACATGGAAAGTCGGTTCGACGAGGAAGACGCCTTGCGCCTCACTCGAGCATATGACCTATCGGTCGACCACCAAATAGTGTTAGCCACACCTTCCGATCGGCCTCACGATCCTCCGCCCGGCACTGTTGTTTTCTTCCGGGACCAATTCCTGGCCGGACTACGTTTTCCACCTCACAAGTTTTTCTTAGAAGTTTGCAACTATTTCCGCATTCCGCTCGGCCAGGTAGTTCCCAACTCTATTAGGTTGCTGAGCGGAGTGGTAGTTTTGTTCAAACTGAACGGCATTCCCTTAACCCCAAAAATCTTCCACTACTTCTACTATCCCAAGCAAGCCGAGTGGGGCACCTTTGTCTTCCAGTCTAGGATAGGCTTCGTCCTTTTCGATAATATGCCGAGCTCCAACAAACATTGGAAGGAGCATTTTTTCTATATACGCTTTCCCGAGCGGCCCACTTTCCGCACCAAGTGGCAGACGGCTATGCCCGCGCAACCGGAGCTCGGCAAGTTTAGAGGCGACGCGGACTATCTCCATGCAGCCGAACAGCTAGTCGGTCAGCGCTATCATATTGACAAGATGCTCCTCCCGGGAGTAATGCATATATTCGGCTTGTCTTCTACTCCAGCCGATCTGCCTTGTAGCATGAGTAAGCTCCCTTATCTTCCCCTTTATTTTGTTCTAACTGATTTATTTTCTGCTTCTGCAGCTAAGGTCATGTGGCGTGCCAAAGCTACCGAGAAAGTCAAATTGAAGGCCGCTCGGATTGAGGCGGTGACGAGCAAGGAGGCAGCCGAACGGGACCTTGCTTCGGCTGATCCGGCCGGCGAAGAAGGTGAGGGGACGCCAATGGTCCCTGAAGCCTCGGACGCCCCTGCACCTCATGATGAGGCCGTGGGCAATATAGAACCTACGACCGAAGCTGAAGTGGAGGGCCGTTCGGGCGATGATGTGCCGCTACACACTCGGAAACGGAGGCGACCGGAATCCGCACCTGCCTCTACACTTGATGAGCCACAACCTGAGCGGGGTGCAGATGCGCCGGCGCTGTCCGGAACAGTTTCCCTCGAGAGTACCCCGACCCCTCAGGATTCTCCGAGGGCCAGCTTGGAGGTGCCGCCGTCCAGCCCTTCAAGGACTCGACGACGTATCAGGCGTTTAGGCGAGCTACCCTCCTCTTCTGCTGGTGGGCCGTCTCAGAGCGGGCCGAGCGGCCAGAATTTACTTAAAACCGTTTTGCGCCTCCCTTCGGAGGCGTACATGGCTGCTGCTGATCGGCCGGTGTTTCCTGAGCAGATGATCACCCTGACGGGCCCTCTCGCACAAGCTTGGATAGATGCTCGGAGTCGGATAGCCAAGTTGACTCCCGGGCAGCTCGGCGACAGCAACCTTCAATCAGCCACCGGGGTATACCTCCCCCCTCTTCTCTCTCCTATTTGAAGTTTTTTAATCTGTCTACGTTTGCTAGCAGAACTGGGTGGAGCAGATCGCCATTAGCGATCGGTTGGCCGAACTGGAGGAGGAACTGAAGCAACAAAAAGCAGCGGGGGACACCAGGCAGTCAACGGCCGCTCTAGAGAGAGCCGAAAAATCGTTGGAGGCCGAACGGAAACGAGCTAATGATTTGGCGAGCAAGGTCGTTCGGCTTGAAACGATGATTAAACAACGAGACAAGGAGATCAAGACGGCGACCACTCGGAAGCAACAGGCCATCAACGATATGGACCACATGAAGGTGGAGATCCGGGGGCTGGAGCAACGTATCAAGGACCTGGATGCTCTGCTGGCCACCGAGAAGGAGAGACGCTCGGCTGATCTCCAAAGATTCGATGGAGACTTGAAGGATCTCCAAGCTGCTAGCGACGCTGCCCATGCCGCGCTCAAAGAATATCAAGAGGGGGAGTCGGCCCGCTCGGACGAATTGAGGAAAGCGTTCCTCCGCTCGGAAGACTTCGGAGAGAAGTTTACCGACAAGATATCCCTCACGTTCGAGGAGGCAATCAAGGCGGCGGTGGGCTATCTGAAGACCAAAGGTCACCTGCCTGCCGATCTGTCCATCCCCCCCGAGGATCTAGCGGGTGTGATGGACACCATCCCCGACGCTCTTTTTGATTTTGACGTGTGAGGAGAGCTTTTATAAACTTCTTTGTATTCCCGCCGTTCGGCCCTACTTATCGCTGTAGTGACCTTTTTTGGCTTGCATAATAGATAATTTTCTGTTCCTCTCATCTTTTATGTTGGCCAGGCATTTTTTCCCCCATCGCGACTAAGTGTTCTTTAAAACTCTCCCGCTCGGTACCTTGCTATACCAGGCAAGCGAATTGTCTTCAATGTATTTCATAATGCAACTGAGTAGCCGTTCGGCGCACGGACATCGCTCGTTCAGTTGCTCGCATTTTTAATTCCGATTAACCATCTTTTGCTTCGCGCCTCACCTCAGGGGTTTTTGCTGGATTTTCACAAGGCCTTCCGCTCAGGCATTTATAGACGCCGGCTCGTCTCTCGATATTTAACGTCGGAGCTCGACGGCGCGGATATTTATAGCCGGTCGGCGCGGCTCTCGATCTTTAACGACGGGGCTCGTCGATTCGTCCGCTCGGATTATTTATAGACGCCGGCTCGTCTCTCGATATTTAACGTCGGAGCTCGACGGCGCGGATATTTATAGCCGGTCGGCGCGGCTCTCGATCTTTAACGACGGGGCTCGTCGATTCGTCCGCTCGGATTATTTATAGACGCCGGCTCGTCTCTCGATATTTAACGTCGGAGCTCGACGGCGCGGATATTTATAGCCGGTCGGCGCGGCTCTCGATCTTTAACGATTTTTT